>NW_028234424.1:26774641-26784641 GCF_977035675.1 Penaeus japonicus
CATCAATGCCATCTCAGCTGTGTGTGAAGCAACTGGTGCTGATGTATCCCAGGTAGCTGCAGCTGTTGGTCTGGATTCTCGAATTGGACCAAACTTTCTTCAGGCATCTGTTGGTTAGTTCTTCTTCCTTTCTGATATATGTGTCCATTGCTTTAGGTATATATTGTATGGATAAATAGAGATATGCTATATGGATACACAGGTGACTTCATTTATCAGGATTGTTTATGCTGTATTTTTCTTGGTTATCTGATAGCATCATGTTTTATTCATTGGCGAAAATGTTATTATAAGTTTTTGTTGTTAATCTCTAAAGTTGACTTCTTATTTTGCAACCAGGGTTCGGAGGTAGCTGTTTCCAGAAGGACTTGCTGAATCTTGTTTATATTGCTGAGTGCCTTAACCTGCCAGAAGTGGCTATGTACTGGCAGCAAGTCACAGACATGAATGAATATCAAAGAACAAGGTAAGTTGCATGGATATTTTATTGAATGAAAATTACATACATAAGATTAACATATGTGTGCATAGGCACATGTACAAGCATACTCACTGACACACTCACTGACACAATCAAATGCAGACTCCCAAGCACTTACAGGCACATTCACATGCACATAAGCACACACATGTATATGCACACACATTCACACATACATGCACACATACATGCACACATATGTGTACACATATGTACACACTTACATGCACACATACATGCACACATACATGCACACATACATGCACACCTACAATCACACATACATGCACACATACATGCACACATACATGCACACATACATGCACTTGCACTTGCTCTTGCACTTGCACATACCACCCCCACACACACACTGAAAAGTATACAAAGGGATTGATAGATGTATATATAACATGATATAGTTTTAGGTGGTACATAATTTAATATGCTTTGATATATCATTTTTGAAAGTGATATAAGATAATGTTACATGATATTTATGCTTGCCTTACAGATTTGCCAAGAGAATTGTAGAATGCCTCTTTAACACAGTGACAGACAAAACCCTGGCTGTCTTTGGGTTTGCCTTCAAGAAAAACACAGGAGACACAAGAGAGAGTCCAGCCATCTATGTCTGCTCTCACCTACTAGAAGAAGGGGCCAAACTTAACATTTATGATCCTAAGGTAAACTTAAAGGATGACCTTATCATAGAGTGCACTTCTGTTTAGTTCCTGTGAGTGTATATTTTCTTATACGAATGTACATGTCTGTGTCTGTTATTTATGTCCTTGCAGTACTTATTTGAAAAACTATTTTTCCAGGTTGAGCCAAAACAAATTGAGCATGACTTAACAAGCTCAAATGTAACAGATGATCCAGAACGTGTTCAGAAACTGTTCAACATCTACTCAGATCCGTATGAAGCTGCCAAAGATGCCCATGCTATTGTTGTTCTAACTGACTGGGATGAATTTAAGGTTTGTTGAAAGTGCATTTATTACAGTCATTATAAATGATACTAGTTCTTTTAAAATTAAGCCAACTAATCCCATTTACATGTTTTGATTGTCTGATACTGAAGGATACATATTTTTTGCTTAGATTTATTTCTAAAAATGTGCATCTCTTTTATAGCCACATGTGTTGCACACACACGCACAGACACACACACTCAAAGCACTTAAAGCTACCATGCAATTCACAAAAATGATTGTTTATGATTACTTCCATCAGCAGTAATCATGATGGTATTATTTTTTTTTCAGGAAATAGAGCTCATTGCACTCCACTACAAACATATTGAATAAAAGCCACCATTCTTAATACCAATGATGCAGAGAGTGCCTGTATACATGCAATTCCCACTGTGGTTGTATTTCATTATTTTTTTACATGCAGATGGCTCCACAAGCAGTTAATCTTATTGATATTATTATTGTTATAAATGTTATAGTAATAGTTATGATATTGATGATAATAATAATGCTGATAAGTTCAGTTCAGTTCAGTTCAGACAGATTTGCGAAGACGTCGCTTTGCCCGGGCTATATGCACAAGGCTTCTGTCAGCTATGAGTGATGACTCATCTTATCTAATCTTATCTGATTATCATCGCTGAATTCAATTCAGCTCAGTTCAGAGAGATTTGCGAAGATGTCGCTTCGCCCGATGGGGTAGCCCGGTCTCTATTAGCTATAAGTACTGACTCATCTGATCATCATAACTGAACTCTTACCGTGGCGGTCGGATTGCCTGTAGGCGCTCCAGTTGCCAGGGGGCAAGTGACAGGCATAGCTGTCTAACCAGCCCGGGGTCTGTCGTCTCTGGGCCCTGCCTGAGGAAGCGAGTGTGCTCGCATTCCATCAGGTAGTGCTCTAATTTGGCGTCCGGCGCGCCACAATGCTCACAGCGTTGCTCATCTTGCTTAATAGTGGGAATGATTTGCCACGCACAAGGGTAGCCTATTCTCAGTCTGTGCACACTGACTTTAGCACACTTTGATATTCTAGGAGAGATTATCAGCGACTCATAGCCTGTGGCGTCTGAGTACCAGCTGGCCGAAAGGGAGGTTCTCACTTCTTCTCTATGTTGCTGCAGGGCACCGACCTGCCCTGCAACCATTGTTTTACACCTTAGCAGTTCCCAGCTAGGATGCACTACAAGATCACTCAAGGGTTTCTTCCTGCCTTCCTCCGCTAACCTGTCAGCTACGTCGTTTCCTTCAATACCAACATGGCTTGGGATCCAGTTGATGATGATGCGTCTTCCCTGGTCCAGGATTCTCTGAGCAATGGTGAGAATCGTGGTTACCAGGTAAACGTTATCAAGGGGCTTGCTTTGTTGCAGGCTGTCAATGGCGGCCCTAGAATCTGTGTGTATGACAACATGCCCGTCCTTCTGGGCTGCATAGGCTAGGGCTCCCATAATAGCTACTGCCTCTGCCTGGAGCGAGGAGGCATTGTCAGATACCCGTATAGCTTTCTCTATGCCCCTTTCTGCAAAACAGGTGCCTGCAGTGCGGGTGATGGGGTCTACAGAAACATCCGTGAAGTAGGTTTTACTATTCAGCGGCATTATTGCTGTAATGTTCCTCTCCGCCTCAGCCTTCAAAAGAGGCGGTGAGTACTGTGTCTTTCTTCTTGATAGACTCATGACAGAAAACTCTATCAAGGATCGTGCCCACGGCGGGACTGTGACATAGCCAGGGTGGAGGAGGTCCATGCCCTTAATCAGTAGTGTCTCTTTGAGCTCAAAGGGTTTCAGCACTGGTTGTGTGAGACAGCCAGGTGTTGTTAGCAAAGAGGTCTTGGTTCTGTGCAAGCCAACGCTGCACTCTCTGTCATAGCTGCAAGTCCAGTGGGGACTGTAGGATATTGGCAAGGAACTGGGCCGCCATCTGATCAATCTGGGTGTCCAGGGGAAAGAGTTTGGCCTCCAAGAGGAGGTTAGTAACCTTAGCCCACCTAGGGGCACCCAGAATAATCCTGGCGGCTTCGTTTTGTATGATGTTGAGCCTTTTCCTGAGTCCAGGCTTGACTGTGATCAGGGCGATGGAGGCGTAGTCCACAATGGGATGGACAGCGTGAATATAGAAAGATCTTAGTACACGGTGCCCAGCCCCTAAGCGCCGCCCCGACAGAGCTCTCATGACAGAGAGCCTTGCCTTGGTCTGGTCTAAGAGATGTTTGATCTCAGAGCGGAAGGTGAGGTTCTTATCGATCCATACCCCCAAGTATTGGTAGACATCATGTTTCAGCGCCATTGCCTTTGATTTGGCTGCTGAGATCTTAAGCCTGACTCTGCAGCATTCCTCAGATATTAGGTCCAGACAACACTGGGCCTTTCTGACTGGATTCACATTTCTTCTCCCAGTGGAGATAATTGCTAGATTATCTGCATATGATATGATCTTGCACCCCGCTGGGATTGGAATGTTGAGAATGTTTAACATGATGTTGAACAGAGCCGGGCTAAGGACCCCTCCTTGAGGGGTGCCATTCTCCAGAGGCAAATGCCTGGAAAGGTGACCTTGGAACTTCACTCTGGCAGTTCTGTTCCGAAAATAATCGCCAATCCAGGCAAGCAGTCTGCCTTTGATTCCCATGCGGATCAGGATCTCCTGAATGGCGAGCGGGTTTGCCAGTTCAAAAGCCTTCTCCAGGTCAAGGAAGACAATGACAGCGCTGCTGTTGCTGACAGGGCTCAGTAAGGTGGCCATGCTGTGGGTAGTGCTCTTGCCCCTTGTAAACCTGTGTAGGTGTTCATGTGGAGGTTCCAGCTTCCATTGGAGTCGATTCAGTACCATTTTCAATGCTGTCTTTCCCAGACAGCTGAGCAGGGAGATGGGGCAGTACCGTCCCGGCTCCTTTGGTTTTGGGACGGGAATTATATCAGCCCTCTTCCAGCACTGTGGCGGCGAGGAAGTTTCCCAGGACTTGTTGATAAGATGCAAAAGTGCAAGCTCGCCTTCATGTCCTAGGTGGGAAATGATGGGGTGGGAGATCCCATTGCAACCCGGGGCTGACCGGGAACTGGTCTTGTATGTCCACCGTAATTCCCTCAGAGAGAACATGACATCTGTAACATCAGGCTCGACCACCATTTCTCTGATGAGGGCATGCCTGCCTGGGAGCAGCTCTTCTTGGCATGCCCTCAGCTCTGCTGGTAGACCGATGCTACTTGTTCTAGCAGAGAACTTGAGTGCCAGTCTCTCCGCCTCCGACTGCGGGTTATGGTGGGTCTTTTTGGGGGCTGAACGATTCGTGGCCCATCTGATATGGTTCTACAGCTCTGGAAGGGAGGTTTGGTGGCCAAAGGAATCACACCACTCCAGCCACTTTTCCTGCTTTAACCTCTTAGCAGTTTCCTGAGCATCCCTGAGAGCCTCTCTCAGAAGAGTGTGGTTCTCGGGAGTTCTCTGTCTGTGAGTGTCTTCTGCACATATGGATTCTATGGTTGACCTCCTTAATCTCATCATTGTAGTACCAGGCGTCCTTGAAACACCCAGACCACGGACGAGTTTTGGGGATGGTTTCTGAGGCTGCCTCGTCTATGGCATTTACTAGTCTGGCCTCAAGTATATCCACATTATCATTAAGTGGGAAGTCACTGGTTCTGAGACACTTGGCCAGAGCCTTCTGGAAGGCTTTCCAGTTGGCTATTTCCACCTTCCATCGTAGGCTCCTGTCTGTTTTGAAGAGCAATCTCTGGGCATGACTCTAGCACCTCGGCTATATGGCAGCCTGCCACATCACGTCCCTGAGTGGGAGCCAGGATGGGGTGGTGGGCATTAAAATCCCCCCCCCCCCTATGAGAATCGGCTCATGTGTAGCAGCAGCACAGGCTTCACTGATATCTAAGCCTCTACAGTTTGGCCTGCTGTATACATTGTACAGCTTGAGAGGACCCCCGGCCAAATGGATCTCAACAGCAAGGGATTTGACACCTTCTCCACACTGCCCAGGATTGGCAATCAGGGAGCAGGGGATAGTCGAGTTCACAAGGGTAATCAGGCCTCTGGTATCTTGCGTACTCAGTAGCACAAAGGGATGATATCCCGAGAAGCGTACAGATTCCCCTGTTAGAGTCTCTTGGAGCATGACAACATCAGTGTTCCGAGATCGTACGATCGCGTGGAGAAGGGCTGTTGATGTTCCACTGCAATATGCTTAGGTTAGTGGCCATAGTGCTTGTCTGCGTTCACTATGTCATTGACGTCAAGGTATTCGGTCTCTGTGTCTGACATCCCAGTGTGGGTATTGTCAGACATTTTGGAGTCTGACAACTCCTTGGTGAGTTCCACACTGAGTGTGATTTCCTCACTTGACTCATCACTGTCGTCAAGACAGGTCGAGTTATTGGAAGGGCTGGGTCTCCTGGGAAGTGGAGTATTCCTGGTCGCCTTGGCCTTCCTTTTGGGTGGCCGTGGCTTCCTCACCCTTTGGGGTTTGGGCGCAGGCTCTGCCAATGTGGTCTTGACCGCAGGTTTGTCGGGGAGACAGGTCTCGCCCTGGGGGTTTGTGGGGGAAGGAGTCTCGCCCTGAGTTGGAGTGGGAGTTGTGGCCTTGGGCCTCATGTCCTTTTCCCTCAGGGCAGCGACGGTCTGAGTCATCGCTGTCATGGCTACCTCGATTGCCTTTTCCATCTCCTCACTGGTCCTCCCCAATGCCGTTGCAACTGCTGTAATGACTGTCTTCAGCAGGAGCGTCAAGTCTTTCTCTGTGAACAGAGTCGGTCTCTCCGCTCTTGGGGTAGCCTTTGAGGTGTTCCCAGACCCCTTCCGGGTCTGTTTCCATCTTGGAACATCCACCAGTGCCGGAAACTCTTTTGTGTTGGAGGCGTCCAGTGCTGGTTTTGCTTTGGGTGGTGCATCCTTCCTCTTAGGAGGGGGGGAGCCCCTACCCCTTTGTTCTGCCCCCAGACATAAGTGCCTAGAGGGGCGGGAACGAAGTCTGGTCGTTTTGCAACGATCTCTTGCCGCTGAAGAGCTTCTTCCTTTCTAACAGAACATCCGAGGCTCCAGGCGTGGTGTTTTTTATGGCAGTTTGGGCACTTGGCAGTGATGTCTTGCTTGCCATCTTTGTGTGCTTTGAGGCACACCTCTGTTCTGTGTGCCTGACTACAGATACCACATTTCGGCTTTGCAGAGCAAGTGGCCTTGTGGTGTCCGTACTTCTGGCACGTGAAGCATCGGAGCGGGTCTGGGATGTATGTCCTGAGTCTGTAAGAGCCCCAATTGCCAAGGTCCAAGGACGTAACTGGAGCTCCCTCCAAAGTGAACTTGCTTTGGGTGGGGTGGTTCTTTTTCGAGAGAGAAGCTCCCACCACCCTGGATGAACAAGCGATGGATCGAGGACATACATCAGAGGGGGAAGAAGAGAAAGCCAAAGAAGCACATCCTCTCTTTCCTCTCTTCAGCCGACAGGCTCCGCCCCGCCCTCCAAAACATGTCAGTCTCCTGGAGGAAGGTGAGGGTGGCTTGGTCCTTTGGAACAATTGTCATACCATTGTCTCTGGCAATTCTAATCATCAGACAGCACTGTTTCTGGGTTTCCAGAGCCCATACCATCTGGTAGGCATTGTCGAATCCTTCCGGTTTAGGGGGAATCCTAAACTGGGGGAACCGACTTGGGGCTGCAGATTCGCCCTCCGAGTCCGAAGCCGGCCGAGGCCGTTTGTTGCCTGTTCTCCGAACTGACGCCGGAGTTTTGGAGTTTTGACTGTGGGGCCAGTAGGGTTGGAGGGTCCTGTCTGGCTTCCATTTTTTGTTTGACTTCTCGTCTGGACCGGCGCCAGAGATTTGTTAGAGCCTGGGGTTGGTTTGGAGGGTTCAGCCCGAGGTACTTGGGTGGTTTTTTTCTGGACCGAACACAGAGCCCTGCCCATCTTTTCCCTTTTGTCATCAAAGCCCTCAAATGGGTCCAAGGTGACAGCCTTTGTCATCTTCATGCAAGGTTTGTCAACAGGGGTGTCAGTCATGGGTTTATTTGGTATAGATGCCATATGAGAAGCGGTTCAATGCTGATAAGGATAATAGTAGTAGTAGAAATAACTTTTTTCCTGGAAATTCAAAGAAAGGGGGTAAATGGGTGAAGTAGACCTAATAATTGAATTCTTAGTGACTAAGCCTTTATGGAGTCATCTATGTGTTTAAAGAAGAAACTAAGTAGATGAAAATAAACAAAATCATACTCATGGCATCAGTGGGTTTAGTAACAAATATATGATCAAAATACTTTGATAAACACTATAACTACTCTATCACAGAGAGCAAATATGTTGAACAGCAGGTAAAATGGAGCAGTACAATAATTGCTGTATTTCTGACATGCTCTTTCCATTATCATTTTTATCAGTTGCCAATCAAAGGCAGAGAACACTTAGGATGAGAGTTCTGTACTAACCAGTAGCAACTAATATCACTGATAGCTAGATGTGAACTGCAAATTTTAAATTGAGTATCCCTCAGCTACCAGTCATAGCTTACCACAGTTGTATCTGATTAACCAGTCAGAGCTATTTGGATAACGCATGTTGAAAAATGAAAGCTTAAATTCTGATGCATGTTTTCTTCCTTTCCAGAATTTTGACTACAAAAAGATGTTACATTCAATGAAGCGACCGGCATTCATCTTTGACGGACGCAAAATGTTGGACCACTCTGCCTTAATCAAACTGGGCTTCCACACAGAAACAGTCGGGAAGAGATTTGCCCGCAATGCTCTTCTGAGAGCTTCTGGTGGGGATCTATAGATTAGTGGTGTTTTTGTGACAAGCAGATGTTTAAAGGATGTGCATAAAGAGACATTATATTTTAACTATGATGAAGATGATGATAATTTTATTGTGCCTTAAAACATCTGTTTTTCTTACTTTGACAATGATGCTCTTTTTTGGATTATTTGTATGATATTCAGATTATATATATATTTTGTGTTGTAAATCTTGTACTGCAACTTTTAATATGATCAGTAGTTGTAGTACAGAATATGTAGTTCTGCATGCTTAAAAGTTTTGTGTTTGATGTTTGATTTTTTGAGATATTTATAGATCTGCCAATAATGCACATGCATGATTTTATTTGAATACTAATAACCTGTAAGAGCACAAATTTCTATATTTACTTAAGAGATTTTAATGATTTTAAGCTTAATGGCCGTCAAATCTACCCTGGGCAATTTTTGATATCCAAGGTGTCTGACATAAAAGAAAACCAGTCATATCTACTTTATTATTACACATAGTATTTTTGGTGTATAAGGGTATCTTGGGGGAATTTTATTCTATAAACATTACCGAAAAGACAAATTCTTAAACAAAGTTGATTTTTTTTTTTTTTTTGTGGATTATTGACAATGGTTTGCTTATTGTTTTTTTCCGTGGATGTATTTTGAAAGTATTCATGGTAATATATTTCCTTTGTTTTTCATTCAACAGAATAGACAATTATCTTCCATTTCTTTAATACAAAACCACATCATCATGGGGAGGTATTACAATATATAATATATTCTGCTTTACAAAATTATTTATGAAGGGAATGGATTGATACAGAACATTCACACAGACAATAAACCACACACAAAAGACTGGCATACTTGTCATTTCAGATTTTATTCTTCCCATTATACCACCTCATCATCTTCTGTCATTGATTTGTTTATCATTAGTTTTGTACCAACATGTCTTGGATTCAACTTTTGTATTGACCATGTACTATACTTTGATAGTCTTTTTATCTTGTCACACATATCCAGCAAAGCATCTGTGATGCTTTTTGCATGACATCTTGTTAATTGTTTTTACACAAACTCTCCACTTGTGTCATCCTTTTGGGTGCTTTGGGTCCCATGGCAAACAATTTGTGGTACAAAGTAAACATTTACCTTTGAAATTATCTCAGGTAAAACAGGGAATGTGAGACTTTAGTATCCCTTCATATGTGGTCGTATGTGGTGGGACAAGACATTTTTCTTTTCCTGATTGTGGCATGGTTTGATTTAGATGTGCATGTGCAATAACAGCTCTTATGATGCCAAGTATAAAAATCTGGATTATCACTGATTTTTTGTACTTTTCATAAAATCTTCCACTTTCCCCTTCCATGACTTAAACAGGTATTTCATTGTTGAAGTCATTTTCTGTAAGGGAAAATTATATTATCTCTGTAGTTTTACTATTACTGTTTTATGCTGTAAATGTTCAGTACCAAATGAATTGATCTTCCCAGTAAGATCCTATTTCTTCTTACTAAATGTAAAAACTTAAACATGGTCATATCCAGCCACCATTATTTCTACTGCATCCTAATTTTGTACTGTTCATGTACTGTAATGTAGAGACAATGGCAGTGAGGCAGCAGTTGAAATTGGGCTATTAATAAATTAAATTCAACACTGAGAACTAGCTAAAATTTCTGGGCCAAGTGTATACTATGCTCGTGTGTCCTGTCTCTGTTGTGTGTTGAGGTGCAGTAATGCTATGAACAGCCTGCTCCATGAGAGGGAACATGCTTTTATA
>NW_028234424.1:26792141-26794641 GCF_977035675.1 Penaeus japonicus
AAAAAAGAGAGGCAAAGTAATAGTATGTGAAAATGTTAATAATACTCTTTTCTGATGGGCAAATTTTTTTTATAAATCCAAATTTTAAGAAAACATGTTTTGCCAGATTGAAATACCTGGTAATTATAGTGAAAGACAAAATCTATTTATCATTTATTGACATTCATCTTGAGTGATATGTGCACATCATGTCCAATTTATGTGTTTTTCCGAGGAGTTGAAGTAATTCAAGTAATTAGGGAAACACCTCTGCAGCTGGTGTGATGCCAAAAAATGATTGAGTACCAGATAAGGCCTCCTGGGGAGACATTTCCTAATGAGACTCTTAAGCATACCCTGAAAACCCAAACTGTATCCATGAGGAGTTAATAATTCAAAAGATAGAAGGATTACATTTTATCCCCTTAGTTTTAGAAAGATTTAATGCACTGGCTTTTTGGTTCCACTATGGTTTTTGGTTCTCATATGTTCCTGTAACAAACTATACGCCATATCTGTTACTTGATTGTTGCTGAAACCCTAACATTTTTTTGAGTACCAAATAAAAGACTTTGTCATGTAGGATGTCATTCTGGTGGATATATATATATATATTTCTGGATGCAGAAAGATATGAGTGTTTCTCTACAATTAATTTTGAGCTTTTCAGACATTAATGCATTTATTTGAATGAGGTAATCTTTATAGGCTTCCTTATGACACATTTTATATTGTATTTTTAATTCTCCTCACAGAATTCAGATAATATCTTCACATGACAGATTTTGAAGTAATAGGTTTACACCTTTACGAGTATAGTGAGCATTTTTTTCTTCCTTTCTTTGGATAGAATTCTGACTAGAGATTGGCAGTTTTCTTCTTGATGAGGATTGTATAAAGTATTTTCACTATTTACTTGTGAATTTACCAATTTTATTTGTCATATATCTCATCTGAAAAAAATACATGGAAGTAATTTGAATTCATTCGCATTTACAGTTTCTGTAGTAATTTTTAATGTTTAGAGAACATCAGCACTGTGAAAAGTTGATTTAGAAGCATCTCTCTTATTCATTAGGATCTTTTGCTTTTTTTTTGCCTGTTTGAGGAGGGTTATGTGATTCTTTTCCGGGCTCCGAATTTGGTGAAACAAGTTGTACTTCAGCACTGCCAGATATCTGATGTCACTTGGATAGCTTAAAGTATTACAGTGCAGATGGACTTTCTTTTGTATGTGTCTTTGGGATGCATCATTGTTTGTGTTATTTTAATGATCATTTTGATTAAAGAAGTGAGATATCAAAGTTGATAACATTTTTTGTTGTTGTTGTTGTTGTATGTGCTCCCATACGGTAATGATGGATTTAGAATTTTTAGTGACGTCTCTCCATTCACTGAATATTGGATATCAGTTTAAATTGATCTTGATTGATATGCATTTTATGTGGATAATTCCATTTATCTTTGAGTTGAGACGTAAAAGATGGAGCGATAATTGTGGAAAATGATATATTGTGTTGTGAGTGGGTATGTTTATTGCAAAATGTCCTTATTTGTTTCTTGATTTTCTTTAAGATTTTTATCCAATAATGTTACAATCACATTCCTTGTATTCCTACTGGAGATCTTCAGTTTTACCCCACACAGCATGGATTCTCACTTACTGATGAATTTCCAGAATAATGAAGGTAATTTGTATGCATCTCCAATAACCTCTTTATCGCTTATGGGAGTGAGAGTGCAGTTGTTGCACTGTGAAGGTTAGCACCAATTATGCTGAATGCTGCTTGTGCTTTTGCATGTGATTTTTTCTTCAGATATTTCTGTGAAAAAACATGTAATTGGTGTCAAGAATATGGTTACTGTTAACCCATTGCGGATGGGGGATAGATTCGCTTTCCCAGTCTCCAGGATGGGTTTTATTTCAGAGCGAGGCAACTTCACACACCATACTCTGACTTTTCCCACTCTCTTTCAGTCACTCATTCTAAAACTAGAGCCATTTTTGTGTTTTAATTTTTGTGTGTTTTATTGAGTTTAGAGACTTACATGTGCCATATGACAGGCTCTATCAGTGCTGCAGTTGACTAAAATTGTAGTATATGATCCATATCAGCTCATTATTTTCTTTATTCTCAGTGTAGAAGTATTGCTGCTTTATGGCAGGACAAAAAGCAATTTTATTCTTTTGTATTTGTGCACTGTCACAAATGAGTATGAAACATATAACCAATGCCAATAAGAATACCATGAAGAGTTAGGGAAGAGGAAGGAAACCTATGCTTATGACTGTGAGTGCCACCGTAAAAGGCAGCCCTACTGGCACAGGAGCACATTTTAGACATTGGGCATGGTTTGAGTCACCTTCCTCTTCTTATTCTGCCTGCACATCCTTTATCTGTGGTATTTTAGAGCAAGAGGTCTTCAACTTCCTATGTGCCATTTACCAACACGGAAGAGTGTTTTGCAAGTCAACTTCCTATGTATTGCCGCTCTATAAAGATAGTGCTTGCTAGAGACC
>NW_028234424.1:26799641-26804641 GCF_977035675.1 Penaeus japonicus
TGTAGACAGCCTAGGTCAGGTAGTTCTAGTAATTGACTCTGGTGACTTAGTGCTTAAGAATCCATCTATGTGTAAGAAAAATAAGAAAGCAAAACCGTAGTGGACAGCGCATGTTTACAGGTACTGTTGGCATCAAGGGGTTAATTCCCATCATTAGAACTGAGTGATGATTGGTTCGGTCTGTTTACAGCTCACTGAAATACATTTTAACTGCACTAAAGCAGCTGGGTCAAGATATACACAGTCTTATGTATTATCATTTTTGTGCAAAATAATTGTAGAAATTGTGTTAAAAAAGTTTCTATACAGTGCTTCAGCTAGTCAAAAGCAAAAATCTTGATTGAGAAAATTACTCAAGACAATATTTTCATGTGCTATTTGAAGAATAATTATTCTTATTTCAATTGAGAGATTTCATAAAGGTGAAATGACCCATATGTTAGAAGTTTCAGTGAGCGGTACTTCTTTCTGAGTGTGCAAACAAAACAACAAAGAGGAAAGCAGGATGGCACACCAATACCCCAAAGACCTTTTCACTATATTGCTTTATGAAGGGATGTGAAAAGGCCTTCAGTTTATTTGTTTGTTTGTTTCCCTGCTTTTCCCTTTGTTGTTTGTGTGTGTCTGTGTGTGTGTTCGTGTGTGTGATGAGATGGTAGGCCTAGTCCCTAGCTTGAAAACAACCTGGTGAGTACCTGGCAAATACTGATAGGTTTCTTAACTGGGAGAGAAAGTCTTTTTTGATGTGTTGAGAAATTATTTTGATTTTGCTTTCAAAATTTGATTGTCTACATATCCAATTTTAAGAAAGATTCCCAATATTCTGATAATATGCACCACTTTATTTTATTTTACTTTTTTCATGATGTTTCTTGCAAACATATCAGCATTGATATTCAAAATTTAGTTGTTTTGATTATGATATTAGTATTTGGACACCTTTTTTCAATCACTTTTTACAGGAGTAACAACGCACAGACCCATTATACGTTTGATAATAAAGATTATTAAAGGAAACAGCCATTTTGTCCATGTTACTATTTTTCTTGGTGTGAATTTGCAAATCACTTTTAAGGTTTTTAAAACCCACTTTTCTCTTTAAAATTGGGATGAATGTGAATGAAGTGTATCTATATATTCACCTATATCTACATCTATATATATTTTACACACACACACACACACACACACACACACACACACACACACACACACACACACACACACACACACACACACACACACACACACACACACACACACACACACACACACACACACTATACACACATAATTACATAAATGGTGCTTCAAAATTCCCTTTCCCAGGCTCTAATAGACAGACAAAGAGAGAAATAACGTTCTTCAATGTGTTGCACTGCACCATCTAAGAGAAAAAACGACTCAAAATTATGTATAATTTTGCCATTATTCACCATCACATTCTGAATAAATTAATCGATGAAACCATTAAAATCACAAAATATCAGCAATTTGATGATATCTTGTGGCTATTGACATCCCCATTCTAGCTATATTGAGATTTCATGCGATTATCTTTTCACTTTTCTCCATGAATGCAAGTGAAATATTTTCTGTTTCTCTTTTTCTATTGGATCAAATTTGATGTCACGAGCCAGTCTAACTGTTCAGTTCAGTTCAGATAGATTTGCGAAGACGTCACTTCGCCCGGGCTATATGCACGAGGCGGCTCAGCCTCTGTCAGCTCTAAGTGCTGAATGATCTGATCATCATAACTGAATGCTTACCGTGGCGGTCGGATTGCCTGTAGGCGCTCCAGTTGCCAGGGGGCAAGCGACAGGCATAACCGTCTAACCAGTCCGGTGGCTGTCATCCCAGGGCCCTACCTGAGGAAATGAGTGTGCTCGCACTCCATCAGGTAGTGCTCTAATTTGGCTTTCACAGCGTCGCTCATCATGCCCAAAAGTGGGTACGATTTGCCACGCACGAGGATAGCCTATTCTCAGTCTGTGAAGGCTGATTTCAGCACACCTTGATATTCTAAGGGAGAGTATCAGCGACTCATAGCCTGTGGTGTCTGAGTACCAGCTGGCCGAGGGGGAGGTTCTCGCTTCCTCTCTATGTCGCTGCAGGGCACCGACCTACCCTGCAGCCATCGTTTTACGCATTAGCAGTTCCCGGCTTGGATGCACCACAAGATCACACAAGGGTTTCTTCCTGCCTTCGTCTGCCAATCCGTCGGCTAAGTCGTTCCCCTCGATACCAACATGGCTCGGAATCCAGTTGATGACAATGGATCTGCCCTGATCCAGGATTCTCTGAGCAATGGTGAGAATAGTAGTCAGAAGATAAACGTTATCAAGGGGCGTGCTTTGTTGCAGGCTGTCAATGGCGGCCCTAGAATCTGTATGTATGACAACATGCCCATCTGTCTGGGCTGCATGGGCTAGGGCTCCCATAATAGCGACTGCCTCTGCCTGGAGCGAGGAGGCATTGTCAGATACCCGCATAGCTCTCAATATACCCCTTGCTGCAAAACCGGCGCCGGCAATGCGGGTGATGGAGTCTACGGAACCATCCGTGAAATAGGTTTTACTACCCGGCGGAGTGATTGCTGCGATATTCCTCTCCGCCTCATCCCTTAACAGAGGCGGTGAGTACTGTGTCTTTCTCCTTGACAGGCTCATGACAGAAAACTCTATCAAGGATCGTGCCCACGGCGGGGCTGTGACATAGTCAGGGTGGGGAAGGTCCATGCCCTTAACCAGTAGTGTCTCCTTGAGCTGAAAGCGTATCAACACCCACGTTGCACTTTCTGGCGGGTACTGTAAAACTATGGTAAAGAACTGGGCCGTTATCTGGTCGATCCGGGTATCCAGGGGGAAAAGATTGGCCTCCAAGAGGAGGTTGGTAACCTTATTCCACCCAGGGGCACCCAGAATGATCCTGGCAGCCTCGTTTTGCATGATGTCAAGCTTTTTCCTGAGTCCAGGCTTGACCGTAATCAGGGCGATGGAGGCGTAGTCCACAATGGGACGGACAGCGTGCACATAGAAGGATCTTAGTACATGGTGCCCAGCCCCTAAGCGTGCGCCGCCCCGACAGAGCTCTCATGACAGAGAGTCTTGCCTTGGTCCGGTCTAGGAGGTATTGAATCTCTGAGCGGAAGGTAAGGTTCTCGTCAATCCATACCCCCAAGTATTGGAAGACGTGAACCCAATCTAGTTCTAACCCTTGGACTCACAATCTTTGGTCGCAGACATCGTGTTTCAGTGCCATTGCCTTCGATTTAGCTGCTGATATCTTAAGCCCGACTCTGCGGCATTCCTCAGACATTAGGTCCAGACAATGCTGGGCCTTTCTAGTTAGGTTCTCATTTCGTCTCCTAGCAGAGATAATTGCAAGATCATCTGCATATGAAATGATCTTGCACCCCGCTGGGAGTGGAATGTCGAGGATGCTTAACATGAGGGTGTTAAACAGAGCCGGGCTAAGGACCCCTCCCTTGTGGAGTGCCATTCTCCAGGGGCAAATGCCTGGAAAGGTGACCTTGAAACTTCACTCTGGCAGATCTGTTCCGAAAATAGTCACCAATCCAGGCAAGTAGTCTGCCTTTGATTCCCTTGCGGATCAGGATCTCCTGAATGGCGAGCGGGCTCGCTAGTTCAAAGGCCTCCAGGTCCAGGAAGACAATGGCAGAGCTGGTGTTGCTGACAGTGTTCAGTAAGGTGGCCATGCTGTGAGCAGTGCTCTCACCCCTTGTAAACCCATGTAGGTGTTCATATGGAGTTCCCAACTTCCATTGGAGCCGGTTCAGTACCATTTTCTCTGCTGTCTTTCCCAGGCAGCTAAGTAGGGAGATGGGACGATACCATCCCGGCTCCTTTGGTTTGGGGACGGGAACTATGTCATCCCTCTTCCAGCACTGTGGCAGCGATGAAGTCTCCCAGGACTTGTTGATGAGATGCAAGAGTGCAGGCTCACCTTCATGTCCTAGGTGGGAAATGATGGGGTAGGAGATCCCATCACAACCCGGGGCTGACTGGGAACTGGTCTTATTTGTCCGCCGTAATTCCCTCAGAGAGAACATGGCATCTGCGTCATCAGGCTCGACCGCCTTTCTCAGATAAGGGCATGCCTGCCTGGAAGCAATTCCTCTTGGCATGCCCTCAACTCTGCTGGTAGGCCGGCGCTACTTGTTCTGGCAGAGAACTCGAGTGCCAGTCTCTCCGCCTCCGACCGTGGGTCATGTTGGGTCTTTCTTGGGGCTGAGCGATTTGTGGCCCGTCTGATACGGTTCCACAGCTCTGTAAGGGAGGTTTGGTGGCCAAAGGACTCACACCACTCCAGCCACTTTTCCTGCTTTACCTTCTTAGCAGTTTCCTGAGCATCCCTGAGAGCATCTCTCAAAAGTGGTTCTCAGGGGTTCTCTGTCTGCGGAAGTATCTTCTGCACATATTGATTCTGTGGCTGACCTCCTTAATCTCATCATTGTAGTACCAGGCGTCTTTGAAACACCTGGACCACGGACGAGTTTTGGGGATGGTCTCTGAGGCTGCCTCGTCTATGACATTTAATAGTCTGGCTTCAAGTATATCCACATTATCGTTAAGTGAGAAGTCACTGGTTCTGAATCACCTGGCCAGGGCCTTCTGGAAAGCTTTCCAGTTGGCCCTGTCTATCTTTCATCGAGGATTGTGCCGGGGCACGGGTGCCGGGCCAGCGTCCAAGATGGTGGTAACTGTCCCATAGTGATCGCTCGTGGCAGTGTTGTCCACAGACCAACTAATTCTCTCGACCAGAGCCGCAGTGACAAATGTAAGGTCAAGGACCCCCTGCCAATATACATAGGCTCCTGGTTGTTGAGAAGAGCAATCTCGGGCACGACTCAAGCACCTCGACTATGTGGTAGCCTGCCGCATCACGACTCTGAGTGGGAGCCAAGATGGGGTGGTGGGCATTGAAGTCTATGAGAATTGGCTTGTGTACCGCAGCAGCATAGACTTCACTAATATCTA
>NW_028234424.1:26809641-26812141 GCF_977035675.1 Penaeus japonicus
AAGTTATTTACTGAGTCACTATGGAGAAACTGTGAATCATCGGCGTACTGCACTAGCAGGCAGTTATGAGCAATGGTTGATAAGTCATTTATGAAAACTGTAAATAGGATTGGGCCTAAGATGGATCCTTGTGGAACACCAAAACATATTGGTTGTTTCGATGATATGATTTCATTAATTTTTACAGATTGAGTTCTATTATGCAGATAGCTAGTAAACCAGAAAGAATCAATTTTATGGGATCTTAGTTTGTGAAGAAGAATTTTGTGATTTACACTGTCAAAAGCTTTTGAAAGATCACATAATGTGAGTAAATTAACCTGATTTTTGTCTATATTATCATAAATTTTATTAGTTATCTGCAATAACGCTGTTTCAGTGGATAACCTATTTCTAAAACCATGTTGTGTTTTAGATAATAGGTTATTGGCCTCCAGGAAATTCGTTAGTTGATTTGCTACGATTTTCTCCAGAACTTTAGATAATACAGGGAGTATTGTAATAGGGCGGTAATTATTAACGTCGTCTATATCTCCTGATGTCGAACCGTGAACCAGATATGAATCTGAACCCGCAGGGCACTGCAGTCTAGAAATTAATGGCTTGTAAATCGAACAATCAGGTGAGGAAACGAGCACAGGTCGATGTTCAGGAAGCAGATGCAGTCATTATCATCTCCAGCATTATCACAATATATATATATATATATATATATATATATATATATATATATATATATATATATATATATATATATATATTGATATTGATACAGAGTAGAGTAACAGAACAGAGTGGACGTGTTGATATGTAGCTCTCAAAAAATCTCCAAGTTCTCATCCTTGCCTGCATGGAGGCTGAGAGGGAATGGACATAGGTCAATATAGTGTACAAGGAACTGAATGATAATGATAATAATAATAATAATAATAACAAATAAAAGTGATTACAAAGTAGGAAAGAAATTGAACAAGAAACAAATGGAAAGCAAGAGAGGGAGGAGGTCAATGCGGGCCAACTGTTTATTGGACAGCGTGGCCCAACTACCTCCAAGTTGACCTTGAACAGACACAAACAACCCTAAGAGTTTGAAAACCTCTTGTTCAGACCAAGGAGAAGTGGAAGAAACTCTAAAAAAATACATATATATTTTAACAAATGTTAAAAAAGCAATTTGTATGTCAAACTTGTGATAGAAAAAATGCAATAAATCTGATTTTTTTTATTTAAGCAGAAATCTAAAGTGCTAAAAATAAGTGATCAAGAAAATATTCAGAAGGACTGCAGTTGGTACAGAGAGGATTGTATTGATAGCAATACAAGCCTAGAAACAGAACTGGAAAAAAACAAAGCTGTGATGATGCATCAGAAGGCAGTTTCTTGCAAGAAAGGAAACTGATACAATGGCTACAAATGTGCAAGAAAGTAGCTTAGAAAATGGAAATAAGCCTTAAGCACACCTAAAAGTTGTGATGATGCATATGTAAAGCAGATAGCGGTAAATAAACATACTGAAAAAAATGTATGAAGAAAAGGTGAAGAATACAATTCTAAAGGCTCTACTAGAAGAGTTCAAGATCCAGTGCTTCAGTGAGATAAAATCAAATAAAGATCAAATCTGTGAAGTAATAAAAAAACTAAATTAAGGAAAAAATCAAGGTAAGAAAGAAAAACATACTGTTAAATACGACAGCAAAAAAGAAGAAAAGGCTTTGCAAGAAAGGAAAAATGTAAAGGAAAAGACAAAGAATGAACAAGTAAAACGAAAGAGTCAGTCCATTAAATCACAGCACAAAGAGAAACACAAGAAACTTTTTTTTCGGAAATAGTGAAGCAGAGGAGATACACGCAAAGCACAAATAGCACAGACAGAGCAAACACCAACAGACGACGAGGCTGACTGACGGGTTATCAGTAATAAGAAAAAATAACATAAACCAAGACAAGGTATGATGGAAGAACCAGAAAAGAAGAAGGAAAATGAAGCATTCAGAGTAAACAGAGTGTTCATATACAATGTAGAAGAAAAAGAAGGAAATTCTGAAAAGAGAAAGGAAAATGACATGGGAATAATAAATGATATTGTAACACGTTAACAACTTAATGAAACAATTAAAGTTGAGACTGCATATAGAGAAGGCAAGTATCTGAAGGAGGTTTTGAGGCCACGTCCAATAAGAGTTAAACTAGAAAATGAAAAACAAAAATGGGGATTAATAGGGAAAAATATGAAATTGAAAGAAATTGAAAAACTAAAAAGAGTATGGATAACACCGGTCCTAAACTATGAAGAAATACAAAAAAGCTGAAAGAACACAAACCAAACAAAATTAACATAAGGAAAAACAGAAGTAATAGAGGTAAAGGAGTAGCTTTTTATATTAGAAAAGAATTAGCAGCAAAACAGATCTTATAATGCAATATTCTAATAACACTGTGGAATTACTTGGGGTATTGACAAGAGATACAAAAGAATTATACATAGTTATATACAGACCTC
>NW_028234424.1:26817141-26819641 GCF_977035675.1 Penaeus japonicus
AAACTCAAGTCGACGGAATCAAAACAGAGATCGAGAACCCAAGTTATTTTGATGAAGTTCGAAAACAGATTAATCTTGATACTGTTAAAAATGATTTTATTCGTTCCGTCTTTTCTCCGTCATTGTTACCATGAACACTGGAAAAGTAATTTTCATACAGAATATGCAGTCAGCAGAAAGCCTCTCACTGTAAAAAAAATCAGTCAAATGAACAACAGTATATTGAACAGTTCAGGAAACATCAAAGTGGACCTAAAAAAAAGATACACACGTAGAGCAAATATTGTAAACCAAGTAAATATTGTCGTCATTGCTGTCATGGCTCACCGAAGGGCTCTCCGTGGTGCAGCAGCGCCTCGTACAGCTGACCCGACTGTTCACGCGGATGGTACAACTCCCACCCAAGTTCACCCGTGTACGATATCCGCATCGCCGTTGTCTTTACCCCGGCCAAATCAACCTGTTCAAGGAAAGGTTCAGCAGAAAATAATCATTATCTTCATAAATTTTGAAAGGACACCGGAAATACATTTTGTTAGGGACAAAAATACAATTATTGATAGACTCACACTGACACACTGCATGAGCGAGAGCTTCATTCAGAAAAAAAATTGAAGATCCCCTGAAATGACTTCCTTACCTCTTTGGACGAGAAGAATGGGAACTTCCCTTTGAATTCGGGTGCGAGAGTTGCAAGAATCTCCTTCGACTTCGGTCCGGCGATGCTAAGGCAACCCATTTCATCAGTGCAGTTGCCGAAGCTTACCTTCCAGTCGCCGCGGCGGGCGTAATCCTGTAGCCATCTGTTGGAAATTTAACTCATGTTCCAGTATATATATATATATATATATATATATATATATGTGTGTGTGTGTGTGTGTGTGTGTGTGTGTGTGTGTGTGTGTGTGTGTGTGTGTGTGTGTGTGTGTGTGTGTGTGTGCGTGTGTGTGTGTGTGTCTACGCTAGAAATTCGTCAATGAAACTGATATATTTCTGTAACCTTGACTTGTGGCAATTCACAGTAACGATGTTGTTCTTCTTCACTGTCCAAGAATTCATGTACATCTCTCTATTTCATCGACTTTAACGAAGGGAACTTAGCTAACGTAAATACAAATTTTCCAACACAGTATGTGAACAATGAATTTCTCTCAGTAGTCAGCAGTAAAATCCCCAAACCGACCTGAGATCGTGCAGTTCGGAACCAGATCCGGTGATGATGAGGAATGTGTCGTCGTGGGTCCTCGTGACGGTGAGCTCGGCGTAGACGTGGCCGGAAGGAGACAGCACGTGAGTGATCACTGTTCGGCCTAATCGGGGCACGCTGTGGGTGTAAAGGGTCTCTTACTTTACTCCAGTTTACTTACTTCTCTCTCTCTATTTCTCTCTCTCACACACAGTAAAGAGCCAGCGACGATCTCACCGAGCAGACGTTTTTTTGTCCTCTCTCATGAGTTAATGACCTGACCTTTGATTGCCTGATACAGACGATTAGGTCTTTCTAAATGTCAGTTAAGTAGCGAACTAGCGAGTGACTCAGTGACCTGTTTTGGAATAAGTAGTCTGTTTTACGGCGGCTCAAGTTAACATTGTGAGGTCGGTTACTATTTGTTCGGGATATGACTACTAAGGTCAGTCCCGAATATAAAGAATATATCAATTATTAACAAAACAACAACTCCGAGTGTGACCGTGAAATATATTTTTTAGAGGTCCTACAAGACCAGTGGGTATGGCGTCGCCTATAAATACAGGTGGCTTTTGCCTGCAACTGCAAAGCATCGATCAACAAAGATTATCTTCAAGAACACAATTAGATAATAGCAGAACGAAAAGTAGATATAATTGAAGATCTGAATTCAGGATACGGGGGAATAAAACTCCAGGATCACCGATAGTCAAATCCCCAAGCTAAAGCAACCCATATCATCAGTGCAGTTGTCGAAGCCTACTTTCCGGTCGCCACGTCCGCGGCGGGCGATCATCTTTGAGCTCAGTGTCCTTTAAGAAGAAAGTACAATAGATGTCGTGGCGAGACCCAAGTGCCGGAAAGGCAGAGAGACATTGGTAGCAGAATGGACGGTGCCTGACCTTCCCCCAGAATAGATCTTGGTCCCTGGGGCTTACTGTTCTCTGTGGATTGACTACTATTACCCGCCTGCACGACGTTGCTACAAATGCCAACGTTGGGATCACGTGGCCGAAAAGTACAGATTAAAGGCCTGCTGGTGAAGGATTTAGAGTAGGAAAACATACATCTAGGAATACTGATGACTTACTTACAAATAAATTTTCGCTCCATTAACGCAGATCCAAAATCTCGATAATGAGCTGCTCACATCCCAGATAACTATACATATATACTTAAGTAACAAAACAATGTAACCTAGATCATAAAAAAGTCGCGTCCCCTGAATCCATATGATAATAATCACGAGTCACTATCATCATCCTTGGAAAAAGAACGGCTTCTTTACTGGAACTGTTCCTGTAAGCTCTT
>NW_028234424.1:26849641-26852141 GCF_977035675.1 Penaeus japonicus
CCATGTCCAAGCCTGACAACTGGGGGGTGACTGCTGGCGACGACATCCTGAAGCAGAAGACTTCAAGCACCACCGAGGATGAGATCAAGCTTCTCAAAAAGACCAAAGCCTAAAGGTCATGACACTAAAGGAGAGAGAGAAAGCGAGAGAGAAAGAAAGAGATGAAGGGTATTGGAGAGATATGAATAAGAATAATGGTGATCAATGTGGGGCGATTGCATCGTTAAAAAAAGGCTTTAAAATCTTGTAGTATAGTTGGAAGACCTCTAAGAGGAATCCCGTTTTAGGATGAGTTTTATACATCCATTACTGTATGTACAATCAGTATGCCTTTTGAGATTTTAAGATTGCAAATGGAATGTGTATGTGTGCTTGGCGTAAGTGTTTGTTGTTGATTCCTTATACACCAATTTAATGAGTTGTGGTTTTATTTTAAGCAGCATGTGTATGGTGTGAAAATATGAATAATCACATTCACAAGTTTTATAGATATGGGCAGTTTGAATGCATGGTACTTCAACTGTGGAATGTATGATTAGTATATGAAATGAACTTGCTGTTGGCTTCGTGTTTTCATAGATATGAGGATTTACTGCATTAACAAATAAAATATTTTTAGTCTATTGAGTATTTAATACCTCTCAGCATTATATACCAAAGTTTGCTTGGATTCTGAAGAATAACTTTTTTCAGTACAGGCACGTCAAAACATAATACGGCGGTCTGGACCCCCCTCCCCCCATTTAATTCACTGTTGCCACTCAAAAAAAAAGAAAAAAAAAAGAAGTTATTATCAAGAACAGGATTATGCGACCATGGAAAGACCCAAGTTGGGTTTGGCACTGACAGAGCAACATGTATAAGACAAACCAAAGTTAAGGATATACCTAAAAGCGTAAAAGAAAGTAATTAGAGATAGGCAGGGTATGTTTTTTTCGCCACGTATAGACAATCGATGAATGTTTAACATATTGGACACCTAGGAATGAACACACACACACACACTTACTTGGTGTAAGTTTTAGCATGAGACACGCTAGTACCTCATACCGAGGGATAGAATTTGATTCAGCTCTCTTTCTTTCACGCCCAAACGTTGGTGGTTTATCTGGTATTAAATTCGGCCAGCCATCTAATTTTCTTTTAAATACTTCCACAGTCCACAGGATTAGATTTCTAATATCTTTCGGCACACTATTAGATAGTCTTGGTCCAATAGTCTGCATCTTTCTTAACAGTGATGTTTGAGCACTTATCTCAGTACGGTAACATACTCTTCCCTGCCTGGGGGGGATGTCTTACTTTAATTTCCCCTTCTTTTACATCTCTTGGATTTGGTGCTAGATTTTCAAAGATCTTCCATGCATATATAACATATTTCTCTCATTCTTTGTAATGAGAATAGTCTTGTTCTTTTTTTAGTCTCTCCCAGTAGTTAAGACCTATCACATTGCTTATTTTTCTTGTAAATACTCATTGAACCTGTTCTGGGAACATTATATCTTTTGTAAGACTTGGACTCATATTCCAATCTTGAAATCACTGGTGATTTCCATTGTGGTAGAAGGTGTTCTGAATCCCTTGTGTTAAAAGTCCTCATCACCCATCCACTCATAATGTTTCCTTTTATGACTGTCTGCTCTATATGGTGACTGAAGTTCATGCCATTGCTCATATAAAGTTCTAGATCTTTTACTATTTTTTCTCTTTAATCACTATTTCCTCAACTAAATATAATCTTGGTCTCAGATTTCCAGTTGGACTATACATTATAATTTCAAATTCATTAGCATTGAATTTCATATTGTTTTCCTTTGTCCAATTGTAGATGGTATCTAAATCCTCATTTAGCATGTCTTCCATATCTAATAAATCTATCGGCATACTTATCCTTGTATCATCTGCAAATGATGTTACTATTGAGCGTTCAATACCTTTGTCAATGTCACCAATCATAATTAGGAACAACAGAGGCCCCAGAACGGACCCCTGTGGCACCCACCTAATACGTTTGATACATTGGAGAAAAATCCATTCATCTGTAACTTTTGCCTGCGTTCTGTTGGGAAATTTTGTATTAATCTTCCTACTTTTCCAGATTCCAAGGTCCTTAATTTTATGAATTAGAATTATGTGATCTGTTTGTCGAAAGCTTTTGCGAAATCTAGGTATAGTACACCAACTCTATTTTCAGTCAGATCCTTTATTATGTATTCGCGGTACATAAGAATTTGGGTTGGAATAAACAGGACCTACCACTACGAAAACCATATTGTCCGGGATTTATCTTGTTTCCTTGTTCTAAATATCATTTTTTATATTCTTGGAACACTAATACCTTTTTCATATTGCGTTTTGAGTAATTCAGACATTTTCTTTTGAATCAGTTACCAAAGTACCATTATTCTCAAGAGGTCTGATTTCTACTCTTCTGTTCAGTTTGTTCTTTGCATAAGAGATGTTCTTTGCATATGCATTTAACAGTGTCGTTTATTGCCTC
>NW_028234424.1:26872141-26874641 GCF_977035675.1 Penaeus japonicus
ATAATAATAATGATAATAACAATAATAGTGATAATAATGATGATAATAACAATAATAGTGATAATAATAATGATAATAACAATAATAGTAATAATGATAATGATAATAACAATATTAGTAATAATAATGATGATAATGATAATAGTAATGATAATAATGATAATAATACTATTAGTAATAATAATAATGTTAAAGATGATAATGATGAGAGTAACAGTAATGATAATAATGGTAATGGTAATTTCAGTAATATAGATGATGATTATGATAATAATAATTATAATAATGACGGTAATCATAATATTTTTAATGCTAACCATAATGATAATAATAATTAAGATGGTGATAATAATAATAATGATAATGAGAATAACAACAAAGACAATAGCGCTAATAATGATGATGATAATGATAATGATAACGATTTCACTACTGATAATAGCAATAATAATATTGCTACTAATAGCAGTTATAATAATGATAGTGATAATGATGATAAGGAGCAAATGAAAATCATATTGTTAATGATGATAACAATAAAGATGAAGATATTAATAAAAATGATCATAATAATATTAGTGAAAATGATCTTGATAAATATAATGATAATGTTAACAATTAATGATAATGCAAATGACAATGATAAAATAAACAATAAATAATGATTAAGACACCGACAATAATAATGATGAAAATAATGATAATGATAATAGATATGATAATAATGATAATCATAATAATGGCATAATAATGACAATGGCTATTATAATGATGAAAATAAAAATAATGATAATAGTTATGATAATAATGATAATCATAATAATGATAATAACAATAACATATTAATGATGACAATAAAAACAATACTGATAATGCTAATATGACAAACGATAATAACGACAAAACAAACAAACAAACAAACAAACAAAAAACCCATCATAACCAATCAACGAATCACATTGATATCAACCTTTCAGAGACGTTATATTTAAAAAAAAAAAGATCCCCTAATCGTAGTGACACAAGGAATTCATTGACGAAATCTCCTGAATGGATCTACTATGGCTATTGATGTTTACCTTTTTCACTCCAGCGCGGTCAGACACGGCCAGGTTGTCAGGGTTGGGGGCAATCAGCTGATCCCACACCTCACGGATGATTGGCTGCTTGGCATTCTGTGGGTGGGTGGGTGGGTGGGGGGGGGTGAAGGGCAAGGGAGGGAAGAAGAGGGAGAGGAGGGGAGAGGGAAGGAAGGAGGGAGAGGAAAGGAGAGGAGAGTGGGAGTTGGCAAGGAAAGAGAGTATGAGATAGATAGATAGGCCGGGAGGGAAGGAGGGAGAGACAGACAGAGAGAGAGAGAGAGAGAGAGAGAGAGAGAGAGAGAGAGAGAGAGAGAGAGAGAGAGAGAGAGAGAGAGAGAGAGAGAGAGAGAGAGAGAGAGAGAGAGAAAGCGTGAGAGAGAGAGAGAACAAGAGGAAGTGATTAAGAAACGTTGACATTCAAGATGACCTATCTGAATGATAATGATGAACCTACAATATTAACCAACACCAAATTCCAATCAATACTTCAAGCCATAACACGACTCAGCACAGCATTACTTTGAACTCATCCTCGAGCGAAGTGCCACTCATGAAACCGAACTGGTGAGAGCCATCCTCGAGCAGACTCTGAAGGCTGGAGAAACCGACGCTGGTTGAGGCGACGGTCAGCAGAGACACGAGGGCGCTGGTGTAATGGGCGTACACCACCAGCGTCGCCAGGAAGATGGTAATGAACACAATGCGGGTCGACAGACTACGCACGTCCAGCCATGATCCTGAGAACGGAAGAAAGGAGTGAAGGAGTTGTTGTCCCGATGGATGTGGATAAATGGAGTGAAGCAGTTGGCGTCCCGAAGGAAGGGGATGGATGGAGTGAAGGGGTTGGGGTCCCAAAGGAAAGGGATGGATGGAGTGAAGGAGTTGGGGTCTCGAAGGAAAGGGATGGATGGAGTGAAGGAGTTGGGGTCCAGAAGGAAAGGGATGGATGGAGTGAAGGGGTTGGGGTCCAGAAGGAAAGGGATGGATGGAGTGAAGGGGTTGGGGTCCCGAAGGAAAGGGATGGATGGAGTGAAGGAGTTGGGGTCCCGAAGGAAAGGGATGGATGGAGTGAAGGGGTTGGGGTCCAGAAGGAAAGGGATGGATGGAGTGAAGGAGTTGGGGTACCAAAGGAAAGGGATGGATGGAGTGAAGGAGTTGGGGTCCCGAAGGAAAGGGATGGATGGAGTGAAGGGGTTGGGGTCCAGAAGGAAAGGGATGAATGGAGTGAAGGAGTTGGGGTCCCAAAGGGAAGGGACGGATGGAGTGAAGGAGTTGGGGTCCCGAAGGGAAGGGATGGATGGAGTGAAGGGGTTGGAGTCCCGAAGGAAAGGGATGGATGGAGTGAAGGAGTTGGGGTCCCGAAGGGAAGGGATGGATGGAGTGAAGGAGTTGGGGTCCCGAAGGAAAGGGATGGATGG
>NW_028234424.1:26879641-26884641 GCF_977035675.1 Penaeus japonicus
CTTATAAATGAGAATTGACTGAACTTCACCATGGAATATCATGAGCGATTATAAAGATTCAAACATTCTTGACAATGAAGTATTGAATTATGAAAAGATAATTACGTGGGCGATTTAGCCTCGTGTAAAAGAACCCGTGATTCGGGTCGCCACTGTAGCCAAGGCATATAAAAGCTCTTCAGAATCGGAATTCAATCAATGTATTGGCAGTCTGAACTCTGTTGGTCCTGAACAAACAGATAAAAAGACTAAGCCCGGGCAAAGGGTGCTGCGTGTGTTTGCAAACAATCCCTCTTCAACATTGATTCCTTGGGCTATTTGGCATAGCAAATGAGTATTCAAATAGCGCAACACAGAAAAGCCATTTCCATGACGTGTTATTTCTGCCACCGTTATTAGGTGAGATGCCGTATTGATCAGGTCATATTTGTATTCTCTAGGCTTCGTAATGCTTTTGCAAGATGAAATTTTGATACGAATTCATGCAGGAAAAGTTTCTCTAGTATGTTTATAGAATCTTATTCTAGATATCGAAGTCGGTTTTTGAGGAAGGCCTGTCATGATAGTCCATTTCATGCACTTCTCCAAGCTTCAGTTTCCAATGCCGTATCATCATCCATGGTTTAAGGGCAACATTGTGGCATATGTGAACAAGACAATCACAAATCTTAAGAGAATGAAAAAATAATCTCTTTTGACCATGGAGTCTGAGCCTGCATCGCTGACCAACATTCAGCGGAAGAAATAATGATAATGAATCGACAAATGATGAAGAGATGTTGCTGGGTGTCATGGTGACATCACGTCGTGGTGCTCTTTTGCAAGATTCGCAGCAGCGTCCATGCGAAATCAACAAATTCGCAACTTTTCCTCTGACAAAAGCAAAGTTGCATCAAAAGTAACTGAGTATGGAATAAAGACTTAAAAATAAATATGATATGTTTCTCAGGACAAGCAAATGAATTGCATGAAACTTGCCATTATTCCAAAAAGGAATATTTTCACTACAATTTTACCCTTTGTTGATGGCCTAATGCTAGGCCCATAAAACTTATTACTATTTGGGTAGAGTTTTAGATTCCACTTTTATCATTCATCTATTTTCACTGTAGTATTGAGATACTACAGTATATATTCTGTCTTTCGACTTTTGTTATCGTCAATGGCAATGGCATTATGAAATATCTTAAAGCCAGACAATTCTGCCTCTGCCCTCCAGCATGGAAATATTTTGCCTGATTTAGTATTGAATTTCTGTAACGTGATTTTGAAATAGCTGTGCAGAAAATGCGATAGTCAAGACATTTCTAGGACAAGATAATGTCACAACCTTCGCTTGTTTTGTATCTGTTTATCGGCCATTTAGATAAAGTCACGAGGAGAAAACAATACCACATTCTTCCTTATTCTTTTTTTTATAAACGTAAACAATATCTTCGCTGAAATCGGGCACGATAAATGACAAAAACCAAGAAATAAGGATAGTGTATTTTTAATGTTATTGCTGTTGGATCCTCTCTCTCTCTCTGTGTATATGTGTGTGTGTGTATGTGTGTGTGTTTGCGTGCATATACATATGTGCATGTGTATAGGCATATGTAAATACTTCTCTATGTCCATCCCTCTACCGTAAAGCCTGCAGGCAAACGACCCACTCACAGGCATGGTGACGCATCTCAGGTGGAGCCCGGTGAGGTTGGTCCGCCTGTCGCTCCAGTCGTCCATCGGAAGCCTCAAGGGCCCTCCGCCGTACCACTCCGCCAGCACTCGCGTGATGTAAGGGAGCTCCTCATCCAGGGAGTAAATTTCCCTCACGACCACCTTCTCCACCAGGGTGTCCGACACGTTCATTGTGTGCAAGCTGGCGAAGGTCATCTGCATTGTAACCAGAAAGATATGATGATGTTAAAATGATCATGGTGCAATGTTAGAATGAAATACACGAAATTTGTAATGTTAGATAATCGTGAATGCACGATAATGTTCAGTAATGGTGAATAGATGATAATGTTGAATAATGCTAATTAATCATGTTAAAATGGCGAATACAAGATGTTGTTAAGAATGTAAATACAAGCAGGATGTTAAAAAAGTGAGTACATGGTAATATTCAAAATGGCGAATTCTGTTTAAGAGCACATTGTGGGTTTGAAAAAAAAACATCACATAATTAATGAGCGAATTCTATTCATGCATATAACTTAGCAAATTGACAATACTATAAGGATCATAATCCTTGTATGAATATCAGATATCAGTTAATATACTGTAGCTTGGACCCACTGACATTTTCTCGAAGACGTTAAGTTCAAGTACACAAATGTCATTGGTTTGAAATCTATCTAAGTATCTAATCTTTTCACTGCATTACCAGGAGTTCTTTCCGAAACACCTTTACGTGGCCAAGACCAATTTCCAGAGTGATGACTCGCTCATCATTCCACACCGGAAGCCTCAACACAGCCAAGACGTGGGAGCCAGAGCTCACCTCGCAGTTTTCAAGGTCTCTGGTTGAAGCCTTGAATGAGTCATCTCTATGCATAGCATTTCATTTGTCCTCATTTGGGAGGAAGACATTAGTTTGAGGTCAAGTATGATGAAAAGACCCACTTATCTAATAAGCGTACTGCCCTTGTACTGGGAGCTGTCAGGTATTAGGGACACATGAAAAAGAAAAACGGCCCCATCTAGTCTCTCAGTGGTGAAGTAATCCCCGACAAAAAGAAACTTGTGCTCAGTGACCTATTTCAGTCTGCAAAGACTTCGGACGTTGATACTTGAAGTCTGGAAAATACAAACTTGATGGAACGGGAAGTAGAGCACAACCTGCTATCTCAGGCGGCGATTTGGAGTTCTCGATCTGTTCACATGCATGAGGATCAGCATCAACAACAACCCCTTCCCAAACACCGAAATAAACTAATCGAACGGAAGAGCCTCCTCTGCTCTTGTCCATCTTGCCGTCGTGTCTGAGAGAACCCTTGCTGTGTATGAAATCCATAACAGCAGTGTATAACGTCAGTCTCAGCAGCACCCTGTGAGTGATACAAGGCTAACATACATCTAACGGGAGAAGAATCTTAATAGTTTCACCTACGCTACTTTTGTCACATTCTTGGGATCTTATGTAGACAGCCAAAAACAATGACACTCTCTCACGCCTTCGTCTTCTCAACATGTATATTTTGCTTAGACGGTAATAGCTTTGCTGACTATGCCATGTTCACCGAATGTACACGGATGACTACCCAAAGACATCCTATTTGGCGAACTCGCAGCTGAGGAGTCTGCCCTTGGTAAGGTTGAAAACCCTCGGGGTTGTTTGTGGTGATGGGTGCCGAAGAGTTGCAGTCTTTAGAGGTTAAAGGGAATGCTGGCGACAGAATAGCACTATTTGCCTGAATCTGGTAGGTGTTTTGATGGTCCTGAATTTAGCTTATAAGAAGTACATTTCTACTACTGGGAAGAGCAACAGGCACCTGCTACACCGCTTCATACTCGTTAGCGATCAATGCACAATCTGCCAGAAAGGTTTCAGAAAGCGTTGAATGATGCATATCCAAGTGCTGGGACGGAAGTGCGATAAAACATGGAGTAATTAACCCATTTAATGTTATTCTGTTCTACTGATTCTTGAACATATAGATGGCTCCAAAAACGCTCAGTCAACAAGGAATTTCCGGGGAAATAGTGTTAAGTTTCTAGTAATATCATTATCATCCTGAATAGCGTTGTTATTATTGTTGTTATTATCATGATCGTTATAATAGTAGCTATAGTAACGGTAATGATGATGATGATGATAATTATAATGATAGTGATAATGATATTGATAATGATAAGAATAGTTATTGATATTGAAATCATTATCGTAATATTTATGATGATGGGGATGATGATAATGATAATGATAATGATAATGACAATGACAATGATAATGACAATGATGACAGTGATGATGATGATGTCAGTGATGACGATGACGATGACGGTGACGATGACGGTGAGGATGAGGATGAGGTTGATGATGAGGATGTGATGATGATGTTGATAATGATGATACTGATGCTGATAATGATACATCATTACTTAATAAGAATAAGCTAGGGTGATTGATGCGGTGTAGTAAATATCACCCCCCCCTCCCCCCCCCCATAAAATGAGCGAGGCACTCAGTTGAGGTCAGGTAGGCCTGGTAACTGAAATCTTGGTAACAAAACACAGTGAACGGCGCATTTATACCTACACTCGCGGAATCAACAGCCATTTGAAATCGTGTGTATCGACTCACCTCTTGAAAAATGTCTATGGACACTTAAGAATAATCCCTCATTTGCGTAGATTCCAGTCTCAATCTCTTCTTCCGGTGACGAAGATCTAGGAATTCGAGTGCGTGGAGCTAATATATACTATTCTTAAGGATATACTATCATCCAGAAAGCAATTACGGCATAGTTCGTGTTTTCGAACGTAAATCACGCGTAGCGGCGAAATAGCTTCCTCCACACTAGCGATTGATTACCTGTTGCAGCAGTCGTAATTAATGTCTCCGAGGCTAATGGTGTATTACGAAGGCACTCTCATGCATGCTCCACTTTTCAGTTTTTTTATTTTTATTTTCTATTTTTTGTATTGAGCAGCGCGAAGATCTAGACGCGTGTTACAATTTGCTACTGTAAAAAGGGAGACGTTATGACAATAGGTTCCTAAAATGATGATTAGAAATGTGGATATTTCTTAGATCGACCGACATACCGGAGTGTAGTAATGCATATAAAATGAAGAATAACAAAGGAAAAACTTTGTTCAGACTGCCTCCAATAGCCCTTCATCGCATGGCAAGCCCTACAAATGTTCTTTTGATCATTAATCAACGATATCTGAATGACTGTGTTCAGATTTTTCGGTATTCTGCATGTCTACAAAAAAAAGAAAGAAAGAAAAAAAAAAAAAAAAAATGCACGCGCAGTTGGTTTGCATGGAAATGTGAATAAGCTCCA
>NW_028234424.1:26897141-26899641 GCF_977035675.1 Penaeus japonicus
AGTAAACTTCTTGAAGAACATTTTCCCGATCGAAGTCTCCAGAAAGCCGTGACTCGTTCCGGCCGCCCATAGCAGCGCCACGCCCATGAGTAGGCGTTTCGGAAACTCCATTTGATCTAAAGTGAGATTGATAGGGGTCAGAATTGCAACAGCAACACCGATGATGATGATGATGATGATAGGGATAGTGATGATAAGAGTAATGATAGGATTCGTAATAATGATAATGATATTAATGGTAGGATTAGTAATGATAATGATAATGGTGATAAAAATTATAATAACGATGGTGATGGTATAAAAAATAAGGATAGTAATATTGATAGTGATGAAAATCACGATAGTAATGGTAATAATAACAATGATAATAATGATAACAATAATGATTGAAATTATGATGATAATAAAGATGATAATAATCATCATGATAGTGATGGAAATGATGACAATATCTCTAACAAGAATGATAAAAGTGACTATAACGTAAGTGTCTATAATGATAATGTGCATGACAAAAATAATGATAATGACGACAAGTGATGATTATAATGATAACAACGATGATTGCAATTATTATGATAATGATAATAACAACAATGCCAATGAAATAATAACAAGAGTGACAAAAACATATAACTGTAATGATAATGTGCACAACCAATAACTAATGATAACAGTAATAAGAATAACATGATGATGATGATAATGATAATGACAATGATGATGTTGATGGTAGTAATAATACTAATAATGATTACAAAAATACTAACATTAATAATATTGATTATCATAATGATAATGATAGCAATGATAATGATAATAATGATCATGATAATAATGATAATAACAAGGATGAACAATGATGATAATAATAACATGAAGATCAATCACAACAATAATAATGATAATAGTGATTATAACCATGATACTAATGACGATAATATAAAATAAAATTATATCACAACTGCTAAAATAATATTAACAAGAAAAATCATGAACAGAATAGCAATTGTAAAACAAAGAAAATTACAAAAAGAAAAGAAAAGAAAAGAAAAAAAAAACATGCAAGCACGATGGTTTGCTGGAACCGTGAACAAAAGAACTTAGAGAAGCATTTTTTTGTTCACAATTGAGAAAAAGAACAACAATGGTGATGAAGTGATGGTAGTAAATCACATCAAGAGAAAGTAATGGCAAAAGTTACTGCTTTTTAATCAAAATATCGGATCATAATTGCCATATGTGATGGGTATTGAAGGTGCGTCCGTCAGTTTTTGAGATTTCATCTAGATAATGAAAAAAGACACTTTTAAACCCTTATATATATAAATATATATATGTATATATATATATATATATACATATATATATATATATATATATATATATATATATATATAAGAGAGTGATAGAGAGAGAGAGAGAGAAAAAAAAAACCTGCACAGAACGGAAATATATCAACTGTGACTTTTCACGCAGACGGCTATTGACATTCCTAGGATTTTTATTCGAGGAAAATATGTATTAACGACTCGGCGTGCAAGAAAAGCAAAATTTTCTAAAAAACAAGAAGAAGAAGAAGAAGGAGAAGAAGAAGAAAAAGAAGGAAAAAGACTGTAGGCTACTTTCTTTTAATGCATTGTGTTAGAAAAAGACGGTCTGAAAAAAGCTTTCAACATGCACAGAGGTAATCGGTGGTGATTCTTTGTATGAAAGAAATTGTAGTAATAAAACACTACTTGTAGTAGGAGGAGTTGCAAACCTATAAGTAATACTGGTGATGATATTGTGACACAAATAATATTGATGATGATAATGATGATGGTGATAACAATGATGATAATGGTAATGATTTGTAATGATAATAATGATAATGATGATGACAATACTAATCGTGGTAATAACAGTAATGGTAATAACGATAAAAATAATTGTTTTGATGACAATAATAATGATAATGATAATAATGATGATAATTATAGCATTGATACCAATGACATTAATAGTAATAATTATAATGATAATAATAATGATAATAGAAACTGATGATAATTGATGATTCTGCTACTAGTAATGATAATGAGGATGATAATGATGATGATTGTAATCATTATGTATAATGATACCATTAAAGATAATGATAATAAACGCATAACAATAATAATGATGATACCTAATGATAATAATGATAGTGATAGTAATAATGATAGGATGATAACACTATAATGATGCTAATAATCATAATGATGATAACAATGATGAAGATAATAGTGATAACAGTGATAAGGATAAAAACGAGAACGTTAATTCTAATGATTATGATAATGAGAGTAATGATATTACGATCATAATGATAATGATAAAGATGATATTATCAATATTAATGGTAATAAATATAATGATATAATTGCAATGCTAATACAATAAAAAAAACGGATAAAACAACCACAATGATCCTAATAAAGCTGACAATGAAACAAAGACAGCTTACAATCTTTCC
>NW_028234424.1:26912141-26914641 GCF_977035675.1 Penaeus japonicus
GACACGGAAATAAAGACGAACAGAGCCAAGGATGACAAGTAAAATCAAAGTCTTACTCATTTTACTTGCGATGCTGATAGTAAATACAAATAAAGTAGGTTTGTCACTGTGAATAATTTTCACTTACGACAAAGCTCCAGTTTTATTTTGGAATAGTTATCTAAATTATTTTTATTTCTACACTGTACGAATAAATCACGATAATGAGGTTCGGGCGAGCTGTCTGAACCCTCAGGTCGATTCACTCGACTTTTTCGACTCGTCCCGCTTACAGGTGGAAAAGGGGGCGTGGCGTCAGATTCGCTGGGGAACACCGGTCCAGACACACTTTCCTGCAGCTGAGGGCCGATCTATGGGGGTATGGTGTCTTTCTTTTCTTCTGCCTTACGGGATTATGGTGTGAGCGATTGGAATTGAAGAGGATTACTTCTAGGTATTGTGTTTGCTGAACAAGTGTCTGTTATTGTTATTTTTGGCTAGGAATTTCGGCGTCGTTTGAAGTTCCAGCGTAGTTATAACTTTCAGCGTTGTTAGAAACGAATCGACCTTGGTTCTCGATGAGTCTTTTTTTTTGTCTATTTTTTCGTGGGAAACACTTTCTGCGTTGTTAAGGAGTATGCGGCTCTTGTATCATTATTATTTTTTTCATTGCGGGTGACCATTTTGATTTTTATATTCTTTTCTTATTTGATGCTTGCTGAAAGAGAGGTTAATTTTTGATTTTGTGGTTCGCAGTCCTCCTTATTTTTATGTTAATGACAATTATTACGTGGTTATTTAATTGAAATGAATAAATAGATAATGTTCACCGGAGTTTTTCTTAAATCCTCTGAACTTCTAAGGAACCTAATTATTCACAGTCACGCACAATTAAGCAGTTGTCAGTCGGAAATCATGAGATCAGAGGTGAAAATGTGATTAGTAATTCACACTGATTACGTTCGCTTGATAATAAGATATATATCATATAGCGAAAAAATACTTCCTACTGCGTTCCATTAATCGAGATTTTTGCAGTGATCAGGTATTAATAAACCGGTATTAATTTCTGCTTGTTTCCACTAACACTGTTGTACACTGCTTAAAAAAAAAAAAAAAAAAATCTGGTCACTAATGTAATATTCTTGCATCTATTTCAGAATTTCTTATCTCCACTTGTACTTGTTATCATCTTAAGGAAACGTTAATTTAAGTTTTCACTGTAACCATGACATACACTATCCAAAAGTACACATATGCTCAAAAAATAAAACCAATCAGCAGAAAACATCCACAACCAGCGAAGTGTCTAGGTGGTTGATGGTTCTTAACGACCGATCCGCTGATTGGACACATGCTGAGATTTGTCTGTCGTAATTTCTTCTCTTTCAGGTGCACGTATTTACTCTCGCTCACCTGTCTGAAGACCATGGCTGTGAAGACTTGTGCGGGAGAGGGAGGGAAGGCACGAGGTAGCAGTCCAGCTGAGAACCACCATTATATACAGCAATCTCCCTTTCACAACAGAACGACCCTCAGCCAAGGAAACTGGAGGTTCCATATTTAGCGCCCTCGTTCCAAGCTTTACTGTTTCCCGAATAACACTATTTATCCACAAAGGATTGCCAAAATACTCCTCAACCAAAATTCGAATTGAATCATCCTAATCGAGGGGACTGAAAAACGAAGAGTTCGAAAATGAAAAATCGGTGATCGGTTGCAAGAAAGAACCGAATCGTTGATACCTAATCAGTCGAGACCCCGCCTTCTGCCTGCATATGGTACGCGGTCGTATGCAATGGGAATATTCCTTTTAGGAGCAATATGCAATTAATCATCGAATGTTGCAATACTGCTCACGCTATGGTATGTACATCTACTGGTACTTTATGTGGATATTTTCTGTAATAATGGTATCGGTATGTCAAGTAGTGTATCTTAAATTGATTGAAATAACTTTCTCCTTGCAGTATATTGCTGATAACAACAATAATAACAATATAAACATCAATAGTAGTTGTAACAAGAATGAAGACAATGATCATGATTATAATCATGCCAGTAACTATGATAAAAATAATAATGACAAAATACTAATTATTGTGATAATAATAATAACAATGGTAATAATGATGATGACAATAGTAACTATGATAACGATGATAATGGTAACTATAATGAAAACGATAATGGTAACTATGATGATAATGACAGTTATGACGATGGTAATGATGAGCTTGGTTTTGGCAGAACCACCCTCGCCTGATTGGATGCCCTTCCCAACATATGTTGCTTCTACTGCTGTCCCTTTTCCTACTACTACTGCCACTGCTACTACCACTGCTATTACTACTAATGATGATAATAGTAAGATAATGATGTTGGTAACAGCAACAAAAACAACAACACCAACAGTAATAACGCTAATGAAAATATGGTAATAACAACGTTGATAACAAGAACGAAGACAACAATGACAATGATAACGAGGATGATGAGAAGAATATGCTGATGCTGCCAT
>NW_028234424.1:26929641-26932141 GCF_977035675.1 Penaeus japonicus
AATTCCTAACGACTTCTCATATGGTGTACAAGTATCCGATACGGGAGATGCAAAGGAACACAAGCAGTCTGTTTCTCCTTCAGGAAGAACCGAAGGCGAATACCGATGGCTTCTACCCAACGGTCTCTTCAAGTGGGTACTATTTCCTTAGGATGTAGCTTATGTATGATTAGTAGTGATCGACGGAGGCTTCATTGATGTAGGAATCATTGATGGAGGAATCATCGACGATAGTGTAGTCAGCGAGGGATTCAGCAGCAACTTCGACAATTCCTTTGAGAATTCTGCCGTCATCCTTGCTCGGGACAGCAGACTTAGAGGTTAAGTTTAAGTCTTATTTTTTATAGACTCGACCAAGATAGCAAGGTGCTTACTTTAATCTTAAGGCTACTAAGCAGTGATGTCAAATGGCGTATGATCACAGGAAACAAAACAGGAACTTTTGATATCATACACAGCATTACATATCATAGTATCAATACTTTGGGACGTCTTTAAAGTGTACTTAAAAACGACACTGATGCAAAGAGTTTACCTGTGATGAACTATGTTATGTTGAGAATATACCTACCAGCATATAGCAACATATAATGCAAAGGAACACATATGCTTAATGAACTTCCTATTCCATATAAATATATGGCAGAACAAACACTTAGATTTATATTGATTAATTTGAAAATGAGACATATATCTATCTATCTATCTATCTATCTATCTATATATATATATATATATATATATATATATATATATATACATATATATACATGATATCCATTCTATGCTTGTGACACGCACATGTATCCATACGTACATATATGTATACCTACGTAGTCTAAACTGAATATAAGGTAAATGATAAGTCGATAAAAGTCTAATTCTGTTTATTATCAACACAAATATTTACAACAAATGTAAAATAAAGAAGAAACACATTTTCTCAACATAACATAGACAATCACAGGTAGACTTTTGCATCAGTGTTTTTTTTTTTTAAGTACACTTTAAAGATGTCCTAAAATATTGATACTATGATGTGTAATGCTGTGCATGATACCAAAAGTTCCTGTGATTAAATGCCTTTTAACATCACTGCTTAGTAGCCTGAAGATCAAAGTAAGCACCTTGCTATGTTGGTCGAGTCTATAAAAAATAAGGCTCTTAAAGTTAACCTCTAAGTCTGCTGTCCCGCGCAAGGATGACGGCAGAATTCTCAAAGGAATTGTCGAAGTTGCTGCTGAATCCCCCGCTGACTACACTGTCGTCGATGATTCCTCCATCAATGATTCCTCCATCAATGAAGCCTCCGTCGATCACTCCTCCGAAGTTCTGTTGCTGAACGTTGAAAGCAGGGACGGAAGAGAAGACCTGGTTGGGTCTGAGGGCGGACGTGAAGGAGACCTGGTTGGGTCTCGAGGCACTGATGACATCAATTCTCCCGACACTGGGTTGTTGCACATTGGAGCTGCGAGTGAGAACCTGAGGCGTTAAAGAAACGACTCCCGAGGAAGTCTCCTGGCTGAGAGAGTTGGCGTAGTAGTTTCCGACGGCGGGTCCTGGCTCCTCGCTCACTTGGGCCTGGAATCCGGAGTCACCGTCCACGTAGTACCTGACGACGCTGCAGGAAAATCCAACGTTGATAATTCGTGAAACCTACATTACATACGTATTACATAAGTGACAGAGAACGCTCCCACACATAAGCGACATCGTAAGGAAATAGTACCCACTTGAAGAGACCGTTGGGTAGAAGCCATCGGTATTCGCCTTCGGTTCTTCCTGAAGGAGAAACAGACTGCTTGTGTTCCTTTGCATCTCCCGTATCGGATTCTTGTACGCCATATGAGAAGTCGTGAGGAATTGGCTGTAAAATAGAATGAATTGATGAATCCTTAATTTCTTAAATTCCTTTTTTTTTTCTCTCTCACGAATAACATGAGGAGACCAAAATACGTACCAGTTGATTGTCACGGAAGACCTGAGGTGCCGCTGCAACGGCCGCTACGACCACGCTGAGAATCAGAAGCTGAAATGGAGGAAAAGGGAATTAGGTGTTCATTCTTGAAATGGTGCATCTCGCAGTGGATTCCGTATTTCACATACATGATGTGAGATATTTTTATGTCTGATTTTTAGCAGTAATCAATGTATTCGGTAACACTGTCTGAAATACTAGAATATAAATATATAGTAAACACACTCATACACACACACAGACACACATTTAATATATATATATATACTTTTATATATACATATATATTTGCATATATATATATATATATTATATGTATGTATATATACTATATATATATATATATATATATATATATATATATATATATATATATATATATATATATTTACGCACATATGCGTATGTATGCCTGTATATGTATCTTCAAGGGAACAAAGGAATAAGAACTCCTAGAGAACTTCCTATTCCAAATGCCTGCATATCCTGACTCACCTGTTTCGACGCCATGGCTACGGGAAC
>NW_028234424.1:26937141-26964641 GCF_977035675.1 Penaeus japonicus
ACTCATACAAACATAGACACACATTTAATATATATATACACTTTTATATATACATATACATTTGCATATATATATATATATATATATATATATATATATATATATATATATATATATATATATATATTTACGTGCATATGCGTATGTATGCCTGTATATGTATCTTCAAGGGAACAAAGGAATAAGAACTTCTAGAGAACTTCCTATTCCAAATGCCTGTATATCCTGGCTCACCTGTTTCGACGCCATGGCTACGGGAACGAGGGAGTGAGTGTGATGGTCCGGCTACGAGCCCTGACTATATAGTCCCCCTCGCATGCCAGGACGACCCCAGTGGCGAGAAGTAGGGATGCCATATGCAGTTCTCGGTTGTATATGCACTTTAAAAATTAGGTTTGGTTGACTTGCATTATTCGTCATGATATTGAACAATGAGAGCTGACATACGCAGTTAGATGATGGTAAACTCACTACTATATGGTGATAGCCATAAATCGATTTGTGTTTGAATGTTGGTACAAAAACTAATCTAAACTCCGCCTATTACCTGACTGGAGCAGGACGGAGGGGGCGGGGTCGAAATATGTGAGGAAGGGCATTTACAGAATGAAAGCATTCAAACATATTTTCCACGGACTTTAATCAAACTTGTATTTTTTTATTTATTTGGAAATTCACCCTTCTCATTAGCTTTATTAAAAAGTGTCATGATCTGTGTTCTTAACACACTTTTAATGACTTCACGGAGATGGCGATCAGGAGAGCAAAAGTTCTTCACAAAATATAGGAACATGTAATTCTTATTTCTTTATCTTTTACTATTATTATATATTTTTTTAGAATTTAGCTTAGGTTAAAAATGAAGCTGATGCATCTTTACCCTTTTAATTAGCTATATTAAAAATTTGTATCCTCATCACACGTAATTAGTTCACGAAGACGGTAATCAGGAGAGCAAAGGTCTTCTCCATCATATGTCCATCATGATGTTTATAGAGCAGGAAAAAAAATTATCTCCTGGAACACCTAAACACGGGCAGAATCTGTTTCTTTCCTTTCCTTTGCCTGCCTCCTCACACACTATACTTCCTCCGGTTATCTATCCATCTATCGTCCTTTCTCCCTGCCTCTCTTTCTCTCTCTGTCTACATAGTTCTGTCGGGAAGGGTTGTGATCGTAATATTTATATACATAAACACACACATTTATTTATCTATTTATTTATCATTTATATACTTATATATGCACTTACAGATATAGATACACACACACACACACACACACACACACACATATATATATACTGTATATATAAACATATGTACGAACATGTTTATATATATGTATATATGTATATATTATATATGTATATATATGTATATATATATATATTATATATGTATATATGTATATATGTATATATGTATATATGTATATGTATATATATATATATATATATATATATATATATATATATATATATATATATATATGATTACTGTAAACCACAATCAGTGTACAATTTGCTGGTCCCATGTTAAACTAAAAGGGTGGAGTATAGAGAACCCCCCCTCCCCCGGGAAAAATGTAAAGGGAAGAATCACATCAAATAGCCACTCCTACCTAGTCAATAGATATTGTGTAAGGACTTTTTCCTTCTGAAATTGTATATCAAAAGTAAAAAGAACATGAAATACAATCTTCGATGTAAAGTTCAGCTCTACTTTTCCGCCAGACAACTTGTAATTCCCTGAGCTTAATGAACCAGTTGTTGAATTTACATGGTCTTTGTCTTACATTGTAAACTTTCGGTTTCCTATTGTGTGTCTATTCATATTTTGCATGCAAGTCCTCATCCTTGTGCAGTATGACAGAAGATAATGGTTATTATAGGTCTATAAGAAATGGGAATAAAATAAGGCCATGTGGTAGGCTAGGTTTGGCAATATCAGTTGAGCTTTTCCGAATTCTTGACTGTACTTGAATATTGATATTCAACACTTCAGACATTTCTTTTCTACCTTAATACTTATCTATAGAAAAGAATCTTGTGCAATTCTTAAGGAACCTAAATTTGGAATCCTTCACTACAGTTTTGCAGTGAGAGATAGTGAAATGTCAACAACATTCACCTCCAAGAATTTGAAGGCCCCTCTGAACTCTGAATTGAACAATCCGTAGACAGATATGATTTCTTCCTGTCTGTAACTGGTTCCGAAGCATCGAGTGCACATTCATAGAAGATAATACATTCTAACAAAATACTAGAATGTTTCAAAGAGTAAGATGAGTGATGTCCATTCTATGTTTGTGAAGTAATGCAATGAGTAATGAAGTGAGTAACTTGTCACGCACATGTATCCATACGTATGTATATGTATATACGTAGTCTAAACTGAATATAAGGTAAATGATAGGTCGATAAAAGTCTAATTATTCTGTTTATCATCAACAGAAATATTTACAAGAAATGTAAAACAAAGGAGAAAAACATTTTCTCAACATAACATAGGCAATCACAGGTAGACTTTTTGCACCAGTGCCGTTTTTAAGTACACTTTGAAGATGTTCCAAAACAATGATATAGTGATATGTAATGCTTTGCATGATATCAAAATTTCATGTTTTTATTTCCTGTGATCATACGCCATTTGACATCACTGCTTAGTAGCCTGAAGATCAAAGTAAGCACCATGCTATCTTGGTCGAGTCTATAAAAAATAAGGCTCTTAAAGTTAACCTCTAAGTCTGCTGTCCCGTGCAAGGATGACGGCAGAATTCTCAAAGGAATTGTCGAAGTTGCTGCTGAATCCCTCGCTGACTACACTGTCGTCGATGATTCCTCCGTCGATGATTCCTCCATCAATGATTCCTCCATCAATGATTCCTCCATCAATGAAGCCTCCGTCGATCACTCCTCCGAAGTTCTGTTGCTGAACGTTGAAAGCAGGGACGGAAGAGAAGACCTGGTTGGGTCTGAGGGCGGACGTGAAGGAGACCTGGTTGGGTCTCGAGGCACTGATGACATCAATTCTCCCGACACTGGGTTGTTGCACATTGGAGCTGCGAGTGAAAGCCTTATTGGTTGAAGAAACGACTCCCGAGGAGGTCTCCTGGCTGAGAGAGTTGGCGTAGTAGTTTCCGACGGCGGGTCCTGGCTCCTCGCTCACTTGGGCCTGGAATCCGGAGTCACCGTCCACGTAGTACCTGACGACGCTGCAGGAAAATCCAACGTTCATAATTCGTGAGATCTACATTACATATGTATTACATAAGTGACAGAAAACATCCCCACACATAAGCGACATCCTAAGGAAATAGTACCCACTTGAAGAGACCGTTGGGTAGAAGCCATCGGTATTCGCCTTCGGTTCTTCCTGAAGGAGAAACAGACTGCTTGTGTTCCTTTGCATCTCCCGTATCGGATTCTTGTACGCCATATGAGAAGTCGTGAGGAATTGGCTGTAAAATAGAATGAATTGATGAATTCTTCATTTCTTCAATTCCTTTTTTCTCTCGCGAATAACAGGAGCAGACCAAAATACGTACCAGTTGATCGTCACGGAAGACCTGAGGTGCCGCTGCAACGGCCGCTACGACCACGCTGAGAATCAGAAGCTGAAAAGAAGGAAAAGAGAATTAGGTGTTCATTCTTGAATTGGTGCATTTCGCAGTGGATTCCGTATTTCACACACATGATGTGAGGGATTTCTAGGTCTGATTTTTAACAGTAATCAATGTATTGGATAACACTGTCTGAAATACTAGAATGAAAATGTATAGCAAGCACACTCATAGAAACACACAGACACACATATAATGTATATACACACACTTTTACACACACACACACACACATATATATATATACAGTGTATATACATTTATACACACATACACACATATGTATATATATATATATATATATATATATATATATATATATATATATATATATATATATATAAATACTTACGCACATATGCGTATGTATGCCTGTATATGTATCTTCAAGGGAACAAAGGAATAAGAACTCCTAGAGAACTTCCTATTCCAAATGCCTGCATATCCTGGCTCACCTGTTTCGACGCCATGGCTACGGGAACGAGGGAGTGAGTCTGATGGTCCGGCTACGAGCCCTGACTATATAGTCCCCCTCGCATGCCAGGACGACCCCAGTGGCGAGAAGTAGGGATGCCATATGCAGTTCTCGGTTTTATATGCACTTTTAAAATTAGGTTTGGTTGACTTGCATTATTCGCCATGATATTGAACAATGAGAGCTGACATACGCAGTTAGATTATTTTAAACTCACTACTATATGGTGATAGCCATAAATCGATTTGTGTTTGAATGGTGGTACAAAAACTAATCTAAACCCCGCCTATTACCTGACAGGAGCAGGACGGAGGGGGCGGGGTCGAAATATGTGTAGAAGGGCATTTACAGAATGAAAGCATTCAAACATATTTTCCACAGACTTTAATCAAACTTGTATTTTTTTATTTTTCTACTTAGAAATTCACCGTTCTAATTAGCTTTATTAAAAAGTTTCATGATATGTGTTCTTATCACACTTTTAATGACTTCACGGAGATGGCGATCAGGAGAGCAAAAGTTCTTCACAAAATATAATGGAACATGTAATTCCTATTTCTTTATTTTTTTTTACTATTATCATCATTCTTTTAAAATTTAGCTTAGGTTAAAAATGAAGCTGATGCATCTTTACCCTTTTAATTAGCTATATTAAGAAGTTGTATCCTCATCACCCGTAAATAGTTCACGAAGACGGTAATCAGGAGAGCAAAGGTCTTCTCCACCATAAGTCCATCATGATCTTTGTAGAGTAGGAAAAAACATATTTCCTGGAACACCTAAATACGGGCAGAATCTGTTTCTTTCCTTTCCTTTGCCTGCCTCCTCACACACTTTACTTCCTCCGGTTATCTATCCATCAATCGTCCCTTCTCCTTGCCTCTCTTTCTCTCTGTCTACATAGTTCTATCGGGAAGGGTTGTGATCGTAATATTTATATACATAAACACACGGACACACATATATATTTATTTATTCATTATTTGTATACTTATATATGCACTAATAGATATGGAGATATATATACATACATATATATATATATATATATATATATATATATATATATATATATATATATATATATATATATGTATATATATACATACATACATATATATATATTATATATATGTATATATATACATATATATTTGTATATATATGTATATATATATGTATACTGTAAATCAGAATCATTGAACAATTTGCTGGTTCCATGTTAAACTAAAAGGGCGGAGTATAAAGAACTCCCCCCCCCCTCTCCCAAAAAAATGTAAAGGGAAAAATCACATCAAATGGCCACTCCTACCTAATCAATGGATATTGTGTTAGGACTTTTTCCTTCTTAAATTGTGTATCAAAAGTAAAAAGAACATGAAATACAATCTTCGATGTAAAGTTCAGCTCTTTTTTTTTCGTAAGACAACTTGTAATTCCCTGAGCTCAATGAACCAGTGGTTGAGTTTATATGGTCTTTGTCTTACATTGTAAACTTTCGGTTTCCTATTGAGTGTCTATTCATATTTTGCATGCAAGTCCTCATCCTTGTGCAGTATGACAGAAGACAACGGGTATTATAGGTCTATAAGAAATGGTGATATCTTATGGCCATGTGGTAGGCTAGGTTTGGCAATATCAGTTGAGCTTTTCCTTATTCTTGACTGTACTAGAATATTAATACTTAACACTTTAGAAATGTCTTTTCTATCTTAATACTTATCTATACAAAGCAATCTTATGCAATTCTTAAGCAACTTAAATTTGGAATCCTTCACTAGAGTTTTGCAGTGAGAGATAGTGAAATGTTAGCAACATTCATCTCCAGGAATTTGAAGGCACCTCCGAACTCTGAATTGAACAATCCGTAGACAGAAATGATTTCTTACTGTCTGTAACGAGTGTACATTCATTGAAAATAACACATTCTAACAAAATACTAGAATGTTTTAAAGAATAAGATGAGTGATATCTATTCTTTATTTGCGAAGTAGTGCAGTGAGTAACTCAATATTTTGTGACACGCACATGTATCCTTACACACACACACACACACACACACACACACACACATATATATATATATATATATATATATATTATTTATGTAGTCTAAACTGAATTAAAGGTAAATCATAGGTCGATTAGAGTTTAATTATCTGTTTATATCAATACAAATATTTACAAGAAATGTATAACAAAGAAGAAACACATTTTCTCAACATAACATAGACAATCACAGGTAGACATTTTGCATCAGTGCCGGTTTTTAAGTACACTTTGAAGATATCCCAAAATATTGATATAGTGATATGTATTGCTTTGCATGATATCAAAATTTCCTGTTTTGTTTCCTGTGATCATACGCCATTTGACATCACTGCTTAGTAGCCTGAAGATCAAAGTAAGCACCATGCTATCTTGGTCGAGTCTATCAAAAATAAGGCTCTTAAAGTTAACCTCTAAGTCTGCTGTCCCGCGCAAGGATGACGGCAGAATTCTCAAAGGAATTGTCGAAGTTGCTGCTGAATCCCTCGCTGACTACACTGTCGTCGATGATTCCTCCGTCGATGATTCCTCCATCAATGAAGCCTCCGTCGATCACTCCTCCGAAGTTCTGTTGCTGAACGTTGAAAGCAGGGACGGAAGAGAAGACCTGGTTGGGTCTGAGGGCGGACGTGAAGGAGACCTGGTTGGGTCTCGAGGCACTGATGACATCAATTCTCCCGACACTGGGTTGTTGCACATTGGAGCTGCGAGTGAGAGCCTGAGGCGTTGGAGAAACGACTCCCGAGGAAGTCTCCTGGCTGAGAGAGTTGGCGTAGTAGTTTCCGACGGCGGGTCCTGGCTCCTCGCTCACTTGGGCCTGGAATCCGGAGTCACCGTCCACGTAGTACCTGACGACGCTGCAGGAAAATCCAACGTTCATAATTCGTGAGATCTACATTACATATGTATTACATAAGTGACAGAAAACGTCCCCACACATAAGCGACATCCTAAGGAAATAGTACCCACTTGAAGAGACCGTTGGGTAGAAGCCATCGGTATTCGCCTTCGGTTCTTCCTGAAGGAGAAACAGACTGCTTGTGTTCCTTTGCATCTCCCGTATCGGATTCTTGTACGCCATATGAGAAGTCGTGAGGAATTGGCTGTAAAATAGAATGAATTGATTAATGCTTCATTTCTTCAATTCCTTTTTTCTCTCGCGAATAACAGGAGCAGACCAAAATACGTACCAGTTGATCGTCACGGAAGACCTGAGGTGCCGCTGCAACGGCCGCTACGACCACGCTGAGAATCAGAAGCTGAAATGGAGGAAAAGAGAATTAGGTGTTCATTCTTGAAGTAATGCATTTCGCAGTGGATTCCGTATTTCACATACATGATGTGAGGGATTTCTATATGATTTTTAACAGTAATCAATGTATTCGATAACGCTGTCTAAAATATTAGAAAAAATATATAGCAAACACACTAATACAAACAGAGACACACACACACATATATATATGTATACATTTACATATATATACATGCACACACACACACACACATACACACACACACACACACACACACATATATATATATATATATATATATATATATATATATTTATATATAAATATATCTACTTACGCACATATGCGTATGTATGCCTGTATATGTATCTTCAAGTGAACAAAGGAATAAGATTTCCTAGAGAACTTCTTATTCCAAATCCCTGCATATCCTGGCTCACCTGTTTCGACGCCATGACTATGGGAAGGACGGAGTGAGTGTGGCGGTCCGGCTACGACCCTCTCTATATAGTCCCCCCTCTGACGAGAGTAAGGATGCCATATGCAGTTCTCGGTTTTGATATATGCACTTTGAAAATTAGGTTTGGTTGACTTGCATTATTCTTCATGATATTGAACAATGAGAGCTGACACACAGAGTTAGATGATGGTGAAATAATCACTGCATAATGACCATAAATCGTTTTGTGTTTGAATGTTGATATAAGAACTGATCTAAACCCCGCCTTTTACCTGCTTGGAGCAGGACGGAAGGGGCGGGGTCGAAGTATGTGAAGAAGAAGGACATTTACAGAACGAAAGCACCCTAACACATTCTCCACAAACTTGCACCAGTTCCCTTTTTTCAGATTTATTTGATTTTGATAAGTTTATTCATACTATATACAATGTATACACATGAATAGGCATAGGAACTATGCCTAAATGGTTTGTACAGTTCATGTTAGATTCTAAGACATACATTGTTAGTGAAGCAGATATTACTGTGACCCTGTCACAGTAATATACATAAGACATAGTAGTGCATGTACATCACTCTAGAAAGACCTTGCAATTTTATGTATTACAGGCAAAGTTCTTGTGTATACGTAATATATCTGATAAAATGCCGTCTTCTATAAAGGCCGTTGCAATATTGTACAATGTTTTACGTTCAATTCTTTCACGAAACTCTTCAATTAGAGGACATATCATTACATAGTGGTCAAGGGTGTGTGAATAGGGTTGACTGCACAACTTACATTCAGTTCCCTCAGCATTGTCTGAAACACTATGTTCCCAGTAATATTTGTAGCCAAGCCGTAACCTTGCCTCGTAACTCTGTACTGCCGTAGACATGCTTTGTCTTGGACATTGCGTTATGGTGAATGATTGATCTGCTTGTGTCTTGCTCGACTTTTCTCTCGGTTTCAGCCTGAGTGGAGAGCTTTTTTTTATGGTTTTACGTACATACTCAATAGTATTCTTATGACTGCATGATCTAGATAGAGCATCAGCCATTTCGTGTAACTCTAGACTTATGTGTTATGGCACCCACAGTATTTTAGTGGTTACATCCTTCAGAAACAATCTGTTTAACTTATGCCTGTCTGTTGACACGAGTGTATGAGTTTAGAGCAAGGAATGAAAAGGGAGCGTAAAAATGAAACCGTCGCGTTGTCACCGTTTTTAATTAGTTTAATCAAAAAGTTGTATCATAGCTCTTCTCTTCACAAATTCAATTCACGGAGATGTCGATTAAAAGAACAGGTATTTTCTCCCTCCAAAAGTCCACCATAATGTCTGTGGAAAAGGACAAGTAATTACCTTAACTACCTAAACATGGGGAGACTTTGTCTCTTTGCATTCGCCTGTCCGCCTCTCCACACAATACACCTATATATATGTATATATATATATATATATATATATATTACGCATATATATATATATATATATATAATATATACATATATTATATATATTATATATATCTATAAATATGTATATATATGGATATATATGCATACACACATACATATATATATATATATATATAAATATATATATATATATATAATATATACATATATATGTATATATATGTATATATGTATATATATATGTATATATATATGCATTACATATATATGTATAATATATGTATATATATATGTATATATATATATATATATAATATATATATATATATATATATATATATATGCATATATACATACATAATATATATATATATATATATATATATATACAAATATATATATATGTATATATATGTGTGTCTGTGTGTGTGTGTGTGTATGTGTGTGTGTGTGTGTGTGTATGTGTGTCTGTGTGTGTGTATGTATTTATATCTATCTATATATATATATATAAATATAGATATATATATATATATATACTTATATATGTATATATATATATATATATATATATATATATTTAAATACAAATATATGTATACTTATATGGGTATATATATATATTTTTTATGTATACACACATATGGATATATATATATGTATATATATACATATATATATATATATATATATATATATATATATATATATATATATAACTGAATGTATCTGTATGTCTCTTTGGAATGAGGAACAGAGAAAATAATCAGACAGACACACATGCTATGATATGCATTAATGTGCATGATGCCAAAAAAGTTTGTTTCCTGTGTGCATACACCGTTTGACATCGCAGCTTGGTGCTCTACAGATCAAAGTAATCAATTTGCTATCTTGGTCGAAAGCAAGAGCATAAAAGGTTCTGAAACTCTAAATCTGCTGTTCCTTGCTAGAATCCCGGCAGAATTCTATAAAGCATTGTGGAAGTTGCTACCGAATCCCCCGCCGACAGAGCCGTCGTCGATGATGCCTCCGTCGATGATTCCTCCATCAATGAAGCCTCCGTCGATCACTCCTCCAAAATCCTGGTGCTGAGTATTGAAGGCGGGGACTAAAGGAAAGACCCGGTTGGACCTTGAAGGAGATGTGAAGGAGACCCAATTAGGTCTTGGGGCAGATGTGAAGGAGACCTGATTGGGCCTTGGGGCAGATGTGAAGAGACCTGATTAGGCCTTGGGGCAGATGTGAAGGAAACCTGATTTGGCCTTGGGGCAGATGTGAAGGAGACCTGATTAGGCCTTGGGGCGGATGTGAAGGAGATCTGATTAGGCCTTGGGGCAGATGTGAAGGAGACCGGATTGGGCCTTGGGGCGGAGGTGAAGTAGACCTGATTAGGCCTTGGGGCAGATGTGAAGAGACCTGATTAGGCCTTGGGGCAGATGTGAAGAGACCTGATTAGGCCTTGGGGCAGATGTGAAGAGACCTGATTAGGCCTTGGGGCGGATGTGAAGGAGACCTGATTAGGCCTTGGGGCAGATGTGAAGGAGATCTGATTAGGCGTTGGGGCGGATGTGAAGGAGACCTGATTAGGCGTTGGGGCAGATGTGAAGGAGACCTGATTAGGCCTTGGGGCAGATGTGAAGGAAACCTGATTTGGCCTTGGGGCAGATGTGAAGAGACCTGATTAGGCCTTGGGGCGGATGTGAAGGAAACCTGATTTGGCCTTGGGGCAGATGTGAAGGAGACTGATTAGGCCTTGGGGCAGATGTGAAGAGACCTGATTAGGCCTTGGGGCAGATGTGAAGGAAACCTGATTTGGCCTTGGGGCAGATGTGAAGAGACCTGATTAGGCCTTGGGGCAGATGTGAAGGAGACTGATTAGGCCTTGGGGCAGATGTGAAGGAAACCTGATTTGGCCTTGGGGCAGATGTGAAGAGACCTGATTAGGCCTTGGGGCAGATGTGAAGGAAACCTGATTTGGCCTTGGGGCAGATGTGAAGAGACCTGATTAGGCCTTGGGGCAGATGTGAAGGAAACCTGATTTGGCCTTGGGGCAGATGTGAAGGAAACCTGATTTGGCCTTGGGGCAGATGTGAAGGAAACCTGATTTGGCCTTGGGGAAGATGTGAAGGAGACCTGATTTGGCCTTGGGGAAGATGTGAAGGAGACCTGATTTGGCCTTGGGGTAGATGTGAAGGAGACCTGATTAGGCCTTGGGGCAGATGTGAAGGAAACCTGATTAGGCGTTGGGGAAGATGTGAAGGAGACCTGATTAGGCCTTGGGGCAGATGTGAAGGAAACCTGATTTGGCCTTGGGGAAGATGTGAAGGAGACCTGATTTGGCCTTGGGGAAGATGTGAAGGAGACCTGATTAGGCCTTGGGGCAGATGTGAAGGAGACCTGATTAGGCCTTGGGGCAGATGTGAAGGAGACCTGATTAGGCCTTGGGGCAGATGTGAAGGAGACCTGATTAGGCCTTGGGGCTGATGGGAAGGAGACCTGATTAGCCCTTGGGGAAGCTGTGAAGCAGACCCGATGTCCCCTTGGGGCAGATGTGAAGGAAACCTGATTTGGCCTTGGGGCAGATGTGAAGGAGACCTGATTAGGCCTTGGGGCGGATGTGAAGGAGATCTGATTAGGCCTTGGGGCAGATGTGAAGGAGACCTGATTAGGCCTTGGGGCAGATGTGAAGGAGACCTGATTTGGCCTTGGGGCAGATGTGAAGGAGACCTGATTTGGCCTTGGGGCAGATGTGAAGAGACCTGATTAGGCCTTGGGGCAGATGTGAAGAGACCTGATTAGGCCTTGGGGCAGATGTGAAGAGACCTGATTAGGCCTTGGGGCAGATGTGAAGAGACCTGATTAGGCCTTGGGGCAGATGTGAAGGAAACCTGATTTGGCCTTGGGGCAGATGTGAAGAGACCTGATTAGGCCTTGGGGCAGATGTGAAGAGACCTGATTAGGCCTTGGGGCAGATGTGAAGAGACCTGATTAGGCCTTGGGGCAGATGTGAAGAGACCTGATTAGGCCTTGGGGCAGATGTGAAGGAGACTGATTAGGCCTTGGGGCAGATGTGAAGGAAACCTGATTTGGCCTTGGGGCAGATGTGAAGAGACCTGATTAGGCCTTGGGGCAGATGTGAAGAGACCTGATTAGGCCTTGGGGCAGATGTGAAGAGACCTGATTAGGCCTTGGGGCAGATGTGAAGAGACCTGATTAGGCCTTGGGGCAGATGTGAAGAGACCTGATTAGGCCTTGGGGCAGATGTGAAGAGACCTGATTAGGCCTTGGGGCAGATGTGAAGAGACCTGATTAGGCCTTGGGGCAGATGTGAAGAGACCTGATTAGGCCTTGGGGCAGATGTGAAGAGACCTGATTAGGCCTTGGGGCAGATGTGAAGAGACCTGATTAGGCCTTGGGGCAGATGTGAAGAGACCTGATTAGGCCTTGGGGCAGATGTGAAGGAGACTGATTAGGCCTTGGGGCAGATGTGAAGGAAACCTGATTTGGCCTTGGGGCAGATGTGAAGAGACCTGATTAGGCCTTGGGGCAGATGTGAAGAGACCTGATTAGGCCTTGGGGCAGATGTGAAGGAAACCTGATTTGGCCTTGGGGCAGATGTGAAGAGACCTGATTAGGCCTTGGGGCAGATGTGAAGAGACCTGATTAGGCCTTGGGGCAGATGTGAAGAGACCTGATTAGGCCTTGGGGCAGATGTGAAGGAGACTGATTAGGCCTTGGGGCAGATGTGAAGGAGACTGATTAGGCCTTGGGGCAGATGTGAAGGAAACCTGATTTGGCCTTGGGGAAGATGTGAAGGAGACTGATTAGGCCTTGGGGCAGATGTGAAGGAGACTGATTAGGCCTTGGGGCAGATGTGAAGGAAACCTGATTTGGCCTTGGGGCAGATGTGAAGAGACCTGATTAGGCGTTGGGGAAGATGTGAAGGAGACCTGATTAGGCCTTGGGGCAGATGTGAAGGAAACCTGATTTGGCCTTGGGGCAGATGTGAAGGAGACCTGATTAGGCCTTGGGGAAGATGTGAAGGAGACCTGATTAGGCCTTGGGGCAGATGTGAAGGAAACCTGATTTGGCCTTGGGGCAGATGTGAAGGAGACCTGATTAGGCCTTGGGGCAGATGTGAAGGAGACCTGATTTGGCCTTGGGGCAGATGTGAAGGAGACCTGATTAGGCCTTGGGGCAGATGTGAAGGAGACCTGATTAGGCCTTGGGGCAGATGTGAAGGAGACCTGATTAGGCCTTGGGGCGGATGTGAAGGAGACCTGATTAGGCGTTGGGGCAGATGTGAAGGAGACCTGATTAGGCCTTGGGGCAGATGTGAAGGAAACCTGATTTGGCCTTGGGGCAGATGTGAAGGAGACCTGATTAGGCCTTGGGGCAGATGTGAAGGAGATCTGATTAGGCCTTGGGGCAGATGTGAAGGAGACTGATTAGGCCTTGGGGCAGATGTGAAGAGACCTGATTAGGCCTTGGGGCAGATGTGAAGAGACCTGATTAGGCCTTGGGGCAGATGTGAAGAGACCTGATTAGGCCTTGGGGCAGATGTGAAGAGACCTGATTAGGCCTTGGGGCAGATGTGAAGGAGACTGATTAGGCCTTGGGGCAGATGTGAAGAGACCTGATTAGGCCTTGGGGCAGATGTGAAGAGACCTGATTAGGCCTTGGGGCAGATGTGAAGAGACCTGATTAGGCCTTGGGGCAGATGTGAAGGAGACCTGATTTGGCCTTGGGGCAGATGTGAAGGAGACTGATTAGGCCTTGGGGCAGATGTGAAGAGACCTGATTAGGCCTTGGGGCAGATGTGAAGAGACCTGATTAGGCCTTGGGGCAGATGTGAAGAGACCTGATTAGGCCTTGGGGCAGATGTGAAGGAGACTGATTAGGCCTTGGGGCAGATGTGAAGAGACCTGATTAGGCCTTGGGGCAGATGTGAAGAGACCTGATTAGGCCTTGGGGCAGATGTGAAGGAGACTGATTAGGCCTTGGGGCAGATGTGAAGAGACCTGATTAGGCCTTGGGGCAGATGTGAAGGAAACCTGATTTGGCCTTGGGGAAGATGTGAAGGAGACTGATTAGGCCTTGGGGCAGATGTGAAGAGACCTGATTAGGCCTTGGGGCAGATGTGAAGGAGACCTGATTTGGCCTTGGGGCAGATGTGAAGAGACCTGATTAGGCCTTGGGGCAGATGTGAAGAGACCTGATTAGGCCTTGGGGCAGATGTGAAGGAGACTGATTAGGCCTTGGGGCAGATGTGAAGGAAACCTGATTTGGCCTTGGGGCAGATGTGAAGGAGACCTGATTTGGCCTTGGGGCAGATGTGAAGGAAACCTGATTTGGCCTTGGGGCAGATGTGAAGAGACCTGATTAGGCCTTGGGGCAGATGTGAAGAGACCTGATTAGGCCTTGGGGCAGATGTGAAGGAAACCTGATTTGGCCTTGGGGCAGATGTGAAGGAAACCTGATTTGGCCTTGGGGCAGATGTGAAGGAAACCTGATTTGGCCTTGGGGCAGATGTGAAGGAAACCTGATTTGGCCTTGGGGCAGATGTGAAGGAAACCTGATTTGGCCTTGGGGCAGATGTGAAGGAAACCTGATTTGGCCTTGGGGAAGATGTGAAGGAGACCTGATTTGGCCTTGGGGCAGATGTGAAGAGACCTGATTAGGCCTTGGGGCAGATGTGAAGAGACCTGATTAGGCCTTGGGGCAGATGTGAAGAGACCTGATTAGGCCTTGGGGCAGATGTGAAGGAAACCTGATTTGGCCTTGGGGCAGATGTGAAGAGACCTGATTAGGCCTTGGGGCAGATGTGAAGGAGACTGATTAGGCCTTGGGGCAGATGTGAAGGAACCCTGATTTGGCCTTGGGGCGGATGTGAAGGAGACCTGATTAGGCCTTGGGGAAGATGTGAAGGAGACCTGATTAGGCCTTGGGGCAGATGTGAAGGAAACCTGATTTGGCCTTGGGGCAGATGTGAAGGAGACCTGATTAGGCCTTGGGGCGGATGTGAAGGAGACCTGATTAGGCCTTGGGGCAGATGTGAAGGAGAGCTGAGTAGGTCTTAGGGCAGATGTGAAGAGACCTGATTAGGCCTTGGGGCAGATGTGAAGGAAACCTGATTTGGCCTTGGGGCAGATGTGAAGGAGACCTGATTAGGCGTTGGGGCAGATGTGAAGGAGACCTGATTAGGCCTTGGGGCAGATGTGAAGGAGACCTGATTTGGCCTTGGGGCAGATGTGAAGGAGACCTGATTAGGCCTTGGGGCGGATGTGAAGGAGACCTGATTAGGCCTTGGGGCAGATGTGAAGGAAACCTGATTTGGCCTTGGGGCAGATGTGAAAGAGACCTGATTAGGCCTTGGGGCGGATGTGAAGGAGACCTGATTAGGCCTTGGGGCAGATGTGAAGGAGACCTGATTAGGCCTTGGGGCAGATGTGAAGGAGACCTGATTAGGCCTTGGGGCAGATGTGAAGGAGACCTGATTAGGCCTTGGGGCAGATGTGAAGGAGACCTGATTAGGCCTTGGGGCAGATGTGAAGGAGACCTGATTAGGCCTTGGGGCAGATGTGAAGGAGATCTGATTAGGCGTTGGGGAAGATGTGAAGGAGACCTGATTAGGCCTTGGGGCAGATGTGAAGGAAACCTGATTTGGCCTTGGGGAAGATGTGAAGGAGACCTGATTTGGCCTTGGGGAAGATGTGAAGGAGACCTGATTAGGCCTTGGGGCGGATGTGAAGGAGATCTGACTGGGACCTGGGGCAGCTGTGAAGGAGACCTGATTTGGCCTTGGGGAAGATGTGAAGGAGACCTGATTAGGCCTTGGGGCAGATGTGAAGGAAACCTGATTTGGCCTTGGGGCAGATGTGAAGGAGACCTGATTAGGCCTTGGGGAAGATGTGAAGGAGACCTGATTAGGCCTTGGGGCAGATGTGAAGGAGACCTGATTAGGCCTTGGGGCAGATGTGAAGGAGACTGATTAGGCCTTGGGGCAGATGTGAAGGAAACCTGATTAGGCCTTGGGGCAGATGTGAAGGAGACCTGATTTGGCCTTGGGGCAGATGTGAAGAGACCTGATTAGGCCTTGGGGCAGATGTGAAGAGACCTGATTAGGCCTTGGGGCAGATGTGAAGGAGACTGATTAGGCCTTGGGGCAGATGTGAAGGAGACTGATTAGGCCTTGGGGCAGATGTGAAGAGACCTGATTAGGCCTTGGGGCAGATGTGAAGGAGACTGATTAGGCCTTGGGGCAGATGTGAAGAGACCTGATTAGGCCTTGGGGCAGATGTGAAGAGACCTGATTAGGCCTTGGGGCAGATGTGAAGAGACCTGATTAGGCCTTGGGGCAGATGTGAAGGAGACTGATTAGGCCTTGGGGCAGATGTGAAGGAGACTGATTAGGCCTTGGGGCAGATGTGAAGAGACCTGATTAGGCCTTGGGGCAGATGTGAAGGAGACCTGATTAGGCCTTGGGGCAGATGTGAAGGAAACCTGATTTGGCCTTGGGGCAGATGTGAAGGAGACCTGATTAGGCCTTGGGGCAGATGTGAAGGAGACCTGATTAGGCCTTGGGGCAGATGTGAAGGAAACCTGATTTGGCCTTGGGGCAGATGTGAAGGAGACCTGATTTGGCCTTGGGGAAGATGTGAAGGAGACCTGATTAGGCCTTGGGGCAGATGTGAAGGAAACCTGATTCGGCCTTGGGGCAGATGTGAAGGAGACCTGATTAGGCCTTGGGGAAGATGTGAAGGAGATCTGATTAGGCCTTGGGGCAGATGTGAAGAGACCTGATTAGGCCTTGGGGCAGATGTGAAGGAGACTGATTAGGCCTTGGGGCAGATGTGAAGGAAACCTGATTTGGCCTTGGGGCAGATGTGAAGGAGACTGATTAGGCCTTGGGGCAGATGTGAAGGAGACTGATTAGGCCTTGGGGCGGATGTGAAGGAGACCTGATTAGGCCTTGGGGCAGATGTGAAGGAGATCTGATTAGGCGTTGGGGAAGATGTGAAGGAGACCTGATTAGGCCTTGGGGCAGATGTGAAGGAGACCTGATTTGGCCTTGGGGCAGATGTGAAGGAGACCTGATTTGGCCTTGGGGGGGATGTGAAGGAGACATGATTAGGCCTTGGGGCGGATGTGAAGAGACCTGATTAGGCCTTGGGGCAGATGTGAAGGAGACCTGATTAGGCCTTGGGGCAGATGTGAAGGAGACCTGATTAGGCCTTGGGGCAGATGTGAAGGAGACCTGATTAGGCCTTGGGGCGGATGTGAAGGAGACCTGATTAGGCCTTGGGGCAGATGTGAAGGAGACCTGATTAGGCCTTGGGGCAGATGTGAAGGAGACCTGATTTGGCCTTGGGGCAGATGTGAAGGAGACCTGATTAGGCCTTGGGGCAGATGTGAAGGAGATCTGATTAGGCCTTGGGGCAGATGTGAAGGAGACCTGATTAGGCCTTGGGGCAGATGTGAAGGAGACCTGATTTGGCCTTGGGGCAGATGTGAAGAGACCTGATTAGGCCTTGGGGCAGATGTGAAGAGACCTGATTAGGCCTTGGGGCAGATGTGAAGAGACCTGATTAGGCCTTGGGGCAGATGTGAAGAGACCTGATTAGGCCTTGGGGCAGATGTGAAGAGACCTGATTAGGCCTTGGGGCAGATGTGAAGGAAACCTGATTTGGCCTTGGGGCAGATGTGAAGAGACCTGATTAGGCCTTGGGGCAGATGTGAAGAGACCTGATTAGGCCTTGGGGCAGATGTGAAGGAAACCTGATTTGGCCTTGGGGCAGATGTGAAGAGACCTGATTAGGCCTTGGGGCAGATGTGAAGGAGACTGATTAGGCCTTGGGGCAGATGTGAAGAGACCTGATTAGGCCTTGGGGCAGATGTGAAGAGACCTGATTAGGCCTTGGGGCAGATGTGAAGAGACCTGATTAGGCCTTGGGGCAGATGTGAAGAGACCTGATTAGGCCTTGGGGCAGATGTGAAGGAAACCTGATTTGGCCTTGGGGCAGATGTGAAAGAGACCTGATTAGGCCTTGGGGCAGATGTGAAGGAGACCTGATTAGGCCTTGGGGCAGATGTGAAGGAGACCTGATTAGGCCTTGGGGCAGATGTGAAGGAGACCTGATTAGGCCTTGGGGCAGATGTGAAGGAGACCTGATTAGGCCTTGGGGCAGATGTGAAGGAGACCTGATTAGGCCTTGGGGCAGATGTGAAGAGACCTGATTAGGCCTTGGGGCGGATGTGAAGGAAACCTGATTTGGCCTTGGGGCAGATGTGAAGGAGACCTGATTAGGCCTTGGGGCAGATGTGAAGGAGACCTGATTAGGCCTTGGGGCAGATGTGAAGGAAACCTGATTAGGCCTTGGGGCAGATGTGAAGGAGACCTGATTTGGCCTTGGGGCAGATGTGAAGGAAACCTGATTAGGCCTTGGGGCAGATGTGAAGGAGACCTGATTGGGGCAAGGGGAAAATGAGAAGGAGACCTGATTAGGCCTTGGGGAAGATGTGAAGGAGACCTGATTAGGCCTTGGGGCAGATGTGAAGGAAACCTGATTTGGCCTTGGGGCAGATGTGAAGGAGACCTGATTAGGCCTTGGGGCAGATGTGAAGGAGACCTGATTAGGCCTTGGGGCAGATGTGAAGGAGACCTGATTTGGCCTTGGGGCACATGTGAAGGAAACCTGATTTGGCGTTGGGGCAGATGTGAAGGAGACCTGATTAGGCCTTGGGGCGGATGTGAAGGAGACTGATTAGGCCTTGGGGCAGATGTGAAGGAAACCTGATTTGGCCTTGGGGCAGATGTGAAGAGACCTGATTAGGCCTTGGGGCAGATGTGAAGGAAACCTGATTTGGCCTTGGGGAAGATGTGAAGGAGACCTGATTAGCCTTGGGGCAGATGTGAAGGAGACCTGATTAGGCCTTGGGGAAGATGTGAAGGAGACCTGATTAGGCCTTGGGGCAGATGTGAAGGAAACCTGATTTGGCCTTGGGGCAGATGTGAAGGAGACCTGATTAGGCCTTGGGGCGGATGTGAAGGAGATCTGATTAGGCCTTGGGGCAGATGTGAAGGAGACCTGATTAGGCCTTGGGGCAGATGTGAAGGAGACCTGATTTGGCCTTGGGGCAGATGTGAAGGAGACCTGATTTGGCCTTGGGGCAGATGTGAAGGAGACCTGATTAGCCTTGGGGCAGATGTGAAGGAAACCTGATTTGGCCTTGGGGCAGATGTGAAGGAGACTGATTAGGCCTTGGGGGAGATGTGAAGGAGACCTGATTAGGCCTTGGGGCAGATGTGAAGGAAACCTGATTTGGCCTTGGGGAAGATGTGAAGGAGACCTGATTTGGCCTTGGGGAAGATGTGAAGGAGACCTGATTAGGCCTTGGGGCAGATGTGAAGGAAACCTGATTTGGCCTTGGGGCAGATGTGAAGGAGACCTGATTAGGCCTTGGGGCAGATGTGAAGGAGACCTGATTAGGCCTTGGGGCAGATGTGAAGGAAACCTGATTTGGCCTTGGGGCAGATGTGAAGGAGACCTGATTTGGCCTTGGGGCAGATGTGAAGGAAACCTGATTTGGCCTTGGGGCAGATGTGAAGGACACCTGATTTGGCCTTGGGGCAGATGTGAAGGAAACCTGATTTGGCCTTGGGGAAGATGTGAAGGAGACCTGATTTAGCCTTGGGGCAGATGTGAAGGAGACCTGATTAGGCCTTGGGGCAGATGTGAAGGAAACCTGATTTGGCCTTGGGGCAGGTGTGAAGGAGACCTGAGTGGGCCTAGGGGCAGATGTGAAGGAGACCTGATTGGGGCTTGGGGCAGATGTGAAGGAGACCTGATTAGGCCTTGGGGCAGATGTGAAGGAGACCTGATTAGGCCTTGGGGCAGATGTGAAGGAGACCTGATTAGGCCTTGGGGCAGATGTGACAGAGACCTGCTTAGGCCTTGGGGCAGATGTGAAGGAAACCTGATTTGGCCTTGGGGCAGATGTGAAGGAAACCTGATTAGGCCTTGGGGCAGATGTGAAGGAGACCTGATTAGGCCTTGGGGCAGATGTGAAGGAGACCTGATTAGGCCTTGGGGCAGATGTGAAGGAGACCTGATTAGGCCTTGGGGCAGATGTGAAGGAGACCTGATTAGGCCTTGGGGCAGATGTGAAGGAGACCTGATTGGGTCTCGGGGCAGATGTGAAGGAGATCTGATTAGGCGTTGGGGAAGATGTGAAGGAGACCTGATTAGGCCTTGGGGCAGATGTGAAGGAAACCTGATTTGGCCTTGGGGAAGATGTGAAGGAGACCTGATTTGGCCTTGGGGCAGATGTGAAGGAGACCTGATTAGGCCTTGGGGCAGATGTGAAGGAGACCTGATTTGGCCTTGGGGCAGATGTGAAGGAGACCTGATTAGGCCTTGGGGCAGATGTGACAGAGACCTGATTAGGCCTTGGGGCGGATGTGAAGGAGACCTGATTAGGCCTTGGGGCAGATGTGAAGGAGACCTGATTAGGCCTTGGGGCAGATGTGAAGGAGACCTGATTAGGCCTTGGGGCAGATGTGAAGGAGACCTGATTAGGCCTTGGGGCAGATGTGAAGGAGACCTGATTAGGCCTTGGGGCAGATGTGAAGGAAACCTGATTTGGCCTTGGGGCAGATGTGAAGGAGACCTGATTAGGCCTTGGGGCGGATGTGAAGGAGATCTGATTAGGCCTTGGGGCAGATGTGAAGGAGACCTGATTAGGCCTTGGGGCAGATGTGAAGGAGACCTGACTCGGCCTTGGGGCAGACGTGAAGGAAACCTGATTGGATCTTGGGGCGGATGTGAAGGAGACCTGATTAGGCCTTGGGGCAGATGTGAAGGAGATCTGATTAGGCGTTGGGGAAGATGTGAAGGAGACCTGATTAGGCCTTGGGGCAGATGTGAAGGAAACCTGATTTGGCCTTGGGGAAGATGTGAAGGAGACCTGATTTGGCCTTGGGGAAGATGTGAAGGAGACCTGATTAGGCCTTGGGGCAGATGTGAAGGAAACCTGATTTGGCCTTGGGGCAGATGTGAAGAGACCTGATTAGGCCTTGGGGCAGATGTGAAGGAGACTGATTAGGCCTTGGGGCAGATGTGAAGGAAACCTGATTTGGCCTTGGGGCAGATGTGAAGAGACCTGATTAGGCCTTGGGGCAGATGTGAAGGAGACTGATTAGGCCTTGGGGCAGATGTGAAGAGACCTGATTAGGCCTTGGGGCAGATGTGAAGGAAACCTGATTTGGCCTTGGGGCAGATGTGAAGGAAACCTGATTTGGCCTTGGGGCAGATGTGAAGGAAACCTGATTTGGCCTTGGGGCAGATGTGAAGAGACCTGATTAGGCCTTGGGGCAGATGTGAAGAGACCTGATTAGGCCTTGGGGCAGATGTGAAGAGACCTGATTAGGCCTTGGGGCAGATGTGAAGAGACCTGATTAGGCCTTGGGGCGGATGTGAAGGAGACCTGATTAGGCGTTGGGGCAGATGTGAAGGAGACCTGATTAGGCCTTGGGGCAGATGTGAAGGAAACCTGATTTGGCCTTGGGGCAGATGTGAAAGAGACCTGATTAGGCCTTGGGGCGGATGTGAAGGAGACCTGATTAGGCCTTGGGGCAGATGTGAAGGAGACCTGATTAGGCCTTGGGGCAGATGTGAAGGAAACCTGATTTGGCCTTGGGGCAGATGTGAAGGAGACCTGATTAGGCCTTGGGGCAGATGTGAAGGAGACCTGATTAGGCCTTGGGGCAGATGTGAAGGAGACCTGATTAGGCCTTGGGGCAGATGTGAAGGAGACCTGATTTGGCCTTGGGGCAGATGTGAAGGAAACCTGATTAGGCCTTGGGGCAGATGTGAAGGAGACCTGATTGGGCGTTGGGGCAGATGTGAAGAGACCTGATTAGGCCTTGGGGCAGATGTGAAAGAGACCTGATTAGGCCTTGGGGCAGATGTGAAGGAGACCTGATTAGGCCTTGGGGCAGATGTGAAGGAGACCTGATTAGGCCTTGGGGCAGATGTGAAGGAGACCTGATTAGGCCTTGGGGCAGATGTGAAGGAGACCTGATTAGGCCTTGGGGCAGATGTGAAGGAGACCTGATTAGGCCTTGGGGCAGATGTGAAGGAGACCTGATTAGGCCTTGGGGCAGATGTGAAGGAAACCTGATTTGGCCTTGGGGCAGATGTGAAGGAAACCTGATTTGGCCTTGGGGCAGATGTGAAGGAGACCTGATTAGGCCTTGGGGCAGATGTGAAGGAGATCTGATTAGGCCTTGGTGCAGATGTGAAGGAGACCTGATTAGGCCTTGGGGCAGATGTGAAGAGACCTGATTAGGCGTTGGGGCAGATGTGAAGGAGACCTGATTAGGCCTTGGGGCAGATGTGAAGGAGACCTGATTTGGCCTTGGGGCAGATGTGACAGCGACCTGACTAGGCCTTGTGGCAGATGTGAAGGAGGCCTGATTGGGCCTTGGGGAAGATGTGAAGGAGACTGATTAGGCCTTGGGGCAGATGTGAAGGAGACTGATTAGGCCTTGGGGCAGATGTGAAGGAAACCTGATTTGGCCTTGGGGCAGATGTGAAGAGACCTGATTAGGCCTTGGGGCAGATGTGAAGGAGACTGATTAGGCCTTGGGGCAGATGTGAAGAGACCTGATTAGGCCTTGGGGCAGATGTGAAGAGACCTGATTAGGCCTTGGGGAAGATGTGAAGGAGATCTGATTAGGCGTTGGGGAAGATGTGAAGGAGAACTGATTAGGCCTTGGGGCAGATGTGAAGGAAACCTGATTTGGCCTTGGAGAAGATGTGAAGGAGACCTGATTTGGCCTTGGGGAAGATGTGAAGGAGACTGATTAGGCCTTGGGGCAGATGTGAAGGAAACCTGATTTGGCCTTGGGGCAGATGTGAAGGAAACCTGATTTGGCCTTGGGGCAGATGTGAAGGAAACCTGATTTGGCCTTGGGGCGGATGTGAAGGAGACCTGATTAGGCCTTGGGGCAGATGTGAAGGAGACCTGATTAGGCGTTGGGGAAGATGTGAAGGAGACCTGATTAGGCCTTGGGGCAGATGTGAAGGAAACCTGATTTGGCCTTGGGGAAGATGTGAAGGAGACTGATTAGGCCTTGGGGCAGATGTGAAGGAGACCTGATTTGGCCTTGGGGAAGATGTGAAGGAGACTGATTAGGCCTTGGGACAGATGTGAAGGAAACCTGATTTGGCCTTGGGGCAGATGTGAAGGAGACTGATTAGGCCTTGGGGCAGATGTGAAGGAAACCTGATTTGGCCTTGGGGCAGATGTGAAGGAAACCTGATTTGGCCTTGGGGCAGATGTGAAGGAGACTGATTAGGCCTTGGGGCAGATGTGAAGGAAACCTGATTTGGCCTTGGGGAAGATGTGAAGGAGACCTGATTTGGCCTTGGGGCTTGAATCTTTCGCGACTTTCCTGCATTGAACGAATCAAATCTTGAGCGTAGCCTCGATGACATAGCAAGCGTGCTTGATTTTAATCAAGCCTTGTCGACTGTGTCTTGAAATATGGTCAAGCTCAAGCGTCACGCCATATGTAAACACATGCAATGGTTTCCTCGGTGTATCACCATCCTCCAAAATTGATTCAAATACATTTGACAAATGAAAGATAAAAATAGGTGGGTTATCAATAGAAATGATACTGTATGAATGGCACAACCTATATTTGGACTAGAAATCAGGCACAACAAGCACGTAAGCAATAGGTGAATATTTGTGAGTGTGGAAGGGTTACAGGTGTGCGTACTGCATGTTCGTGCATAAAAAAAAAACTTCTTTCAGAAATGCATCTTTAAAGTTTAGAGGTGGACTTTAGAGTAACATAGATAAAATAAAGTCGTCAAGCGTACCAAAGACTATATATATATATATATATATATATATATATATATATATATATATATATATATATATATATATATATATACATATATTTGTCGTCACAAGCCAGAGTCGAAAGAGCGTTTTTGAAAACCAGCTAGGCCTCAAGCGCGGCTTGATCAATTTCAAGACAAAAATGCGGCTTGAATATCACAATCACCCTTGTTCCCAAGCTATTACGGCCATTCCTCAGGTGCTTCCAGGCATGAAGACCGTCCCTCGCAGGGCATAGGATCCAGGGCATTGGACCTTGAGCGCCCTCGCGTCCTCTGACTTCGGGGGATTCTCCTTCTCCTCAAGGTCGCAGGAAAGGCGGCAGGTGAGGGGTCGATGAGGACAACAAGAGGTTAAAAAGAGATAGAGAGAGAGGAAGAGAGTGAGAGTGAGAGAGAATGAGAGAGAGAGAGAGAGAGGGAAATATACATTTACATACATATATATGTTATATATCATATATATAAATATATGTATATATATACATATATATATACATATACACATATATATGTATATATAGATGTATATCTATCTATATATATATATATGTATATATGTAGGCATATTTGTATGTATATATAATATATACGTAACAAAAGCTATATATGAGCTAAATAAAAGGTCTGGTAAAGTCTAATTATTCTGTTTATTGTCAACATAAATATTTACAATAATGTAAAACAAATAAGCAAACACTTTGCTCAATATAGCATAGGCAATCGCGGATTGACTTATTGCATCCGTAAGTCGTTTTTGAAATACACTTTTAAGATGTTCCAGACTAATGACTCTTTCTTATTTAATAGCATGTATGGTATAAGAATAAGTCATGTTTGACGTCATTGCTTAGTAGCCTGAAGATCAAACTAATCACTATGCAATCTTGTCCAAAAGTGAGAGAAGATGGGGCTCTAAAGCTTATCCTCTGAATCTGTTGTTTCTTGCAAGAATGACGGCAGAATTCTCAAAGGAATTGTCGAAGTTGCTGCTGAATCTCCCGCCGACGACGGCGTCGTCGATGATTCCTCCGTCGATGATTCCTCCATCAATGATTCCTCCATCAATGAAGCCTCCGTCGATCACTCCTCCGAAATCCTGTTGCTGAACGTTGAAAACCGGGACGGAAGAAAAGACCTGATTGGATCTTGGGGCGGATGTGAAGGAGACCTGATTAGGCCTTGGGGCAGATGTGAAGGAGACCTGATTAGGCCTTGGGGCAGATGTGAAGGAGACCTGATTAGGCCTTGGGGCAGATGTGAAGGAGACCTGATTAGGCCTTTGGGCAGATGTGAAAGGAGACCTGATTTGGCCTTGGGGCAGATGTGAAGGAGACTGAGAAAATAATTGGGGGCCAAGCGGTGATAGTAGGTTCTTCTCTCTTCTTTCTTTTTTTTAACGGCACCTGATGGAGGGGTCTCGGGGCACTGATGACATCAACAGTTCTCCCGATATTGGGTTGCAAATTGAAACTGCGAGCGAAACCCTGATTGGTTGAAGAAACGACTCCCGAGGCGCTCTCCTGGCTGAGAGAATTGGTGTAGTAGTTTCCGACGGCGGGTCCTGGCTCCTCGCTCACTTGGGCCTGGAATCCGGAGTCACCGTCCACGTAGTACCTGACGACGCTGCAGGAAAATCCGACATTTATATTCCGTGATTTATACACGAGAACACATATCCTCCATATCTGATATATCATATAACTGGCAGAAAACGTGCCTCATTTGTATCTGACACCCTTAGTAAATAGTACCCACTTGAAGAGGCCGTTGGGGAGAAGCCATCGGTATTCGCCTTCGGTTCTTCCTGAAGGAGAAACAGACTGCTTGTGTTCCTTTGCATCTCCCGTATCGGCTACTTCTACGCCATATGCGAAGTCGTGGGGAATGGGCTGTAAAATATAAGGTGTTGATGAATCTGCATTTCTTCCATATTTTTTCTATTACGAATAAGAGCAGCAGGCCAAATACGTACCACTTGATTGTCAGCGAAGAACTGAGGAGCGGCTGCAACGGACGCGACAACCACGCTCAGAATCAGGAGCTGAAATGGCGCGAAAGGAAAGTAGTTCTCATATTCCATGAATATATTGTACTGACTCTTTCCATGCAGATTTTCAAATACTTTCAGTCAGCCATTTTTATAATGTTATGAGGTGATCACTGTTTACATTGAAATACGATTAAACACTTGCATACATATATACATATATATATATATATATATATATATATATATATATATACTACCTTTATATACATAAATATATATATAAAATATATATATATATATATCTATAAAAATATAGATATATATAAACATATATACACATATACATTATGGTTTAAGTATATAGATACATACATATATAATATATATATAATAGTGATATATATATATAAAATATAATATATATTTATATATGTATATAAATATATATATATTATATATAGAAAATTATGCATATTCATAATATATATATATAATATATAGATATATTATTATATAATATATTAATCTATTATATATACGCAATCATATAATATAGCATAAAATATATATAGTCTATATATATATTATGCATAATCATATATATATATACATATTATATATATATATAAATATATATATTAAAATATATATATATAACAATATAATATATAATATATATTGCAATATTCCACATACATTATTATATATATAATATACATAAATATTATAAATATATATATAGATATATACATATATATTATATATATCAGAAATATGCATATTCCATATATAGATATTTATTAAATATATATATATCTTTCTATATATATATATTCTACGCTATTCATATTTTTTATAAATATACTTTACTATCTATATATATTATCTATATGCATATCATATTTATATATACATCTTTATATATTTATATTTACTATATATATTTCATATAAATATTTTATATAGATATATATAAATATATATCGCTATTCTATATATATATAATATCTATACATATCTATATATATATATATATATATATCATTTTACTAATATATATATATACATATATATGTATATATATATACATATATATACATGCATATTCATATATCTGTATATGTTTATATACATATTTATATACATATGTATATATATATGTATACACACACACACAAATATACATATATGTATGTATATATACAAATATGTTACGTGTTTACCCATCTTTCTACAATTACCGTATATGTTCTTTGAAGACAACAATAACTGACCATTTGTACTTTCCTTTTCAAAACGTACTCCTCGCTTACCTGTTTC
>NW_028234424.1:26979641-26984641 GCF_977035675.1 Penaeus japonicus
GTGTACATACATTCATGCATACATGTTAATGATAGTGATGGCAATAATAATGACTATGATAATGATAATAATGATAACGATTGCAATGATAAAACTAATGATATTAGATGTAACATACAATAAATGCATACATGGACACACACACATACACACACACACACACACACACACACACACACACACACACACACACACACACACACACACATATATATATATATATAATATATATATATATATATTATGTATGTATATAATATATATATATATATATATATATATATATATATATATATATATATATATATATGAGTGTGTGTGTGTGTGTTTGTGTGTGTGTTTATATACATAAATAAACACACACACATGTATATTATATATATATATATATAATATATATATATATTATATATATGTATATATATATATATTAGAGAGAGAGAGAGAGAGAGAGGAGAGAGAGAGAGAGGAGAGAGAGAGAGAGATATGTATATGTATATATATATATATATATTTATATATATATATATATATATATATATATATATATATATAAATACATTAATGGTACAACACACACACACACACACACACACACACACACACACACACATATATATATATATATATATATATATATATATGAATGTGTGTATGTGCGTATGTGTACATCACACATCTTGCTTGATAGTATGGTTAATGGTACAAAAAACGGAGTTTACATTGATCACACACATACACACACACGCACACACACATTGCACACATTTTCTCTTCGGGGTATTTTCATGAAACAGAAAGTCGTTGGTCCTCTGTCTATGTCTCCCAGATATTGGCACTGAACTTTTATGAATAATTCGCGTTACCGTGTGGCAACAATAGTAGACTGCGCTTACAAAAACTGGCATGTATTCTGCATATGCATTTTTTTTTTAGGTTTATTGCATCAAAGGGCTTTCATATTCTAATGAGAGAGAGAGAGAGAGAGAGAGAGAGAGAGAGAGAGAGAGAGAGAGAGAGGGACGGGAGCGGGGGAGAGAGAGAGAGGAGAGGAGGGAGAAGACTTGAGAGAGGAGAGGAGCGGAGAGAGACAGAGAGAGGAAAGGAGAGAGAGGATGGAGAGAGAGAGGAGGAGGGAGAGTGGGAGAGAGGAGAGAGAAGAGAGGAGGGAGACGTTGAGAGAGGAGAGGGAGAGAGAGAGGAGGATGGAGGAGGGAGAGCGAGACGCGTGGGAGAGGGAGAAGAGAGAGGGGAGTAAGAAGGGAGAGAGAGAGGGGAGGAGAGAGAGGAGGAGAGAGCTGGAGATGGAAGAGAGGATGAGAGAGAGAGACGAGAGAGGGAGATGGGAGAGAGGGGATGGGATGAGATGGACGAGGAGAGGGAGAGGAGAGGAGAGAGAGAGGAGATGGATGAGGAGAGAGAGATCGAGTCGGGAGAGAGAGTGAGGGAGGAGCGGAGAGAGTGAGGATACGTGAGAGAGAGAGAGAGAGAGAGAGAGAGAGAGGGGGGGGGGAGCCGGCCCAGAGAGCGAGACAGAAGAAGAGAGATAGAAAAGAGGAGGGAGAGTGAGAGAGAGAGAGAGAGAGAAAGAGAGAAGAGGATAGAAGGTGAGAAAGAGGGGAGAGGGGAGAGAGAGAGAAAAGAATAGGAAAAGACAGAAGCGAGATTGAGACGATGAGTGAAGAGGAAGGAGGAGAGAGAGGGGAGGAGGGGAGAGAGGAGAGGCGAGAGAAGAGAGAAAGAGAGAGGGGGGGGGGCAGACAGCCGGGGCGGAGGGGGGGCAGAGGAGAGGGGAGGAGCCGGCAGAGCAGAGCAGCAGGAAGGGACCCAGAGAGGGATCCCCAGAGAGAGGAGAGCAGAGGATGCAGCGAGAGAAGACAGAAAGAAAAAGAGAGAGTGATGTGAGTTTGAGATGAGGAGAGAAGAGGGAGAGATGAAGCGGAGAGAGAGGAGGAGGAAGAGAGAGAGAAGATGGAGAGAGAGAAGGAGATCGAGAGAGTGGTAAGAGAGAGAGAGGACAAAGAGAGAGGAGAGGTAGGGAAGAGAGAGCGAGAGAGAGAGAGAGAGAGAGAAAGAATGAGAGAGGAGGGGGGGGGCACGAGAGAGAGGAATAGGTGAAAGTAAAGAGATGAAGAGAGTGAGGAAGAGAGAGAGAGTATGAGAGCTAGAAGAGAGATGAGAAGAGAGAGAACAGTGGAAGAGGAGAGAGAGAGACAGAGAGAGAGAGATAGGGAGAGAAAAAGAGAGAGAAAGTGTTAGGGTTCCGCCTACAGCACAGCAAGCATCTTATCACAGGAAGAACTATGTTACGGCTTTGTGGAATGGCGCCCATAAGCCTCAAAGTCCCATTATAATTCCCATCATTTTGGACCAGATGGGTTCTCTAGATTAACGATCACTGACTCAGAAAGAAAGACATAGCAGTTTAGCGATTAGGGATTGGAAATTAGATATGAATCTTAGGCATGCATCCCAAATAGCAATGCCTAAGATTCCGGGCAAGTTATTGATTGTGATATTGATTGGTATTTTGCAACAGATTGGGTGAATGGGGATGGCTGCTGTTGCTGAGGGTAATGATTAGGAAAGTGAAATGATGATTCTGTGATTGGTTTATTACCGTGATTCATGATTCTTTTGTGATAAATTAGTTATCTTAAATGTTACGATTAGTAGGGATATTGGGAGGTGGTGTAATAATATCATGTTAACTGCATTGCCTAATAACTTGATCCTTATGTCATAATGCATTGGATTGGAATCACAAGTAACTGGTGACTGGGAACGATTTGGGTAATCTTTAGACTGGAAGATTCGGTTTAATTCTTATTCTTACAGTATTATGCAATTTCTCACTGTCATTGTTTTCTAAAACTGCTTTTTTCTGGGCATCTATCCCATACATACATACATTACATCCCTCCAACATATATATTATATATATATATATCTATATATATATACCTATATATATATATATGTATATATGTATGCATATATTATGCACACCACACACACACACACATACACATATATATATATATATATATATATATATATATATATATATATATATATATATAAGTGTGTGTGTGTGTGTGTGTGTATTAAGCATTGCATGTATGTGTACATGTATCGCAAACTCACTTTTGGATGTGTTTTTCATATCATTAAAGATAAAGCAAAAGATGAAGAGGATATAATTCAGGTCAGATTAACCGTATACGTGTTTTTCGCTGACAAGGATATCCCAATATGTAAACAAATCGCGACTAGTACCGTGTTCTCCGAATGATCTCGACTAAAAACAACAGAAACGATATAATGCGTCGCTAGCCCCCATAGCATCGCGAAAACCTTTTAAAAAAACGGAATGTGAGAGTCTTAGCCTTCACAGGTACACGCTGGAACGTGGATCTGAGAATGGGAGAGTCGCCAAGCCTTGGCCTTGTCTCCTTAGATGAGCGACCGGGAAATTATAAGTGTTATACTGGCAGTTCCGTTATCGCGCTCTTTTCGTATCCTTCGCAAGCTTCGAGACCTGTTTCGTACCTCGATGAGACAACTTTCACCATACATATTTCTTGAATCTTCAGATCGTAAGCGGTTCTTGTGAAAAACGATTGTAATCACTGCCTAATAATTTTTTGTTCTACATGTTTATTCATAAAGACCTTGCTTCCACATGCATGGTGCGTGATCATCGCAGGCTCGGGAAATACCGTATATTATGTTCTAAATTGCATGTAAGTACAATGAAGTATCAAAAATTATATGTATGTATAGAAGTTATAAATAAATGTTACATATATCATTATCCCATAGTGAAAAGGTAATGGATACAAGGAACAAAATATGTAGTCATATTTGCGCATGTAGTTGTTTCAACCAAATATTTGTTTAGTCCCTAAGGAGGCTACGGGTAAGAAAATATCACATGACATCTGCTATTTTATATTTCTGTACAGCCAAGGGATGTTTTGCGTCTTTTTATTATCAATGCAAAAGGCTACATTAATGCAAGCATTTCTACTAGAGCGCTTGTTTGAGAGATTCAGTACTACTAAGGTACTGATCATTACTTCATTAATTATTTTGGTTGCATCACTCAGCTCACAAGTTCATATCCCGTTCTTCGTTTAGTAATGCACTTTGAAAGCGTTTGGCGTCTCCATACTGATGCTACATTGAAATCATCAACATAACGGAAAACAAAATGGTTATTCATGGCATTCATAACAACGATTCAGTGACATTTGAGGAGTTTCACTACAATATGACAAAGAGCACTCACTTAAGAGGAATTCATGTGCGCAACAGCTTTGAGGTCTATAAAAGGATGGCAGCAAGTTGTTTTCAGTGCTAAACGTCAACTCTGGCCAATACAGTCTTCTCACAGTATTCAAGTATATGTTTGGGAACAGGGATTGTGAGACCAGCTGTGCGCCCCGAGGGGCAAGTCACAGTTAATTAAATCAATTTACCAAGAGTAAATTCTGATCATCTGAGAACCAAGCAAAATTACAGAATAAGTCATATGCGCTGTGGTATACTTTTTTTTTTTTTTTTTTTTTTTTTTTTTTTTTTTTTTTTTTTTTTTTTTTTACTGAGAGGCCGCATATATCAGTAAGCATGTCAAGCAGGATTTTTTTTTCTCCATAGCACTTACACCTCCGTCTCGACAGGAGCACGCTTGCCTTCATCTCCAAAGACGTGCTACAGGCCCCCTTCTGTAGCGCCTGGAGCGCTTCGAGAATGATCCGGTGGGGGGTAACATCCCCGATAGCCTTGGCTAACTCAAGCTTAAATCCTTTCCCTAATAATAACATCCAAGAAATTGATAGTACTGAAAATTTTCAAATGGAGGATTTCAATAATGATTTAAGAGAAATTTGAAGAAGATCGTATGTGACAGGCTTTCAGAAACCTTACGCTTGCTTCGGAAAAGAAAATGGAAAGTCGAATGATGAATTATCTCAACTTTCCTTTCTTGTATATTT
>NW_028234424.1:27009641-27012141 GCF_977035675.1 Penaeus japonicus
GCACCCATCAATGCCTCCAGAGGGCGCCGAGGCATATCTCACGCCGCGAGTTGTCTCCTCGGGTCGCGGAGGGAGAGGCAATCACAGGACAATCGCCGCCAGCCTGTGTATCAGGGGGAGCGAGGCAGGCGGAGCGCGCCCGGCCCGCATGATGGGCGGGTGCGGTCTAATGGCGAGGTGGGCGCGTCGTCGGGTCGCAGGCACGGCTTTTAGGCCAGCTCTAGTATGTGGTCTCCGCGGGTGATTGCAGTCCAGGTTACCTCTAAGCATCGTAATAAGCCATCCTTTTCACCAAACCCTGGGGCTTTTTTTAAGTTTAGTTGCGACTTAAGATGCAATTGCGCTGCAAAGTATAGCGATAGCATCAAACTCTATTTCAGCAAATTGCTTGTCGAAGTGGGACACAAGGAAAGTAAAGAAGAAGAGAATAGGCGTGCGCCTGAATTCGTCTGTGAATGCCTTTCACTTCTCTAACTTTGCTAGTTTCTCTCACTCCCACCTATCCGTCTAGCTAGTAAGCGTACGTGTGACCTTTAAGAAGGAGTACCCTGCGACCTTTGTAGCTCCATCCCTGCAGAACAAAAACACGCTCGGCGGAGGAGGATGAGAGAGAGATGAAACGGAAAGGCAAGTTCCAGGGTCACCCCAGGTCATGCGACATCCCAAACCGGAAAGATAATGAGCGGGTGTTGGAGCATCTTTATGTTGTAGACGAGATCAGGGAGAGGAAAGCCAATGCTCCGAGGCGGCTACGAAGAGTTTTGGATGGCCCTCTTGATAGCTACTCCGATAGTACGCTTATGGAAAACCTAACAATGTGCTATCTCTTGTACACGGCGGTTCAATGCTCCTTTGGCATATTACAGCTTACACGCCCGCCTTTCTTATCTTTGCTGCAAGGATTAGCATGGCTATGACTGGGATATGGCATATCCAGGACAAAGACTTTCCATTAGAATCTTTTATTAAATTCATAGTTCATAAATTCCAGCTGTTACAGAGAAAGCATTCTCGGCAGGACGGTCAATCGAAATTGTCTTTTGGAAAGACTTTCATGTCTGGAAATGTCATCATAGTAATCCATTGCTATTACGTTATGCACGATGCTCTTGCTTGGCTGGGTCCGAAAACACGACTCGAATTCGAATTGATGCTAATGCTCCTGCAATCGGCCATCGGGAGAACCGGCGAAGTTGCCAGGCGTGAAGAGGCAGCTGCCTTGTGACCTCATTGGGTTGTCGTGTGGCCAGCGAATGTACATCTTTTCGTTGAAAATGTTTGATAACAATAATATTCGTAAAACAATGAAATGATAGATGTGGTATTACTAACTTAATAACCACAGCTGATTAAAAAATGAAAGTAAAATTCACGGCTGCATGAAGTAATATAGGAGAGATTCGGATGATCCAAATGCACTTAAATATAAGCAGAAGCTTATAGATAATTGCATATACTGATACATACATAAAGCGAGCATCTACTTGCAAAACAACAAAGAGACTTTCCACATAACGATTAACGCAATTTAGCAATTAGCTAGTCAGGAAACCCGTCTATAATTCAAAGCGTTTGCTTAATTATAGCCATTGTAATACCATCTTTCTCCACTGCAGTCACTACTTTTTTTTCTCGACCACCTCATCCAAGGCTAATTCTGGCCCCTTTCTAGTGGCAGGCCTTGGTACACATCCCAGAAGGTAATAAAGGAATTCCCAAAATGACTCAAAGACGCGGGTCAAACCTTACATACCATCTCATCAAGCGTCATTCTCACGGTCACACTTGAGCTGCGGGTCTCGGCAGTAAAGACAGCAAACGCCCTTCTAACTACCACTGTCTCTCGCGTCTCAGATAAGACAAACCACACGAACATCCACCCAGCTGCTAGACGCCCAGGTCGCTGGACTTAATATATAAAATTTTGATCCAGCTCTCCCTAAGGTCTTGGAGCGAGGGGAGGAAGAGATGGAAAAGGGGGAAGGGAAGGGTGGATAGAAGGAGAGGGAGGAGGTGGAGGAGAGGGTGGACAGAGGAAGAGGAGGTGGAGGAGAAGAGGGATAGAGGGAAAGGGGGGGGGAGGAGATTTAGGAGAGCAGGGATAAAGGGAGAGTGAGGAGATGGAAGAGAGGAGGGATAGAAAAAGAGGAAGGAGGTGGATGAAAGGGTAGAAAGGTGGGAGAAAGAGAGGAAGGAAAATGTATAGATGAAAATTGGGAAGAAAGGGGTAGAAAGTGAGAAGAGGGGGGAGGAGGGGGAATGGGATGGAGAGGACGAAGAATAAGGAGATTGAAAGAGAGAGAGAGAGAGAAATGCTAGAGAGAGAAAGGATGGGGAGAGAGAGAAAGTGGGTAAAGGGGAGAGGGCAGGAAGGATAGTAGAGAGACTCAGAGAGATAGAGGGGGGAGGGGGAAGGGGGCGTAGAGAAATGAATTACGGGAGAAGGTTGGGTTACGCTCACTTCAGGGCAAGCAGCTTTTTCTGCCTCCCCTCCCTCAGC
>NW_028234424.1:27054641-27057141 GCF_977035675.1 Penaeus japonicus
ATTATATTTTTTTTTATATATATAATTTATATAATTATGTGTGGGTGTTGGTGTGTGTGTGTGTGTGTGTTTGTGTATACGTTGTTATTTAAAAATATATTTTTTTTTTTATATAATTTTATATATAAAATTTTTATTTATATTTATATATTTTTTTATTTTTTTTATATATCTGCGGGGGGTGTATTTTTTATATATATATATATATTATATATATTATATATATATATTTTATTTTATATTTAAAAAGAGGGAGAGGAGAGAGGGAGGAGAGAGAGAGAGAGAGAGAAAATAGAGGGAGAGGGAAAGGAAAAAAAGAGATAAAGAGAAAGAGAGAGAGAGAGAGGGAGGAAGAGGAGGACAAGGAAAAAGAAGGGGAGAGAGAAGGGGGGGAAAGGGGGAAGAGAGAGGGGAGGAGAGAGAAAGGAGAGAAGGGGGAAACGAGAGAGGGGGGAGAAAAAGGGGAAGAAAGAGGAGAGAGAGGGGGGAGGATGAGAGGGGAAAAGAGTAGAGAGGGAATCGGGGGGGGAGGGGGAAAAGGTTGAGGAGAGAGGACAGGGAGAGGGGGGGGGGAGAGGGAGAAGAGAGGGGAGGAAGAGGGGATGAGAGGAGGAGGAGGAAAAGAAAAGGAGGAGTCGGGGGAGAGAAAGGGGGGCAAAAGAGAAAGAAAAAAGATGGAGGGGGAAAAGGGGGCCCCCGGTGGGAGAATAGAGAGAGGAAAAGAGGGATGAAAAGAGAAAGTCAAGAGCGAGAGAAAGAGGGGGGGGAAGAAAAAAACGAGGAGAGAAAGAGAGAGAGAGAGAGAAAGAGAAAGAGAGAGAGAGAAGAGGGGAGGAAAAGGGGAGGAGAGAGGAGGAGAAGAGAGAAGGAGAAGAAAAATGGAAGAGAGGGGGGGGGGGGGAGAAGAGGAGAAAGAAAGGGAGAGAGGAGAGGGGGAGGAGAAAGGGGAAAAGAGAGAGAGAGAGGGAAAAAAGGGAAGAAAGAAGAGAGGGGGGGAAGAGTGAAGAGGGGAGGGAAAGGGGGAGAGAAGGGAAGGAGAAAGAGAGAGAGAGAGGGAGAGGGAAAAAAGGGGGGGTAGGAGAGGGGGGGAGAGAAAAGAGAGAGGGGGGGGGGGGGGAAGAAAAAGGGGGATGAGGAAGAAGAAAGGGGTAAGGGGGAGAGAGGAGAGGAGAGGGAGAGAGAGAGAAGGGGGGGGGGGAGAAAGAAGGGAGAGGGGGGAGAGGGAAAAAGAGAGAAAGGGGGGGGGGGGGGTGGGGGGTGAAAGGAGAGAGGGAAGGAAAAGAGGAGAGGGGGGGGGGGGGAAAAAGAGAGGGAGAGAAGAGAGAAAGAGAGAGAGGGGAGAGAGAAAGGGGGGAGAGAAGAGGGGGGGGGGAGAAGAAAGGAGAGAGGGGGGAGAGGGGAAAAAGAGAGAGAGGGGGGGGGGGGGGGAGAGAGAGAAGAGAAGGGGGAGGGGGAAGAGGGGAGGGGAAAAAGAGTGGGGGAGAGGGGGGGGGAGGAGAGAGAGATAAGCGAGAGAGGAGAGAGGGGGAGAGGAGAAGGGGGGGGGAGAAAGGAGGGGGGGGGAGGAGAAAAAAAAAAAAAAAAAAAAAAAAGGGGGGGGGGGGGGGAAAGGGGGAAAGACAAAATAAAAAAAAAACCCAACAAAAAATATAAAAAAGATAAAAAAAAAAAAAAAAAAAAAAAAAAAAAAAAAAAAAAGGAGGGGGGAAAAAAAAAGAAATAAAAAGGGGAAAAAAAAAAAAAAAAAAAACAAAAAAAAAAAAAAAAAAAAAAAAAAAAAAAAAAAAAAAAAAAAAAAAAAAAAAAAGGGGGGGGGGGGGGGGGGAATGGGGAGAGGGGGAGAGAAATGGGGGGAGGGGGAGAAAAGAGGGGGGGGGGGAATGGGGGGGGGGGGAAAAAAGGGGAAAAAAAAAGAGAAAAATTGGGGGTTTGTAAGATTTTCTCAAAAATTTCCCCCAACCAATAAGGTCAACACCTTTGGGGCCGGTCCAGCGTGGGAAAATCTTCCGACATAATGGGGTTAAAACCCTTGCAAGAATGCATTACAGCAAGTTTTGGTCACGGAGCAGAAATTTTTTCAATTTTGAATACCATACCTTATTCACTTTCGAGTGGGATCGAGATCAAACATATATTTATTATATATATTTATATATAATAATTTTATATAATATATATATATATTTTTAAATATTTTTTTTTTTTTTTTTATTTTTTTTATTTAAAAACATTATTATTATATTATATATATATATATAATATAATTATATAATTAAAATATATTTTTTAAATTTTAAAACACAATTAACAACACCTTTTTTTTTTTTTTTTTTTTTTTCTTTTATATATAATATATATATTATATAAAAAAATATATATATATATATATTTATTAATATATATTTATATTTTTACAAATTTTTTTTAAAAATAATTACAAAAAAAAATATTAATTTTATATATATATTTATATATATATATATATATATATATATATTTA
>NW_028234424.1:27079641-27082141 GCF_977035675.1 Penaeus japonicus
AAAAAAGATGTTAATGATAATGGTGATAGAACAATGATATAAATGATATTAATGATAATAAGGGTAATGATGATGATACTAACAATAATAACAGTAATTATAATGATAATAACAATAATGATGATAATATTAATGATGATGATAAGAGACTATCAGTAATGATGATTATGATAATGATGATGATAGTGATAATAAAACAATAATGATAGTAATAATTATTGCAAAAAATATTATTATTTCTTTCACAACGACAACAACAGGAAGGATATTTATTATAACAATAATAATAATGATAATGATAATAATGACAATAATAACAACAATAATAATAATGATAATAATGACAATAATAAAAACAACAACAATAATGACAATAATAATAATGATGATAATGATATTAATGATAATGATAATAATAAAAATAATGATAATAATAATAACAATGATAATGATAATAATAATAATAATAATAACAATAATGATAATGATAATAATAATGATAATAATGATAACAACAATTAGGATAATGATGATGATAATATCAGTGATGATAATAGTTATGATAATAACAGTAATGATAATGATGATAATTATAATATTAATTCCTTTCATTTCAAAAACAATAACAATGGTGATGATGAGGATAGAAATAATAGTAATGATAATACAACATCAACAACAATGATAATGATGATGGTAATGATAGTAACAAAAAAAGAATGTTGATGATAGTTATAATGATAATAATAATAATAATGATAAAGATAATGATTACATTATCATTAAAGATAATTATTGGAATAGTAATAATAGTAATCATGATAATATCAATAATTCTAACAATATATATATGTATATATACATATATATGTATATATATATGTATATATATGTATATATATATATTATATATTTGTATATATATATATATATGTATATATATATATATATATATATATATATTATATATTTGTATATATATATATATATATATATATATATATATATATATATATACATAATTGTTATCAGTCATATAGTAATACCATGTTTAAGATAATGATGATAATAAGAAAAATAAAGAGTACATGAACGATAAGAAGAAAATAAAGAGTAGACAGATATTGTATCAAGTAATTAATGTTAATGAAATTCAAGAGAGAGAGCGATGGTAAAGCGTCTTCAGGGATAGCCATTAGTCTCCGCTGTAAAAAGGTTAGTGTTCAAAGCGCTCCAACATTTGTGCACGTTAATCCTTCGACTTAGTGTAACTTTTTATCATGATAAGCTTAACTATGCAATGTAACTACTTCGCTGCATAGTCATCATGAAGCGTTCCTCATGTTTTTTTTTTTTTTCTCTCTCTCTCTCTCTCTCTCTAATACATATATAATGTTCTTCTCTTGTAACGCTAAAGAGTCATAGAGAGGAATATTTTTTATTGTATATCTTTGCTGGTGTCTTTGCGTTTGGTAGGCGGACGATCAGTATCTCTGGGTGACTGCACACGATTTACTTGTTGAGATAATCGTTTAAATTGCAAGGTCTTAAATGAATATGCATTTGTTTGGTTTAATATTGCATCAGCTTTCTTATATTCAAAAATACCTGTAAGTTAAGTGCAATGTACAGTGGGTCACAGGCAGCTTATGTGGCATATAAATTTACATTTGTTTATATAATTGCCTTCAATACATAGAATATATGCCTGGATCCCAAGTACAATATTTTAGATGACCAGAGCTGCAGAACAGAACGAGATTCCTGTCTTGCTTTGAACAATCGTCAAAGACATCTCCGGTATTGCTAGGAAAGTTCATTGGCCTAGAGAAAAAATGTCTCACAAAGTACATCAAAGTGTTCCAAGGAATATGCTTAAACAACACTTACTCAACCACTATCTGTTCCCTTCTATGCCAAGAAGAGAGGAAGAGTAATATAATTCACATTTATGTAATCTTTCCAACACAGAGACATGCAATACGGCATTGGAATCATCTTTTGGGTTCTTCATTCTATCACGGGTTTGCTTCAATTTTTTTCTTTTTTAAACGTGCATGCAGGTTCTCGCTTTCTGGGGAAGGTATAGCAAATGGCTCACAAACTGCTGCACCTTATTTATATAGATTCATTTCTGATAATAATGTCCTTATTTTTATATCCATACATTTGTGACACACACACACACACACACACACACACACACACACACACGCACACACACACTCACAAACAAACACGAGAAAGAGAAAAATCATGTAATTCTTTTTAGTTTACTTTCTTCTCTACAACTTACCGTACTTTCACTGGATCTCCTGAGCAAATAATTGTAATCGTAATGTGTTGATTACGTCGTCATTAAAACAATAAAATAAAATCTCTTGAGCGGAGACACGCGCAGTTAATTTCAAAAGAAAAATAAAAAAAGTAATAAAACCGCGACGTCTAACGTTATTTTAGAGACTCGCTTCACATCCTCCGTATCTCACAGACCGCCATT
>NW_028234424.1:27154641-27159189 GCF_977035675.1 Penaeus japonicus
TGGCGGCAGTATGTTAGACTGCCGCGTTCTACGTTTCATATCATAGGTTTTGGAGGCAGAGAAAAGAACGCTTTACTCCCACGGACCATCACAACCAAATCTACTTTGGGTTTTGAAAAAATGTGTTAATATATATGTGTGTATTATATATATATATATATATATATATGTATATATATATATAATATGTATATATATATGTTTATATATATATGTATGTATGTATGTATATACATATATATGAAATATAGATTATTATTATGTATATATATATACACAACACACACATATATATATATATATATATATACATACATACTGTATACACACACACATACACTCACACACACACACACACACACACTCACATACACATGTGTCAAATCCTTTTAAAGTTTCTCCATATCAGGCTGCAGGAAGTAACAAAGTTCCTTTTTTATGGCATTACTTTTATGGTAAGGGTACAATGATATATCTTGTATAGTTTGTATGCATTGGTGGAGTTTATTTACAATCATTTTCTAAATAGCTGAAGAAGATGCAACAACTTCAACAATATTTAGTATGAGCAGTTTCAGATTTCATGGTCTATAAGTAATTCCTGAAAGACAGGATTTTCAAAGGTTAAAAATTTCCTAAAAGTTTCCTAGAAGTTCCGCTGGCTCGTGGATGATTGTGAGACACCAAAGTCTGTTGGTTCCTGGATGCCTGAGAGATACCAAAGTTTCTTGGTTCCTGGACGACTGTAAGACAGCCTTATGTTGGTTTCTGGATGACTGTAAGATACAACATCAAAGTGTTATTGGTTCTACCACTGAATGACTGAGGGATACCAAAGTTCCCCGCCCCCCACCACCCCCCTGTTGGTACTGGACGACTGTGAAATACTAAAGTTTTCTTGGTTTGCAGATGAAAGCGAGGCACTGTAAACCTGTTGGTTCCTGGGTGATGAGGCACCAAAGTCTTGCTGGTTCCTGGATGACTGTGAAACACCAAAGTCCTGTTGGTTCCTGGATGACTGTGAGACACTAAATTCTTGTTCATTCCGAGGTCCCTGCAAAGCATCAAAGTTTTGATTATTACTAGGCAAGGAAAACTATTGGAACACCAAAGACAGGCGGATTCCCGGATGATTGCAAAACACCAGTACTTTGTTCACTCCTAGATAAGTGCAGAATACCACTGTCTTGTTCATTCTAGGTAACTGTGAAACATCAAAGGCTGCTGGTTCTTGGATGACTGTAAGAAACCATAGTCTTCTTGGTTTCTGGACAGCTGAGAGTCCCCAAAGTCTGTTGGCTTCTGGATGACTGTGAGACACCAAAATCTGGACCATTCCTATGCAACTGTGAGATACCGAAGTCTTGCTGGTTTCTAGACAATTTTGTTTTTTCGGACCCCAAAGACTTCCTCATTACTAGGAAGCTGAGGTACAACAAATCCTGCCTGGGTTCTGTCAGATTCTTTTTGGATCTTTGAAGATTGAGAAGCACCAAAACTTTGCTGGTTTCTAGAGGTTTGTAAACCACCAATATTTTTCTCACCCTTGGATTGCTGTGCAACACCAGAGTCTTGCTCATTTCTAATACCAAAGCCTTGCTGGTTTCCGGCAGACTGTGTGACTTTAGAATTTTGCTGACTTCGAGAAGACTGTGTGAAACCAAAGTCCTGTTGGCTATTAGATAATTGTGAGACACCGAAATCCTGTTGATTCCTAGATGTCTGCGATCCGCGCAAATCCTGTTGGTTCCTAGTTGATTGTGAAACAAAGAAATCATGGTGATTCCTGGATGATTGTGAGACACCAAAATTCTGTTGGTTCCTGGATAACTGTGAGACACCTGATTCCTGTTGGTTCCCAGTTGACTGTATAACTTCTGAATCATGCTGGCTTCGAGAAGACTGTGAAAAACCAAGATCCTCTTGACTCTTGGTTGCCTGCGAGACACCGAAATCCTGTTGGTTCCTGGATGATTGTGAGGCACCAAAGTCCTGTTGATTCTTGGATGATTGTGAGGTACCAAAGTCCTGTTGATTGCTGGATGATTGTGAGGCACCAAAGTTCTGTTGGTTCCTGGATGATTGTGAGGCACCAAAGTTCTGTTGGTTCCTGGATGATTGTGAGGCACCAAAGTTCTGTTGGTTCCTGGATAATTGTGAGGCACCAAAGTCCTGTTGACTCTTGGTTGCTTGTGAGACACCGAAATCCTGTTGGTTCCTGGATGAGTGAGAGGCACCAAGGTCCTGTTGATTCCTGGATGATTGTGAGGCACCAAAGTTCTGTTGGTTTCTGGATGATTGCGAGGTACCAAAGTCCTGTTGGTTCCTGGATGATTGTGAGGCACCAAAGTCCTGTTGACTCTTGGTTACTTGTGAGACACCGAAATTCCTGTTGTTCCTGGATGTAGTGAGAGGCACCAAAGTCCTGTGGTTCCTGGTATGATTGTGAGGCAACCAAAGTCCTGTTGGATCCTGGATGATTGTGAGGCACCAAAGTCCTGTTGGGTTCCTGGATGATTGTGAGGCACAAAAGTCCTGTTGGTTTCAGGATGATTGTGAGGCACCAAAAGTTCTGTTGGGTTTCTGGATGATTGTGAGGCCAACCAAAGTCCTGTTGGTTCTGATGATTGTGAGGGCAACCAAAGTCTGTTTGGTTCCTGGATGATTGTGAGGCGACCAAAAGTCCTGTTGGTTCCTCGGAACTGATTGTTGAGGCACAAAGTTCTGTTGGTTTCCTGGATGATTGTGAGGCACCAAAGTTCTGTTGGTTCCTGGATGATTGTGAGGCACCAAAGTCTGTTGTTTTCTGGATGATTGTGACGGCACCAAAAGTCCTGTTGGTTCCTGGATGATTGTGAGGCACCAAAGTTCTGTTGGTTCCTGGATGATTGTGAGGCTACCAAAGTTCTGTTGGTTCCATGGATGATTGTGAGGCACCAAAAGTCCTGTTGGTTCCTGGATGATTGTGAGGCATCAACCAAAGTTTCTGTTTGGTTTCCTGGAATGAGTGTGATGGCACCAAAGTTCTGTTGGTTCCTGGATGATTGTGAGGCACCAAAGTTCTGTTGTGTTCCTGATGATTGTGATGGCTAAACCAAAAGTCCTGTTGGTTCCTGGATGATGTGAGGCACCAGTTCCTGTTTCACTACTAAATACTGCTTTATTTCTTGGCAATTGAGAACTATTAGGATATTGCTGCGTCCTTCCAGACTGTACACTGCTTAGACCTTATTGAGCTCCTTGAAGTCAGGGATTGTGAGGTTGAAGAGTAATCTTACATTGTTAAAGTTAGTAAATTAGACACGTGTTTGCCGTCTTCCTCGCTAACTGTAGGCATGGTAGCCGCCTGCTATCATCTATTGTGGTACCTTGTTACTCTGTGGAGAAAGGTACAATTTATTTTGAAGCTGGAGTGATGGAGATGAATCACAAATTATCATTAAATTATTTTGCTGGATATAACCTTATAAATGCTGATATAACCATACAAACCATGAAACCGGAGTGCTGCAATTATCTGAAAAATTTCTGCCAATATTTACCTGTACAATCATTGGGCTGAAGCCAATCGATAGTCCCTCCCACTCTTCCTGAATAAAAAGGAGATACAAACTGTCGATGTTCTTCGCATCACCTGTGTCAGGCTGACTCACGCCGTAACCAACTCGTAAGGAGTCCCTGTCAATGATGGATTGTCCTTACAAAGGTCACGGGTACTAATCTATTGGTGCTAAGAATACTGAAGTACATGAATATAGATGATAACACACACACAGACACAGACACGCAACACACACACACACACACGACACATTACACACACACATGCATATATATATATATAGATATATATATATATATGCTTGATGAGGAGAATATATATTATATATATATAGATGAAGAATATATATATATATATGTAGTGTGTTTGTGTGTGTGTAATGTGTGTGTGTTATATATATATAAATATTAATTGTGTGTGTGTGTGTGTTAGTGTAGTGTGTGTGTGGGTGTGGTGTTATATATATATATACTATATATATATATATATATATATATAAGTATAAATATACATATATCTATATATTATATATATATAATATATATATATATATATATATATTTAATATATATATATATATAAATATATATATATGAATGAGTTGAGTGTGTGTGCATATCTGCACACAGAGTAGTAAAAGGAGGAGTTGAGAGAGAAAGAGATATTAATGCAACACACATACATATGTTTATGGTGAGTCTATATAGATTATATACATATATACTATTAAAATATATATTATTTATATATATCTATATCTATATTATATATTATGTATCTAGGCTTATACATATATCTATGTGGTTATATGTGTGTATGTCTATATGAATGTGTGTTATATATATATATATATATATATATCTATATAAATATATATATATATTTATATATTATTTATAATGTGTTGAGTGTCAAATAAAATCTCTAAATATATATATATATTAATTATATATATAGAGAGCGAGAGAGAGAAGAGAGGGGAGAGA
>NW_028234424.1:27161789-27166789 GCF_977035675.1 Penaeus japonicus
TGCAGATCGAAAGAGTGCTGTTAGTTATCATCGCCTCGGCGTCGGCCGCTCCTCAGTTTCAGTTCAATGGGGATCAGGTTGGTGAATTCATTTGTGTGTACATATACATGTGTGGTATGTATGTATTCATTGTTCACACATATATGAATATATGTGTATATATATATGTGCATATATGTACATATATGTATATATACACATATACTCATATATCTATAAGTAGATGAGTTTATACATATATATATGTGTGTGAATTCTACTTAAAAATATGTCTTTTGTGTACTTTATCCTTCATTACATGATTGAGTCTAACATGATATCTTCTGAAAATAGATGTAAATGAAACATCCTACCTACTCGCAGGTGATGCCCTACGAGTTCGCTTACGGCGTCAGCGAGGAGAGCACAGGAGACGTCAAGGAACACAAGGAGTCCGTATCTCCTTCGGGAAGAACCGAAGGCGAATATCGCTGGCTTCAACCTAATGGGCTTTACAGGTGAGCGCCAGGAAATCATCAGACGTTCTGGAAATCATCTCTCTCACACTGCACAGGAAACTAACACTGAAATGTTGATCTTTCAGAGTAACCCGATACTTCGTAGACGGAGATGGAGGGTACCAAGCCACAGTGAGCGAGGAACCCGGGGACCAGGTGTCTAACTATTACTTTAATACTGTGGGGAACGTCGGATCTTCCAGCAGTTCACAGCAGGCCTTCAGTAGCTTACAATCGATAAGCAGTGGTGCAGCATTTAGTGGTTCCCAGTTTTTTGAATTAAATAAATATTATCTATATATATATATAAATATATATATATATTATTATATTATATATCTATATTTTTTTTATATGATGTATGCATGTATATATATATATATATATATATTTTTAAATATATATATATAAAATTTTATATATATATATATATTTATGTGTGTGTGTGTGTGACGTGTTTGTGTGTGGTCTGTGTGTGAATACCACAACATATATTATGTATCTATATATACATATATATATATATATAAATGTATTTATATATATCTTTACATATATACATACATACATACATACATACTTCTATATATTATATATATTATATATATATATATTATAGATAAGTATACATATATATTTAATATATATATGTATGTATATTATGTGTACTGTACACACACAACACACAACACACACACACACACACACACATATAGATATATAATTAATATATATATGTATATATATATATATATCTGTGTGTGTGTGTTTGTGTTGTGTGTTTGTATGTGCGTTGTGTGTGTGTGGTACATAATGTATATATATATTATATTATATATTTTAAATATTACATATACATACATATACATATGTATATACATATATTCACAGTATATATAGTGCTATATCTATACATTTTATATATATATGTATTATATATACATACATACATATATGTATATTTATATATATATATATATATATTATACATATATATATTATATATATATTATATATACATACATATATATATATACGCACTGTATATTTTTATACATATATATATATTTTTATATATATATATAAGGCATATTAACAATATATATCAATATATATTTACTATATATGTATATTATACATAATATACATATATATATAACATATACATATATATATATATACATATAATCTATCTATCTATATATTTTACTATATATATATATTTTTATATATATATATATACATATTTTATACAGGTAAATATATGTTATATATATATATCCTATTATATGGTGTATTGTAGTATACAGTTTGGTATACGGGGGAGGGGGGAGTGTTATGTAACAAATCGTTTATTATAATATAGTCTCTGGGTACAGCAAAAAGAGGGACGGATTGGTTGATTGTATATACTTGAAACAAAATGGCTGTGACAAGATGTCATACTGTAGTTAATTGGTAATCAGAACACCGAAGAGCGTTAATGAGTAGCTCTCCCCTTGAGGGGGTGAAAGACCTTTTGCTTGGAGACAAGTCAGCACAATGATTAGAGGGAAAACAAGATGGAGACGTGTAAGTAGTGGAGTGCTCAAGGATCAGCCTTTGCCCGATCATATTTATTATTTCCAACATGCTTCGAGGTCAAGCATGCTCAGAGACACACAAAATACTAAGGAGGGTATAAACGAAGAAATCATGCAAAGCTTCAGGAGCGACATCGAAATCTTATTCATGTAGAGTAGTACTGGAAAATGGATTCAACGCCCGTATATTGCCATGTGATGAGGTCAGGGAGAGAAAAAATGCGACCCTGTACAATATAAGTTAGGGGACCTAGTTCTAAATCTGCGGATAAAGAGGGAATCGTAATAATCAATATAAATCCAGTCGATACATGCGTAAAAACGAATCATTAGAGTGTTAGCATGATGCAAAAATGAAGTGGGTAATAGGATACGTGGACGAAGAGTTCAAAAGAGCAGTTACAAGGACAGGCGCAATATCTGTGAGAATGAGCTACGGTGATAGATCACTAAAAATAGGGACTTTTAATTTCGAGGAAAGAAGGAAACTATTATGTACAACCGTGGTCACGGAAAAATTGTGTTATAACAAGGCATGAAATAATGGTGTTGAAACACAAGGAAACGAGGTGGTTATAGCAAAAAGTTGAAAGTAAGAAATGTGATGAGGATGTAATAAAATCGGCTTCCAAACAGATATTTTAATGCATAATGTTTTCTTGGGACATTTCTGCAACTGGGCGTGATGTTCAGGGATTTATTTTACAAAGCAGGGGCTACACGGCGAGCGAAGGTGAATTTCGAAAATGACATCTCAGGTGTAGGAATTTCTAAGAAATTATGGGACGTTAAGATAATGCAATCGAGATGCCCACGGCGTTATCGTGCTTAGTGTTCATAGGGACATATATCTGCACTGGGTGTCGGTATATAAAAGTCGTAGAAAATGTGGCCGTTCATTTCTCAATTCACTTTATTGAAACAGAAATCTGCCTCACAAATCGGCTATAAAAAGAAACAAACAGTGTCGGAAATATACTATACCTCTTCCACAAATGATACCTAGACTTTAATGACAGTGATTAGATTACAATATACGTCGTCGTAATATTGCATAACTGTTTCGACGCAGCAAAATAGATATTTGTGTCAACCAAAATGGGTACTGCAGTAACGAGGACAAATACATTCCAACAATCATAAATTCAACTAAAACTGTTGACATCATTTTTTTTCATGTTAACCTAGATCAGATTTTAAAACACTACATGGCGGCGAACATTTGGTGAGATGGGATGGAGTATGCAGAGTATTTTACGTCGGCACCCCCATGGCCCTGAAGGGTGTACTTCGTGCGTTGCATTACATCCAAAGTATTCTACAGCACAAAGTACGCGGACGCCTTCACGAGTAATAGGCTGAACGCAAGCATATAGAAGAGACGTGTAATTAAATAGTCACAGCGTGATTCGCAGAAGATGAATACCTTGTTTATCTTGGGTGCCCAGGAAGGAATTTGGTGAGTTTATTTCGTATTTGCATTACCAGTACCATGTGGAAATTTACATACATACATCGTACATGCATACCTAATACATTACATACAACCATACATATATATATATTTTTATTTATATATATATATATTTATATAAACTATATATATATCTATTTTATATATATTACTGTGTGTGTAAATATATATATATATATTATAAATTTTTATTTTTATTTATATATTTTTATATATACTGTAATATATATATATATATATACATACTATATATATATATATATATATATACTATTATATATATTTTTATATATATATATATATTTTTATATATATATACACTCACTCAAACACACACACACACCACACACACACACACATATATATATATATTATATATATATATATATATATATCTATATATTGTATATATATATCATATATATCATATATTAATACTCACATATTGGGGGTGTAATATTTTTCTTAAAATACTGTTTTATGTACTATATATATATATGTATATATATCTATATATATATATATATATATTATATATATTATATATTATATAGATAGACACACACACACTATATATATATGTTGAGTACTTTATATATATATATATATATATTATATACTTAATTTATATACTATATATATTCTTATATCATATATAAAAAAATATATTTATAAGATATATATATATTTTATTATATATATATATCATATATATTATATGTATTATATATATTTGTATATATATATATTTTTATATATATTTATATTATATATTATATGATATATATATATATCTATATAAATTTATAGATATATTAGCGCCAGAAAAATATATTGTGATCGCAAGAGAAAGAATTATTATTATCATTGTCCTTGTTTTTTAATTATTTTGATTATCACTGTTATCAGCATCAAACCTATGTTATAATCTTGGTTATGAACCAATGGATTTTATTATCATCTTCTTATCATCACCTATTATCCAATATCTCATCAGCACTATATATAATCATTATTGTGAATATTATTATTATGTTGATGTGGTCATTATATTTTGTTTTTTTCTGTTGCGTTCTTGGTACCGTTATTACAACATTATCATTATCATTATTATCATTTATACATCATCATATTATCGTCGACACAATCTTCACTAATTCTATCATCATTCTTTATTATCGTCATTTCAGTATTTTTGTTATTATCATTTTTATCAATTTCTATCTCTTAGCATCATCCTCATTCATCACTGTTATCATTGTTATCATTTGCATTAGTGTTATTATCATTACCATAATTATTACAACTAGGAGCTCTTAAACATAAAAAAAAAAAGACAATTTTATTTGAAATATCTGAATCCCATAAAAGTATTTCTCTTTTCAATGGTCAGGTAGCTTCTGGTACCGGTTATTTCAGACTAAAAAAAGAAAGAGAGAGAAAAGG
>NW_028234424.1:27179289-27181789 GCF_977035675.1 Penaeus japonicus
CGTGGCAGTAAAGTGTTCTTTTCTCTGCCTCAAAACCTATGATATGAAAAGAACGTGGCAGTCTACATACTGCCGCCACCCCACTATGGAGTATGGAATATAGATGTCGGAATCATTCATCCCACAAATTTTTTTGGCCACAAATAAATATAATTATGTTTCGTTCAACTTTAATTGGAATACTGAAGGTATTGTCATGCTGTTGATATTGCCTTTCTGCTTTAAGCTCGATGTTGATTGACTTTCAGTTTCAGTGTACCTAAAGTGGGGTGGCGGCAGTATGTAGACTGCCGCGTTCTTTTCATATCATAGGTTTTGAGGCAGAGAAAAGAACGCTTTACTGCCACGGACCAACACAACCAAATCTACTTTGGTTTTGGAAAAAATGTGTATATATATATGTGTGTATATATATATATATATATATATATATGTATATATATATATATATGTATATATATATGTATATATATATATGTATGTATGTATGTATATACATATATATGAATATAGATATATATGTATATATATATACACACACACACATATATATATATATATATATACATACATACTGTATACACACACACATACACTCACACACACACACACAAACACACTCACATACACATGTGTCAATCCTTTTAAATTTTCTCCATATCAGGCTGCAGGAAGTAACAAAGTTCCTTTTTTATGGCATTACTTTTATGGTAAGGGTACAATGATATATCTTGTATAGTTTGTATGCATTGGTGGAGTTTATTTACAATCATTTTCTAAATAGCTGAAGAAGATGCAACAACTTCAACAATATTTAGTATGAGCAGTTTCAGATTTCATGGTCTATAAGTAATTCCTGAAAGACAGGATTTTCAAAGGTTAAAAATTTCCTAAAAGTTTCCTAGAAGTTCCGCTGGCTCGTGGATGATTGTGAGACACCAAAGTCCTGTTGGTTCCTGGATGCCTGAGAGATACCAAAGTTCTCTTGGTTCCTGGACGACTGTAAGACAGCCTTATGTTGGTTTCTGGATGACTGTAAGATACCAAAGTCTTATTGGTTCCTGAATGACTGAGGGATACCAAAGTCCTGTTGGTTCCTGGACGACTGTGAAATACTAAAGTTTTCTTGGTTTGCAGATGAAAGCGAGGCACTGTATCCCTGTTGGTTCCTGGGTGATGAGGCACCAAAGTCTTGCTGGTTCCTGGATGACTGTGAAACACCAAAGTCCTGTTGGTTCCTGGATGACTGTGAGACACTAAATTCTTGTTCATTCCGAGGTCCCTGCAAAGCATCAAAGTTTTGATTATTACTAGGCAAGATTGGAACACCAAAGACTTGCGGATTCCCGGATGATTGCAAAACACCAGTACTTTGTTCACTCCTAGATAAGTGCAGAATACCACTGTCTTGTTCATTCCTAGGTAACTGTGAAACATCAAAGGCCTGCTGGTTCTTGGATGACTGTAAGAAACCATAGCCTTCTTGGTTTCTGGACAGCTGAGAGTCCCCAAAGTCCTGTTGGCTTCTGGATGACTGTGAGACACCAAAATCTGGACCATTCCTATGCAACTGTGAGATACCGAAGTCTTGCTGGTTTCTAGACAATTTTGGGACCCCAAAGACTTCCTCATTACTAGGAAGCTGAGGTACAACAAATCCTGCCTGGGTTCTGTCAGATTCTTTTTGGATCTTTGAAGATTGAGAAGCACCAAAACTTTGCTGGTTTCTAGAGGTTTGTAAACCACCAATATTTTTCTCACCCTTGGATTGCTGTGCAACACCAGAGTCTTGCTCATTTCTAATACCAAAGCCTTGCTGGTTTCCGGCAGACTGTGTGACTTTAGAATTTTGCTGACTTCGAGAAGACTGTGTGAAACCAAAGTCCTGTTGGCTATTAGATAATTGTGAGACACCGAAATCCTGTTGATTCCTAGATGTCTGCGATCCGCGCAAATCCTGTTGGTTCCTAGTTGATTGTGAAACAAAGAAATCATGTTGATTCCTGGATGACTGTGAGACACCAAAATTCTGTTGGTTCCTGGATGACTGTGAGACACCTGATTCCTGTTGGTTCCCAGTTGACTGTATAACTTCTGAATCATGCTGGCTTCGAGAAGACTGTGAAAAACCAAGATCCTCTTGACTCTTGGTTGCCTGTGAGACACCGAAATCCTGTTGGTTCCTGGATGATTGTGAGGCACCAAAGTCCTGTTGATTCTTGGATGATTGTGAGGTACCAAAGTCCTGTTGGTTTCTGGATGATTGTGAGGCACCAAAGTCCTGTTGATTGCTGGATGATTGTGAGGCACCAAAGTTCTGTTGGTTCCTGGATGATTGTGAGGCACCAAAGTTCTGTTGGTTCCTGGATAATTGTGAGGCACCAAAGTCCTGTTGACTCTTGGTTGCTTGTGAGACACCGAAATCCTGTTGGTTCCTGGATGAGTGAGAGGCACCAAAGTCCTGTTGGTTCCTGGATGATTGTGAGGCACCAATGTTCTG
>NW_028234424.1:27190327-27192827 GCF_977035675.1 Penaeus japonicus
TTTCCAGGAATCAGCAAAGCTTCGGGAATTCACAATCGTCAGCAGATCAAGGAACCTCTGCTAATTCGCAGTTTCCAAGGAATCAGCAAAGCTTCGGGAATGCACGGTCACCAGGGAATACGCAGTTTCAACAATATCAACAATAATTCTTCGGTAAACTCACAGTCTTCATTAAACCAGAACCAAGCCCTTCACCTACCACTCAAAACTTTCCAAAAAAACCAGCAAAATTCTCAAGCGGGGGATTTCATTGCAAGCAACATCATTGATGGCGGTTGTAATTAATGCTCGGGCGGCGTCCATTTGATGGGGGGGAGGCTTCATTGATGGAGGGATTATCAACGGAGGATCTCTCGGAGGAACCAACGCCTTCGCCAACAGCAACAGCTTCAGTCAAGGATTGACAACCTTCCAGACGTCAGTGCCTGATAACACCAACATTAACCGAGGCGTTGCTGTCATTCTGGCTGGCAGTTCTGTCCGTGACTCTCTCAGAGGATAACTTCAGTCAGTTTTTTTGTTAATGTATATTGATTAATCACGAAATAAAGGTTACATATTGTAAATCATATCTTTATCATACATACAGATTTGAGATAACTGACTCCGTTTTTTTTTCTTCTTCTTCTTCTTCTTTCTAGAAATATAATAATTTTATCTAAGATACTGCTTTCTCATATGAGTGTATAGAGCTATATGACTGTAGATTATGTATGTCATTAAAGGCATAGCAGTCATGCACTACAACGAAGTAGGATGTAAATAAGTAATCATTATGATGACTATTCATTATGATGACAAAAATTTCAGCTATTTTATTTAGTATTAAAGTAATAAAAATGATAAAAAGAAATGATAATGACAATAATTATTTATCTTATTGACATATACAATTGCAAATACAATTTCTCATACTTTACCTGGTAGATCAAATTGCCTCAGGAGTGAAATCACACGCCTTGTCTATATACTGTAACCATATGATAAGTTTCATTATTAGAATGAGCCAGTCTATGTAGTTACATTTCCTTACATATTCACGTGTAGCGTAGTACCTGAGGAAAGAGACTGTAGATGGAGCAATATATGTCTGTGTTTATATATATATATATATATATATATATATATATATATATATATATGTATGTATGTATATATGTGTGTGTGTATATACTTATGTGTGAAAAATGGAAGAATGCAGTAACGCATTTCAATAAAGAAATACAGATTACCTCCATGATCGTGAATTCTCACTCTGAGGTCCCGAGTTCGATTCACGGCCAGGGAATCTTATTTGTATTACTATATAGACATATTCACACATACATACACACACACACACACACACACATATATATATATACATATACATATATATATACATATATGTGTGTGTATGTCTGTGTGTGTGTGTGTGTACATGTATACATATATGAATACATACATACATATATATATATATATATATATATATATATATATATATAATACATACATATATATAAGTTTATGTATATAGATAGAGAGGGCGCGTGTACCCATTTCTCTATAGAAAAAATAAAAGTTATCTAATCCTATCGCAACATAGCACTTAATACCCCCCCATGAACGATTCGAAATAGGATCAGCCCATTCTGCCCTCGTAACCTGACTTCTCTAGAGATCGATGGTGGTCAGAATAGATCGAATCCATGTTTCCGGATCGTGCATATCGCGGGGTTAGGCTGAGAGCGTGGTTTGCCAACGGCGAAGCATGGGTTTAATCTCTAAAGCCAAGTCGGGAGGGCAGCATGGGCTGGTCGCTGTTCTCATCGCTTATGGGGAATATTCGGCCCCACGCGGCGGTAAAATCAGATTCATTCTATGCAGCAAGACAACTATCTATCTATGTGTGTGTGTGTGTGCACATACACATACACATAAATATGTCTATTTATACGTATATGTGCCTATAAATGTATGTATGTACACACAAACACACACACACATGTATGTGTGTGTGTGTGTATATGTATATACTGTATATGTATGTATATATATATATATATATATACATTCATATATATATCCTATGTTATGATATACTATATATATATCTATAGATTATAGTACAATTAGTATATATATATGTGTGTGTGTGTGTGTGTGTGTGTGTGTGTGTGTGTGTGTGTGTGTGTGTGTTTAGGGAAGTTGATAGCCAGAGTAGCAGGGAACATTATCTATCCAGATGTTCCGGGTATTATAATACTCATCAACAATGAACTGTAGCATAATGTTAAAACATATATGAAAAAAAAAATATATATATATATACATATATATATATATATATATATACATATATATATATAGTGAAACTGTATTATTACCAAAATCAAAATTGATAAAAATGCTTCAAAACGATACGAACAAAGGTTCACAAAATAGTATAAATACTAAACGTAAATACCATTTTCGGTTGGTTATATAGAGAGTAAAAAGGTGTCCAGACGTTAAAGCA
>NW_028234424.1:27195327-27202827 GCF_977035675.1 Penaeus japonicus
AACATCATTGATGGCGGTGTAATTAATGGCGGCGTCATTGATGGAGGCTTCATTGATGGGGGGATTATCAACGGAGGATCTCTCGGAGGAACCAACGCCTTCGCCAACAGCAACAGCTTCAGTCAAGGACTGACAACCTTCCAGACGTCAGTTCCTGATAACACCAACATTAACCGAGGCGTTGCTGTCATTCTGGCTGGCAGTTCTGTACGTGACTCATTCAGAGGTTAAGTCATCTCTAACCGTTCATTAAATAACAGTGAAATAAGATTTATATCTATTTCATATTTTTTACATATAAAATAAAAAGATATATATACAGTATGTATACGATTCCTTAACATACCTTTATGAGACGACAGACACATTTGTTTACCATAAAAAAATGTTATATTAAAGACGTCTCTATCTCAATATTTTGAATCTTATGTCTATCAAAAATAGTTGACGTCGTAGAGTCCGATTGAAACATTTATTGACCAAATAAATCAGCTAAAGGGATAAAATTAAACTTCAGTCTTTTTGAAGCTTTAGAATTTGTTAACCCTTTGGCTGAATCAGGCGGTATTCGGACTGATGTGTACCAGTTTCATCAGAAAGTTCGGTTAGTTTTCTAACCCTCTGTGCTGCTTATATAGACTCCATGAGCTATCATTTCTGAATGTAGCTTAGGTATTTCTTTAACAATAATAAATTCTGATGAAGAGTAAAGAATAAATGAGGTAATTTTGAAAATCACTTTATGTATATTGGTATCATATATATTGGTCAACATCGGTATTGCAATGATGATGTCAATAAAAAGCTATGTATCATTCTCAACACAAAAAAGTGCGTGGTATTAACATTTTTGCTTGTATGCACTAATAAGCAGTAGCTATGCTTAAATTCATCTAAAATCTTACAATTTTAGTATCAAAAATCTTTGTTTATAGTGATGAAGTACACATATAACAAACTATATGAAACAGGTACATCTTTGCATTAAAAGTATATAACATGAACATTTGACTAGTTAGATTTTCTGTCTTTTTGATATTCACATGACCTTTTGTATCTTATATTGGTGTGATATTATTAAAGGAACTTATGACACAATTGGCCTACTTTCTAAACATATGCCTCCGTTTGTTTGTGTTTTTCTCAGCCTGTAATAGATGAAACCGGATTGTACTGATTAACATGCTGGTGGAACAATTCTGTTTCACGGTCGTGCAGTTTATTATACTTGGTTTTCATGATCGTTAGCAAATATAGTCAAATTGGGAACGTTCTACCATCGAAGCGAAACTGGTAATCATTTTGAATTTAGCCCTTTAAAATAGACAAAGATTTTTAAACTTCAGTATAAAAGTAGGTACAAACTAAAACAAAAGAAAAGTTTACATTAACTGACTTTATAGCTTATCTTGCCAATACCAAGGAAAAAGTTACCTAATTTCTAGATATTTGCCGTAAAGTTGTATCTCTTACCATGGTTCAAGCCCACAAAAATGGCGTGTTGTGTGCTTCTACTCTATTCATGGCCTAGGAATATTTGTATGGCAATTGCTGCATACATTTTCCGTGATGCAGTTTCCAGGCCTAGGGTAGACTGGTATGTTTAAGCCACTGTTGTTCCATCATCTCATAGGGCCAGACTTTAAAACTCAACTGCCAATGCTGGCACCATCGTTCCCGATAGCGTTCGACCATTTCGTACTTTAAACAATCTTCTTTCGAACGTCTGGCACTCCGATGTCCCAAATTGGCGCTTGATTTTTGGAAACTGAGTGGCGGTGGTGCGACAGTATAAACGTGTCGTTCATGATGGTATTCGACAATTTTTTGGTTATAGTTAAGTTATAGTTCACTCAAGAATCAAGATTTGTGTTTGTATGAAGATATATGGATGATCTTTTAAAAGTCTTGATTACAAGTTGTGAATCTTACCTATATGGTTCCCTGTATCTAACCCTTATCTATTAATAATTTGTTTCGGCAGTTGGAATACTGACATATTTCAAAGCATATTTTATGATATCACAAACATTATGGTAATATGTACAACTTACAACTAATGCGCATTTCGTTGGTTTGAGCGTTGCTGAAATATTGCTTTGATAATACCATAGCATATTGTACATATGAATCTGAAATATATGTGTATACGTATGCTTATATATATATATATATATATGTATGTATATATATATATATAAATTTATTTATATATATATACATGTACACACAAAAAATTATATTTATATATATATATATATATATTATCAGGGGATGATGTAACAATATATATATATTGATATTTATAGAATATGTATACACACACACAATTATATATATATATATATATTGTTATATCATCCCCAGATAACAACCCACCAACACCAGGCAGACAGGCAGGCAGCATGCGGGAAACACAGGATCATGAACCAAGAACAGTTCCTAAGGGTGCCTGCCACCAACAATGGCCCAGGACACCCGAGGCCAGGCAAGACACAAAGGAACCCACATTATCTCTACTCCTATTCATTGACAAGTTTCCCATGTTTTACACTATGGTAGTCCTTGGGCATAATACAAAATGACACGCACACTACACTTTATAGTCCTTGGGCATAGTACAGGTTAATCACGGTACAAGGGACACACAATGTAATCAGAATACAAAGGGCATGCACAAGATATCTAGCATGTACACACCACATGCACAATATGTGTCTCTCATCTTTGTCCCTCCACTCATCTCACCATGACCCTTGTGCCATGTTTGTCAATGATTTCGTCATGTTACCATGTTTGCACAAGATTACACACAGACAAACACACCAGCTGGTGTAGCACTATCCCCCCCTATGAAGGCAGATGACCTGTCTGCTTAAACACACACATACAAAATAAACACAAGATATACATAGAAAGAATTAGTCCACACTAATATCACAAAAATCTTTCATCCAGCCTAGCCTTCGTGATCCCGTGTGTCGTTGCAGTGGAGGTGTGGAACAAAGTGGTATCTACAGCCCCAAGTCCTGGCCCAGGATCACTATTGGCGCCTGTCACATCGCCCGCTCTGCCCAAATGTTCGTCCAGGTCTTGGTCGGTGTCTGCCACGTCCACATCACTGATGCTGGGGCTTACGTCCTCCTCTTATTTAAAGTGGCCACAGGAGAGCACCCCGGCCTGTGGTAATGCCACAGCATGTCCACTTGTACAACAGATGGCTGCTTTCATCCTCTACCAGGCCTTGCCCCATTGATTTCTTTGGGCCCTCCACCTCCCAATAGCTACCCAGTTTGGCACCAGCATCAACTGCAAAGCCGTCAGCCACCCACAGGTTTCCAGTGGGCTCCACCATGCCTTCCACTGGACAGTCGACCCCATATCCTGGCCTCCACCCTAGAGGCAAGGTGCAGTCACTTAGCCTTTGCTACCTCCACACAGCCAGCCTCCAAAACCAAGGGCACTTTTTGACCACATACCCTCACCAGCTTACGTCCAAGATCTACACAAGCCTGAACCTGCATCAGGTACTCGAGACCCAGCAAATACAGCTCGTCCAGATCGGCGATGTACACTAGCAGCCACTCCACTGCACTGCCCACGACAATGTGAGCCTCCACTGGCCCTTTGAAATGCGTACAACTTTCTCATGACACCACACAGCCTCTGTGGTGCATCTGGGACTCACATAACAGCTAACATGTCAGGCTTTACTAAGTTCTATTTAGCCCAGTGTCCACTGTCAGGTGGCATGGCTTCCCATCCACTGAGCCCTTCACCTGCATCTTACTGGTTAAGGATAAGGTTAAGCTAGATTTATAGAGCAGATGCTTCGTGAGAGAATGTGCCAACAAGTGTTGACTTGATTTGAACTTGGTCCTTACCCAGTGTAGTGCCCAGCCACGTCAGTAACCGCCAGGCGACAGAGGAAACTCACGAGCTTGGACGGGGCTTGATCTGCATCTGGGATGCAAGGCCGGCGCACTATCCATTGCACTACCAGACGGCTCTTGCTGGTTGTTCGGCCTTGGAGCCTGAGGATGGCTAGGATGTGGTCCCCTTCTCCAGCCTGTCCGTGTTTCCTGCCTGCACCATTTCCTTAGCTGATTGGGACTGATTTTACTACCCAGTTAGACCAAAGGTAGCTGTTCAATGTTCCCTTATCCCACATTTGACACCTATCCTATGCCACCCTCCATCTAGAACCCACCAACACCAGGCAGGTAAGTGTGCTTAAACACAGGGTCGTGAACCCAGAACAGCAACAGAGTCCCAGAAGATTGATGAGAGGAATGTTGGGAGGCAAGGCAAAGCACATGGAAACACACAATATACTAGTTCTTATTAAAGGAACAAGTTCCCTTAAAGTTACACTAAGCCTTAGACACAATACAAGGAGATACGTACACTACACTGTAGAGAAATCAGGGTACAAGGGGCACGCACAAAGTAATCAGGGTAAAAGGGGCACACACAAGGTCCCTTATCATGCACACATGTCCAGCGTTTTTTTGTCCCTCCACTCGTCTCCCCCCAACCCATGCACCATGCTTTTTCAACGATTACATTATATTACCATGTTTGCACAAGATTACATACAGACAAACACACTCGCTGGTGTAATATATATATATATATATATATATATATATATATATATATACATACATATATATGTATATTAGTATATTCATGTATTTAATATTTACTCCTATGCATATATATATATATATATATATATATATATATATATATATATATATAAATATATATATATATATATATATATATATATATGTATATATATACATGTATATACCTTTTTCTATTATACATATATTTTTTTTTTTTCATGTGAGTGTGTGTGTATGCATATATACATACATATACAAATAAGTGCGTACTTATCTACAGATATTCTCCCTTTTGCTACACATTTTTCTGCCTTTCCCTTTCTACTTCTTTTTGCAAATTAGTAAATCCATAGTGATGTGTGAATTATTCTCAACTCATATTTTCAGTATAACTGTATAATGGAAAGAATCATTATGCTGACTTGCATATTGTTTTTTCTTTAGCATAGTCAGTTTGTGCGTAGTATGGGTACATATAGGCTAGAAGGACCATAATAAAATATTTCTGCAATGATGTAAACATATATTTTGGAATTACATTGATTTTTTTTATAAAACTAGACTTTGATTACAATAATAAAGCTCTGCCTCGTACCTTAGTAAAGTAGATATCAAATGAGTTAACGACTGAAGGTGACAGGACCTTCAGAGACAATGACTGCAACTCCTCGACTGATCTCATCGCTGGCAGACAACGATGTTCCAAATACTGTCGTATCTTGCTGGAAGTTGTTGGTGATTACACGATTACCGAAGTTTTCATCAGTATTGTCCCCATCAATGATACTTCCGTCAATAATTCCTCCGTCAATAATTCCTCCATCAATGATTCCTCCATCAATAATTCCTCCATCAACTACATTTTCAAAAAATTGAGAATTCTGATCGTTCTGGAAGCTTTGCAGGGAACTAAACTCTTGATTTTGTTCGTTGAAATTCTGCTTGCTGCCGAAGTCCTGAGAGATTCCTTGGTTCTGCTGGCTGTTGACACGTTGAGAACTTTGTGTATTAGTGAAACCTTGATTCCCAAAATTTTGTGGGGTAACCAAAGATGGCTGATCCCTGGAAGTTTGTGATCTTCCAGAGGCTAACTGAGTCCCTAGAAACTGTGAGTTATTAGATGATTGAGCTCTGGAAGGCTGCGAATTTCTAAATCCTGATCCAGTCCCTGAAGACTGTGAATTTTCAAACGTTGACTGAGTCCTTGGTGTCTGAGAATTTTCAAAGACTGACTGAGTTCCTAATGACTGGGTGCCTCCAAAGGCAGACTGTGTCCTCAGTGTCTGCTGATTTCCAAAGATGGACTGAGAACTTGAAGACTGACTACTTCCAAAAGCTGACTGAGTACCTGATGGCTGATTGCTTCCAAAGGCTGTCCGAGTTCCTGAAGTCTGGGAATTTCTAAAGTTTGATTGAGTTCCTGATGGCCGGGTGCTTCCAAAGGTAGATTGAGTCCTTGAAGTCTGGGAATTTCCAAAGTTTGATTGAGTTCCTGATGGCCGGGTGCTTCCAAAGGTAGATTGAGTCCTTGAAGTCTGGGAATTTCCAAAGTTTGATTGAGTTCCTGATGGCCGGGTGCTTCCAAAGGTAGATTGAGTCCTTGAAGTCTGGGAATTTCCAAAGTTTGATTGAGTTCCTGATGGCCGGGTGCTTCCAAAGGTAGATTGAGTCCTTGAAGTCTGGGAATTTCCAAAGTTTGATTGAGTTCCTGATGGCCGGGTGCGTCCCAAGAAGATTGAGTCCTTGAAGTCTGGAAATTTCCAAGTTTGATTGAGTTCCTATGCCGGTCTTCCATAGGTAGATTGAGTTCCTTGAAGTCCTGGGAATTTCCAAGTTTGATGATTTCCCCTATGGCCGGTGCTTCCAAAGGAAGATTGAGTCCTTGAAGTCTGGGAATTTCCAAGTTGGATTGGAGTTTCCTATGGCCGGTGCTCCAAAGTAATTCATCCTTGAAGTCTGGGAATTTCCAAAGTTTGATTGAGTTCCTGATGGCCGGGTGCTTCCAAAAGTAGATTGAGTCCTTGAAGTCTGAGAATTTCTAAAGTTTGATCGGGTTTCTGATGGCCGGGTGCTTTCAAAGGCTGATTGAGGCCTTGAAGTTTGGGAAGTACCAAATGATGGTTGACTTCTTGAAGATTGTGAGCTTCCAAATGGTGACCGTGAAAATTGGGGATTTCCAAAGGCTGACCTTGATGACTGTGAGCTTACCAAAGGTGGTTGTTGAGAAGTGCTGAGGCCTTCCAAAGTGTTGACGTAATAATTACTGTGGGCTAGATTTGATCTTCGGGTGTATCTTCCACTAACTGTGCCTGAAAACCCTCCGTCACACCAATCAACATAGTACGGGTAACTCTGGAAAATAAACAAATTTGTAAAATTGACTCACTATTTTTCCGATTAGCAGGTGCGGAAACTTCATTAGGTATCCACTGTTATAGTGTTGTATTAATAGGACGCCTAGAAGTCAGTAAATAAAATTGTCTTCTGTTTGAATTCCTGAAATCGCAAGCCGGACTCCGAAAGGAAGTATGTAGACACAAGTTCCTTGAAAGCTGGAATTCAAGCCATTGATTGAAGCCTGATGCCCTTTCGGCTTCCCGAAGAAGGGAATTTTTTGTTTTTATTTTTTTTATAATAAAATGTGATTCAGTCCTTGACGTCGGTAATTTCCAAAGTTTGATGAGTTCCTGATGGCCGGTTCTCCAAAAGTTTATTGAGTCCTTGAAGTACTGAAAATTCTAAAGTTGGCATCGGGTTTCTGCGAAGGCCTTGTGCTTCAAAGGCTGAATGAGGCTCTTGAAGTTTGGCAGTACCAATTATTGGTTGACTTCTTGAAGATTAGTGAGCTTCCTAATGGTGACCGGAA
>NW_028234424.1:27225327-27227827 GCF_977035675.1 Penaeus japonicus
CGGCAAACGCGTGAGCAGTTGGTCCTTCCCCCCTGGGAGGAGGACCAGAGGGGGGTGCGACCCCACCTACTAGATTGGCACCTAGGAACACTTAGTCATCCCTCCCCACAGAACCTGCCACTGGAAGGCCATCTCAATAGGAGGAAAAGACTGGCCAGATCAAGAGCGGGCTCGTCCGAGGAAGAGTTCAAGCCCCTGTACCACGACAAGGCAGTCCCTGTGCGGGGGCAGTGACCAGTAGCTAGGATAGCGCAATGGTTAGCGTGCTGACCTCACATCCCCGTGGTCAGTAGATCGAGGAAAAAAAATAATTCTAATTATAATAATAATAGTAAAAATAATAATCATAGTAATAATAATAATCATTATGATGATAATTATGAAAAGGATAAAATCAATAACAAAAATATTTATGATGATAGTAATACTGAAAATGAGAGAAATTAAAAGTAACGGAAATAATGATAATGATAGTGATGACAATCATAATAATAGTGATACTATTATCATTATAAAATTAATTATTACTTTCATTGCTATTATCATCATTATTGTTTTTTAACATTTTTGTTACCAATATCATGTTCGTTGTCATTCCTATTCTTATTCATATTCTTATTATCATTATTGGTATCATTACGATTATTATTATCATTATTATTATTTATGATATTAATTACTATTATTATTCTTTTTATAATCATTATCATCATCATTATTATCGTCATTATTATTATCATTATCATCATCATAGTTATCATTATCATCATTATTATAATCATTATTTTTGTTATTACTATTACTATTATGAATATCATTATCAATATTACCATCGTTATTATTACTGTAATAATCATAGTCATAATTTCATCATTAGCAATATTGTGGTTGTTATGGTTATTACAGTTATGATCATTATCGTAATAACAGTCATCATTATCATTCATTTATCATCATCATCATCATTGTTCTTTTATAACCATTACTATATCAATATATTTATTGTTTTATCCTTATTAGTTTATTGCAGTTTTCATTATCATAATTAATATAATATCATTATCATTATTACTGTGATCATTTTTATCATAGTATTATCGTAGTACTCCTATCATCATTATCATCGGGTTAATTAAGACTTTTCGTGTGATTCGTAAGAATAAACGTCGTGTGTTGTTTATTTCATCCTTTTGGGTTATTAAAACAAGATTGATTTTAAGATTTTCAAGTTGTGGTGTTGATTATGTTGCGAGTTTTGAAAGAGGGACATATAAATATAAAGGCAACTAGAGGTAACTTCATAAAATCATAGGTTCTGTATGCTTGTGCTCATTCATGTGATGTACTTTTCTTTTGAAATTGAAAATATTACGCAGTATTATCAGTGAATATCAGTCATCGTACGAGGATTCCCGCGGCACAACAAGTCAACAAGCAAATGACTTGCCTACTTCCATATCGACACCATAAGGTAAACCGCTCATGACAAGACGCTCTCGTTGACTACCTTCTTTGAGTCCATGAATGCACTATAACGAAATGGTTTGCGAATAGTTTCTAAACGACAAGTAAAATCTATATGTAATAGACGGCGGTGCAAATAATCTGTTTGGTTTTATGTTCCCTTTCCTTTTGAAATAAAATTACTTTATAAGCAATTCACTTATAATTCGGTGAACCAACTGTGAATAATGTAACTTAGACGAGGCTATTTACATACAATAAATAGTGGGAATTCTAGACACATCAGCGCGAATCCTGCAGAACAACTTGTCAACAATCAAATGACATGGCTTGGGCCACACGATGCCCGGTCAAGGGAAATGTGAACGTCATGATCATGGGTGACAACGATCCCTCATCTCGAACTGAATGAAAACATGTCTAACATAAATGAAACAGTGCGTGTTTACACAAGCATCACAAGAAATGTTTGTGAGAAAAAGAAAGACAAATAGAGAGAAACAAGGCGAGTAGTGATCGGACTCTAATCCAGCACAAATCTTTCACAAACAGAAGATAAAAAACTATTATACATCGAAGATAGAAATTGCAAGTAAGCTTGGTTAATATTATTGGATGTATAGTACTTTATTACTCTATGGTAGTGTAGCAGATGATTGTTAACAGCAAGTCTCGCGAGTGGCTACCAATGTCTCCCTTCACCCTTCCCTCTCCTTCTCGCTCGCTATCTCGGCGCAATAGATATTCGCACTAAATCACGATTGTTGGACTACGTTTACCTTGGCAATGCGCACGACTGATACTGTTGTATTGTGAATATATATCGTTACCTATAAATGTCTTATGATGCCACATTTACAGTATTCACTGGAAGAGTTGTATTGTGTGTACATTCATGCAGTGACAGAACTCATTAAAATAAGATATCAGTATGGATGGGGAAAGGCAGAAACCTAAATTAGATTATCTGAACTCTGTGACAAAAAAATATATATAAACCCAAACTGGTCGAGTTGCAGCATAAGGGATAACAAAT
>NW_028234424.1:27250327-27252827 GCF_977035675.1 Penaeus japonicus
ATTAACAAAGATACAATCTGCATAATCATAACAAAATAATAGTAGCAGTTGTAGTTGTAGCGATAATGCTCGTAATAATAATGATGATAGTGATAATAATGATAATGATAATAATAATGATAACAATAATAATATTGATTAAGTTAATAATGATAATAACAATAATGATAACAATAATGATATTGATTAAATTAATAATGATAATAATAATAACACTAATGATATCAACTGAGGATTATAATGATCATAAAAAATATGATGATTATAATAACAATAAGATTAATAATGATAATGACAATTATAATAACAATGGTACACTGATAGAAATGATAATAATAATATGGATAAGGATAAGAGGAAGAGCATTGGTAATAAGAACAACACTGATGATGAAGCTGATAAACATAATGATCACATGTTCATGATGATGATAGTCATGATCATTATCATGATTAGCATAATCATTATCATTATTATTATCATTATTTTTGTTGTCGTTCTCATTGTTATCATTACTGTCACCATCAATATTATTATTATTATCCGCATCATCGTCATATTTAAATTTGTCGTTATGATCATTTAAATCATTATCTTATATCCATTTATCACATCATTATTATCATTAACCAATCCTATTGATAAAAGTAATACGTCATTATTTAACATAATAAATGAACATCATAATGATAAAAATGATAGTAGTGTTTATGATGATGATAAGGATAATGACAATTATAATAATAATAATAATAATGATAATGATAATAATGATAATAAAAATAATAATAATGATAACAATGATAATAATAATAATGATAATAGCAATAATAACAATGATAATAATAAGAGTTGTACTAGTAGTAATATTACTGATGATGGCAATAATGATAATAATAATAATAGCAATAATAATAACAACAGTGATAGTAACAATTATAACAATGATAAAGAAAATATCAATGATAATGATAATAACAATGATAGTGATAATATTAATGATAATTATAACAATAATGATAATGATGAAAATGATAACCATAATCATAATAACAACATGAATAATAAAGATAATAACAATGATAATAATGATAGTAATAATGATATTCATTATGTTGATAATGACTACAAGATTGTTATTATAATTATCAGTAAAACTGTTATTATTATCATAATTATCATTATCATTATTATCGTATCATCATTATCTTCGTTATCATCATCATTATTATCATTTCTATTATCATTATCATCAACATAAATGATAGCAACAATCCTACTACTGCTACAGATAATGATAAGGATAATAATGATTCTGATGATGATAATAACAATGGTAATAATGATATTCATAACAATTATAAAGATAATGACAATACAACTATCACCACTATTGATAAATACTATGATAATTATCATTATGAACATAATTATCATCACAATCATTATCATCATCATTATTTCTAGTATTGTTATTGTTGTCGTTGTTATAATAATCATAATCATTACTACTGTCGTCATTATCATCATTATCCTTATCATCATAATTTTTGTCACTGACATGATTATCATTGGCATTAGAGTTATCATTAATATTACCATAATTATTATTGTCATCATCACTTTTGTTATTACTGTTATCATCATCATTATTGCTATTACCATTACCATTATTTTTTATTATCATTATTATTACTATTATGACAACAACAACAATGATGATAATAATGATAATAACAATGATAATGATGATGATGATAATAATAGCAAAAATGAAAATAATAATGACAAATAAGATAATGTTAACGATAAAAATTATTACAATGATATTGATAATGGTAAAGTTAATGGCAATAATGACGATAATAATTATGCCATGAAGAAACAGGATATATGAATTATGTGTCATGAAGAAGCAGGTTTGATAAATTATGTGTCAATAAGAAACAGGATTGATAAAGTATGCATAAAGAAGCAGGATCACGCGACAAATTATGTGTCATGAAGCTTCTGGGAAATTAAATTTCTTTGCGAGCTATGTGGTCGATAAGATTATAGGCCTACTCTCTGATTGCTAGTTATCATTATTGTAATCAATGTTATTATCGTTGTGATTATAATCACTTCTGTTATTATTTTCGTTTTTTTTATTTCTATTGCCATTAGAAATTTCTTTGTTATTATGATCATTATCATTATTGTTGTTATCGTCATTGTTATTATCATCAGCATCATTATTATCGTCAACATTATTATCATTATCATTATCAAGATTGTTTTCATTTTCGTTTCACATAATTTCAAATGGGCTCCGGGAATATTTTCATTGCCTCTTTATGAGAACATTAATGGAAAGAAACTGTTGCTTATTGCATACGAATTCATATCGAAAGACCTTCACAGCCCAGGTAGGTTTCCTTCGCTGTAATACACTGCCGAGAAACTAAAAGATAATAACATTGCACAAAGGAAAAATAATAGAACTGCTATTCCTGCAATT
>NW_028234424.1:27262827-27270327 GCF_977035675.1 Penaeus japonicus
AGCATACCTTGTGCAAAATACCTCAATAACCACCATCCTCACCTTGAAATTCAAACATGGTTGTGTTTATGTATTCATAGCTACTGATGACCTGTGGACAGAAACCCTCAATGAATTACCTGCATGCACTAATATGTTCTCTCAAAAGATGATGCAATATTCTCCATTGTTTACAGTATAATTATAGAGTGCCTTCTATTGAGTGGTCACGTCATTATCGGTCCTAGTTTCCTATCCTGAGGAATATATGAGACGAAATCTCAGTTGCTGTCATGTGAGGATTATTTGTGTTCGCAACATCATCATCTACAGAACTAATTATGTATCATAAGTATCACAAAGTGCCCTGAATATGAGGGGTTCAAGGAGGTCCCCTTGGCTAGGGCTAACTTCAAAACTAGGCAAAGTTAGGTAGGTAATTGGGTTAAGATTTTGCATTAATATTTTACCCCACAATATCCCTTAACTACTTCATGTCCTCCTATATCAGGACCCAGATTGTGAGCAGAATCGCGGGTCAAGTTGACTGTATATGGATAGTACAGAGCAACAGGAATCCATCAATACCACTTTTGTGGTATTTAGTAACGCAGTGCTATTCGCAAAAGTCACAACCAGGGATGGCAGTGTAAACTAGGAAGGAAATTGAGACGCATGCACTGGTAATATGTGAGGAATGCTCAAAAATATACGTGGGACACGTGTTGCAGGAGTTTGTCACCCCGTAACCCTCTCTTGGGGAACCCACAACCCTGACTCTAGAAATTTTTTTTTTCCAGTGACACTGTCTCACCACAGCACCCATAATAATTTAATCCCATATGCATAAGTAGCAGGATCATCCAATATTTAATTTATTTAAATGTCAGTTTATGGATTTAAGTCCTTTAAAACCCTTCCTCCATTCATTTTCTTTTTCTTTTCTAATATCAAGCTGGTGAGTTTATAGTTCTAAGATCTACATAAAAGCCAAAAAATTTAATTCAAGAGAGTTATTTCTGTCACTTACTTTCATGATCGGTCTTTTCAAGAGGTCTTGGTGAGGGATTTTGTGTAGGATACATCCTGCCATTGCTCTTCAGGAAGCTACACTGACATCCTCTCCTTAGGTATCCTCTCCCTAAACTGTACCTAATGTGATGCCAGTTTGCCATTTTCTCTAGGAATTTGCTCTCTCATGCATTCTTCTTGTGTTATTTCCTATAGAAAATATTTTGATTTCATTAGTCATTTAATCAGTATGGTGATAAGTGCTTTATCTATTCCAGGTACAATTCCTATTAATCTCTAGGATTTTTGGCATTCCTATTTGTTTGTTTGATATTATTTGTTTTATCTTGTGATGTTTATGCTATTATGTTTTGGTAAATAAGCTGATATCTTTCAGATATCTGGTCCTCAGAGCAGCTCAGTAATAGAGTTGGACTTGATATCAGAGAAGCCAAAATGGAAAGACATTGTTGAACACCACAAGGGATATCATCACGACACAGCCAAGAGAGCAAGTCAAATGACTTTGGCCTATGTGACCCCAGTAAGATCTTATTATTACTGCCTTCATAATCTCAATAATTATGATGAAAAAAAAAATAATGAATTCAGATATATAATTCACATAGAATGAATGAATAATAGAATAACTATACAATTATATCTTAGGATGAATTGACAAAATATATGCTTTCTTATATTAATAATTTATATTTATGTTTTGAAGATACAGAAAATGATTATATTTAATTATTAGTCCATCACTTGAAAAAAATTTATTTCAGTGGAACAACCACGGATATGATGTAGCCAAGTTCCTGGGAGGGAAATTTACTCACGTCTCGCCAGTGTGGCTGCAGCTGAAAAGGCATGCAGGGAGGAATATTATCACCGGGGATCATGACATCGACCAAGGCTGGATCAAGGATGTGAGAAAGGCTGGCAAAAGCAGTAATGTGAAAGGTGATGAGAAGAGTGTGTTAAGTCAAGTGCTATTACAGTAACATAGATACAGACATATTGGAACATATACTTGCACATAAGTTATGCCAAGTTTGGTTTCTAAGTGAGTGTTGATATTTGGTGAAACTTAGATATCCAAATAAACTAGTACATTAATTACCTGTCTGATGTTTTCAATTTTAAATTAAAATCTGTTATGGTGAAGTCAGTGAAGTCAAACAGTGGTATTAACTGTTCAAATTTATTTGATGTTTGATATGTAAATTTATATTCATAATTCCTTTTGGCAGTTGTTCCAAGAGTGATAATGGAAGGATGGCACCGTGATGACTTTGAAGACATTGTCAATTCAGAAGTCAAGCGTAGTGAAGTGGCAGAGGACATTCTTGATATTATCAGGGTAAACAAAACTAATGAGCCCTATAGATAAACCCACCTATAAACATCTCCACTTATACAAAACATAATTAAGCATTACACCAAAGAAGCCTTGCCACACTTGGGCACAAACAAGATACTTGTCATCCCACTACTCCTCATATGCAGCACAAAAGCACTGCCCAAAGAAGACTGTTGCCAGGACCCCCACACTATCCCACATTCTTAAGGAGTGCTCGGCCTGGATATCATCACATCCTCCAAACAGTTATAGAGGAATCTGATAAAAGTGGCTGCCAAGGTGCTTGTTGTGGGCTTCCTATAAGGGAAAGCCAAGGGACCCATAATGACAACCCAATCATATAGATATTTAAAAAATTAGTTGTATTTTGGTTTGATCATTTCATTTTAAGTACTTTAGACTGAACTTAAATCCTTAGATATAAAGAGATCATGCACATGTATACAAACTCAAATTATTTTCTCAGGAACCCTTTCCTCACATAGGTAAATATAGTAGAAATTTATTTATGTATGTGTATGTATATATATATATTTTTTTCTTTTCTTTTCTTTTTTTTAACATAAAAAAAATGATACATGAGAAGAAGGAAAGAAAAAAAAATTATATATATATATATTTTTTTTTATATCTAGGAATAACAGGGATTTTTTATTTAGGAATAACGGGGATTTTTTATTTTTTTGCAGAAGCATAATCTTGATGGCATTGTGCTTGAAGTTTGGAGTCAGATCCCAACACAGGGAATCTTAGAGAGGTTTCCTAGTGTGGTCCGTGACATAGCCCAAAAGATTCGTGAGGCTGGTTTCACTTTTATACTTGTCATTCCACCACCAGTCTACCAAAGGTAATGGTATTTTGATATATATTAATATTGATACAATGTGCATTAAGGCCATGTGTCAAATACAGACTACATTCATGTGTGCATATATGCATATGCTCAGATACATATTGTCTGAATGTAGTTTGACAGGGTTAAAGTATAGTTTGTGTAACTGTGTGCATATGTTTACATAATGATTTGAATCTGTTATACTTGATTTGTTGATAATCCCTACTGAATATGTTGAACAGTTACCTAAATCTGTATGTTTACAAACTGTAATTTTGTTGATTTAGAATATTTGGTAACTCTCAGATTCAGGAATTTACTCAAACTGATTTTTCCTGGGTTGGTATACACAAACATTGTCTTTTTAGCCATAAATTAGCTTCAATTGAGGCTACCATCTGTATATAGTATTACATACTAAACACTTGGAAAATTGTCCCATTTTTGCATATATTCTTATTTGCTGTAAATTCATATTTTGCAGTTACTGAAGAATGACTTGATTACTTTTCCCAAAAAATATTTGCCTTTTTTCTTACTACTGAGATAGATTTTGTTAATACATCTTATACTCATCCAGTTTTTAACCAGAGTATATCCAGAATGATAACCACTCTCATGAACATAAAAAGCCTTCTTGTCTCATAATCATCAGATACTAAGGGGGTTTTATTAAAGTCTTATGTATCCTTAAGCCTAGGTATTAATCTGTTAACGACGAGATGTAGTGATTCCTGCTTAAAGCTTGTGGTAGGGTGTACTAATAGTCTTGCATAGGGGTAGGCTGCCACCAGCTGATAAGGGATCAGCACCCATGTCTGTGCGAGACAGTAGAAGACATGTAAAGTGTATGTTATTTCTGTGTGTGAATATATGTCAGTTTATGTGTAAAAAGAAGTTAAGTACCTGTGCAGGACATAGCTGAGCTGGCATGGCTAGATTCACACAAACATTTTTAACCAAGTGTTTACAGGTTCTGCCGTAAAAGATATAAAAGAAAGATTTCCAATCAAGTTTTTATTCTTTATTTAGAAGCAAAAAAGGGTCTCTACTCTTCCCATATTCCCCCGTTATTCTTTGGCCTGGCCATGATTTAACCATGGCCTGCAACCCATAAAAAAAACAATAAAAATTACAATAAAAATCAACAAGTGTCAAAAGGACACATGTTGAGAGCAGTGCAATAGCCGAGCTAAGGGCTCATGACCAAGAAGCCATCTGCTTCCGAATCATGGCCTCACAGGGGTTTTATAGTGGCCTTTTCCAGGGATGGAGCAAATTGCAGGTCCTCCAAGGGCAATGATATCTCTTGGTGTTTCTTCCCCTCATGGCAAAAAGGGGGAACTCTTGTATTTCCCCTTGGAGGGATGGCTGGGGCGAAGCACATCACTACAGGGAGACAAGATATCATGTTTAGTGATTTTTGAGTCAGACGTTAGGGATGAAATATTTAGTCAAGGCCAGTGTGCCGGGTGATTGGGCATACAATGCTCAGCCGCAGCTAGTGTGGCTGAGAACCCTAAGGGGTTAGGCTTATGCGTTAATAATATCCCGGCTTTTTCAACAATTTGGAGCCAATATAGCCTCGTCGTTAACGAGTTAAGATATAATGACCATAGACTGCTAGACTTTTCTTCCATGAGGTGTATGGGTGAGGATGAATGAAATGTAGTTACAGGAAGATGATGATAATGATGATGATTTTTTTTTTTCCCCTTTTTATCTTATGCTTTTTTAAATAGTTTCTTACATATTACAAGAACTGTATATTTGTTCAAACTGATGATGGTAACAAAGTTTGAAATTATTTTTTTAAAGTCTTCCATCTATAGGTGTACATACAGTTCAAAGCAGATCAAGGTAACTAACATGAGAGGGTAAACTAGTCTCATTGTCAAATTTGTGTGTGTGTATATATATATATATATATATATATATAATATATATATATATATATATATATATATATATATAAATATATATATAAATATATATATATATATATATAATTTATATTTATATTTATATTTATATATTTATTTACATATATATATATTTGTATATAATGTTTCAAGTTATATAAATTTCTAAAAAAAATCAACTCATTGGATATGTATTCTCTCCCAATAGGGGTGTAAGAGGTTCGTTCACAGAAAAGGAATTTAGAGCATTAGTTGGTGATGTAGATGCATTCTCTCTCATGACCTATGACTTCTCATCATTCCAGAATCCAGGTAGGTCATTTCCTGCTGCTTTCAAGACATTAATGATAATTTACTCATAACCTTTATCTTCATAACATTTCTTCGTAAAAGTCAATATTTTCAAGTAGTTTTTCAAACTTTCCAAACTTGCATTTTAAATTGTCATATATAAAAGGTTATTCATGATATTAGATTGTGTTCATTGTTTCTTTTTTTAATACAAGGACTGCAAAAATGGCCAATAAGAGTTAAAAACCCGGTAACTTCTTAAATGTGTTTTGGGATTCTTCTCCTTTGATCATCCCCATTGATATATTCTATATTTCAGGACCAAATAGTCCTCTTTGGTGGATGCGGGATTGTGTGGAGAAGTTAGTACCTGATGCCTCTTCCCCTGACCGTGCAAAGGTATCTGCTCATATTACGTTGATTAAATGTTTTGTTTTAACTGCCTGTTATATATTCGTTCATTTGTAGGTATTGGTAAATAAGATTTCATTCTAAAATCTAATTTTCCTCATATCGGTCAAATTCTATTTCCAAATAATCTGAAACAACTTTGTTACATAAAGGTTAATATCTATAAAAAGCCATCCACATCTGATGTCTGAAAATATTTTTTGGCAACAGATCCTATTAGGCCTGAATTTGTATGGCCTGGACCACAGTGTTACAGGAGGGAGCCACATTATTGGACATCAATATGTTGATATACTGTCAACATACAAGCCCAAGTTCCTCTATGATGGGGAATCACAAGAGCACTATTTTGAATACAAGTAGGTGGTGTGCTTTAAAAGGTCATTGTTAGGCCCAGTTCCTCCCTCTGTTGCTTTCATATTTAGTATGTGAAGAATTTTCAAGTACTATTACCCACTCCTTTCTTTTTCTCTTCTTCTAACATCTCTTTTCCTCTTTCTATACAACCTCACTCCTCTTCCTCCATTGCTTCTGCTTCCTGCTCCTCCACTTCCTTCTCCTTTGCCTCTGCTTCCTCCTCCTCAGCCTCTGCTTCCTCCTCCTCAGCTTCTGCTTCCTCCTCCTTCTCCTCAGTTTCTGCTTCCTTCTTCTCTGTTTCCTCTGCAAGCTTCAACTCCTCCTGCTCTGCTTCATCCTCCTCTGTTTTCTTCTTTTCCTCTGCTTCTTCCTTCTCTGTTTACTCCTCCTTCTTTTCCCCTACCCCTTATTTCTCCTCCTTTTCTCCCTCTTACTCTATCACCTCTTGCTCATCCTCCTTCACCATCTCTTCGTGTATTTTCCCATTTTTGTATCCTTTTCTTTGCTTTCCTGTCTTTTTCTCTCTTTTTTTCTCCATTCTGATGATAATGTAGCTAACTTTTCATTTAAAATGAAAAGTTAGCTATATCACATTAAAATGTGAATAAACAAAAAATCCAGTTTTATTTTTCTTTAACCCATTGCATACAGGGAGCGAGCCTATCTAAAAATTAGAGGGACAGGGAAAATGTTTTCTCCACCCTTCTCGCAGAGCAGACTTACCTAACAAATATTTTCCCTTAACCCATTTGCGCTGGTTGGCTTGCTTTCACGTTTAGTGGTTTTTGGGTCAGATGCTGGAGACGAGATATTTAGTCAAAGCCGGCACGCCGGGTGAGCAGGCGTACAGCACTTGCTCGCGGCTAGTGCACCCAAGAATTCTGAGGCGTTAGGCTTATGCGTTCAAATACCCCAACCATTTAGAGCTGAAATAGCCCTGGCGTGAATGGGTTCAATCCATCACAAAAAAAGGGTTAGGATGATTTTGGAAAGCTGTAACTTTGAAACAGGCACTGTTACAGTCATATTATTTCAACTGTGAGCAGTTTCTGATGTCACCTGTCTATTAGTTTTAATTAGAGCTGTCATGTATATGACACCTGTCTGCAATGGGTTAAGATTGTCAGTAGTAGCTTCATTTTATGCCTCTGTTGTTGACATTATTTTTTTTCTTTAATTTCAGAACAACATCTGGTCGCCGCACTGTGTTCTACCCAACCCTGCATTCCATCAACAAGAGGGTTCACTTGGCAAAAGAATTAGGCACAGGAGTATCTCTGTGGGAAATCGGGCAGGGACTTGATTACTTTTATGATCTTCTCTGATTAAGT
>NW_028234424.1:27277827-27280327 GCF_977035675.1 Penaeus japonicus
AAACTTTAGAATGCTTTCAGACAACTTTTGACCAGCATCAAACTCTATGCCTATATAGCACGTCTCCATTGCTATGGCATGTATAGGTGCCACTCAGCATTCAGACCCACCCTTGCCATGGCATGAATATATGCAATCCATTACCACTGAGTTAAACACAAGATGGCTATTTTCTCATCCCATTATCTCTTCTCTTCCATCACAGTCACCTAGTGGTGTGGCTGAAATACATTATTTTGTTTCTCTCTGTTTCTTTTTTTTTTTATATATATCACCCAACACGCCGGCCAGATGGACAGCCACCACTCGACGTAATATCTTGACATCCGGCATTAACAGGTTAAGTAAATTAGAATGACTATATGTTGTTATTTTCTTTTCTTTTACTTTATATGTTTCATATATAAGTGTATTTCAAATTTCCCCATCTCAATTCAAGTGCAAGGGGTAATTTTTTCAACTTTGATGCTCCACTATTTAGTAATTATTTGATGTGCTAGCACAACACTGGATGTGAGCCTGTGCAAGCTAACTGGCCATCAGAATAGGATTTTTCTGTTATAAGGGCCACTAGCCAAAATTGAAATAGACAGAAAATGTTTTCTCATCACTCCCAGATTTACAAACTTTGCTCAGCAAGCCTTTTCAATTAAAAACATTAAAAAATAAGGGTTTTGTGATGGTTTCCAGGGAAATGGCTTTAGATTGCTGTATATCTGAAACTAGCACTGTGACAGTCTTAAGCTGTGGACATGTTGTTTCATACATATTGAAACCTGTTTTTAGGATTAAAATAAGCCTTCCTGTATGACTTGCTGCCCTTCTGGAATCATTTAAGATCAAATTTGTTCATGATAAACAGTGGTAATTTTGGGGTTAACCCATCCCAAATAGGTGACATACCATACATGACGCACAATTAGTGGTATGATGGCAGGCATCATGACATTCATAACGATAGTTGTCACAGCATTTTTGACATTAGAGGAGAGTCAATCGCTGTGTTTCTTTATCATACTATGAGTAATAACTCTATTTAGTGACTGATAAAGACTATTGTAATTATAATTACTATAATTGCGTAATATTCAGCAAAGTAGGTTTGGTCTAGAATCCCACACATAGATGATACCACTCTCTCCTAGCACCAGCAGGAAAGAATGTGACCCATTCACGATCTCTAGCAAGCAGTATATTCTGAGAGCAATGGCACATAGCAAGATGTCAACATCCTGCTCTAAATTACCAGCAATGTAAGATATGCAGGAGGAGTGAGAAGAGGAAGATGACCCAGACCATGTCCGGTGTCTATAATGTGCCCCTGTGCCAGTCTGGCTGCCTTTGCTGTGGTACTTGCAGTCCCAACACTAGGTTTACTTCCTCTTCCCTATCTCTTTATTTAATCTCAGATGTGGATGCTTATTTTTTCATAATTGTTTATGAAAATACACAAATACAGAAAAAATAAAGTTGCTCTTTGTCCTCCCATATAAACTGCAATATTTTTACCACATTGAGTATAAAGAACATAATGAGCTGGACCCTATACTACAAATTTAGACTACTGCAACATTCATAAAGCATGCTATATAGTCAAATAAGTATCGCTATACAGTAAAACACCAAAAAAACATGAACACAAATATGGCTCTAGTATTATAATGAGTAAATGAAAGAGAGTGCAAAAGGTCAAGATATGTCTTGTGAAGTTTCCTTGCAGTGATATATATAAGCCTCTTCTGGGGTGCCACACTGGTGATACTAATGCCAAATCTATTCCAGTCTCTAATGGGTTTACTACTCTGCAGGGTGTAGAGGGCCAAGGAATTATGGTCTTTAGGCTTTAAAAGTACCTCTAATTGATAAAAAACATTACAATGTATATACAGTTTAGAAGACTAATATCATTACCTTCTGCCACCAATCATCTGTGTTGCGTGACATTCCTTCCACACATATGATGCCTGGTTTCCCAGGTAAGCAGAAGCCTGTTAGATCAAACTCTCTTGATAAATCCAAAATATCCTTGCGTTTTACCTGAAATAATAATGGGGAAGTTATTCATTAACTTACATATGAATATCAAGAATTCATTATACACAGAAGACATTTCATTTTTATAAATAAGCCAAGACATTCAATATTCCTAAAATGATCGGAAAATTATCTGAAATCCAACTTCTTGCCATGCCTTGCTATATATATGATGAGAATATATCCATAATCTTGCAAACTTGGTGTCCTTTCCCTCAGATTCTGTCTCTGTGTTCAATGGTTCCTCCTCTTCAATGTTGTCAGAGAAAAAGGTTTCTCCTTTCTCCTGCAGCCAAGTTACAGCAGGACCAATAGCTAAGTCACATTTTTCTAGAGATTTAATGTACCTGCAAACAGTAAAATTGCTTGCTAAGCAAAACACTTTTAGACAATATATTCTATATTATTCCTTGACAGAAAGTATTTGAACATTGTCAATAAACAATAGTAAATGAACATGAAAGTA
>NW_028234424.1:27337827-27345327 GCF_977035675.1 Penaeus japonicus
AACAGTTAGAATCCACAACCAAACAACAAGAGATGCATTATTCTTGGAAAATCTAGAACACGGAATTCTCGAAACCTTTCGTCCTTTTGGTATAGTTTGATGAATAAATTGTCGGTCTATCAATGACGTCATAATGTCAGTGTCTATGTCAGTGAATCTGTTGTTATAATACTTAGTGAATTATGAATAATATACGTATATAATGAAGATTCTAACCACTACAATCGTTGTTGGTGGATTTCAGTAGCGTAAGAACATTTTAAATATCATTGAGTTTGTTATTCAGTGTAAACAGCTTGTGTAAATTAAATTAGGTTTTTAGTGTAGCATGCAATTTGCATATGAGTATTTTTCTCGTCTTGTTATATATAATAGGAAGCAGATTTCCATGCCTACTAATAGAATTGTTATAATACTATACCATTTTAATGTACTATGAATTTTCAGACATAATGATATTTTGTGGGTGTTTTATTTTGTAGAAAAGATAAGTGTCACAAAACGTTGCTCTATATAAAATACTTCAGGTGATTACATACTCTAAATCAAAATGTGTGTGTGTGTGCATACATATACATATGTGTTGTGTTATTATATATATATATATATATATATATATATATATATATATACATATATATATATAATATATATATATAATATATATACATACATACATATATATAATATATATATATATATATATATTGTATATATATATATATATATATATATATATAATATATGTATGTATATGTATATATATATAATATATATATATATATAATATATATATATATATATATATATATATATATATATATATATATGTATATATATATATAATATACATATACAAATATATACGTATATGTTTTTTTCCATTGATATACATGCTGTATATCTATCCGTCTATTCATCCTTATATATATATATATATATATATATATATATATATATATATATATATATATATATATATATATATATATATATATAAATATATATATATATATTAATACATATATATACATATATATATTATATATATATATATATATATATATATATATATATATATATACATATATATATAGGCATATGTCTGTCTGCCTTTGAGTACGTGTACTGCCGAGTACACATTCCCATTCTGAAGCGGCAGAAGAGTGCGGTCGCCTGGGAGCGCGACCGCCGTCCGCCGGTGGGCGACCCCCGCCCGTGTCACGACGCCGCGCCCCTCGCACCCCCTACACAGGACGTACATGATCCCCTCCGTAGGTGTTATGACCCTAGCTCTAAGCCCCGCCCACCACCCACCCTGCCTGACCCCGCCTCTCGCTCCTCCCCTTAACCCTGCGTTGCTTACAGTACCAAGTGGAGGCGAGTCAGTCAGTGTGAATCCGTCGACGAGGGCGAGGTTAGCGCTGCCACTCGCAAGTTCCTGCTGGCTCGCTAGAGCGCCCGCCGAGCGCCACTGTTCTTAGTGCGGTGACACACGAACTGTTCCTCGGCTTATGCCCGTTGCGCCTCGAGATACGACAGTGAAACATACATTAACATATGGTTAGTAATGTATGTATGCAAAAGTTGCACTGATTCTTTTTTGGGGGATGTGGTGTGGAGGGGAGGGGGGCATGAATATTTAGGGCATGTTGCTATGTTTTTACTTCTCTGCGCGAAATTAGAATAGGAGTGTATTTCTTTCCCGTTTTAATCGAAAATATTTGCTAATTACTTTTTTAATCGAAAACAACTGTTTAAGGATTAAAGAAAAGTCAAATGGACCCTATTCAGATTTTAAGGAGAATCCTTAGATAAGTCACTTTCATTTTGAAATCAGGAACATATGCAAACCCAAATTGGAAAAATGTTTAGCAATCCTCGTTTTATCTACTTGACGACCTGTGCTCAGCTGATCAGCCGAACCGAACGTTGCCACCTCACGGGGGAGAGTGGAGTCGATGGAGAATGAGGTGAGAGAGAGAGAGAAAGAGAGAGAGAGAGAGAGAGAGAGAGAGAGAGAGAGAGAGAGAATTGTAAGAGGGGTAGGGGAGAGGGAGCGGGGGATAGTCTGTGTAAGAAAGAGAGAGAGCCAAAGACGGAGACCAGGACAGTAGCTCTGTTAATTTTTGTCGGTTGTTCATAACGATTCGTTATTACATTCTAGCCTTTTAACTCACGTCATTTGCAGGAATTACAGTCGTTGCTTCCCAGTCCTTAAGACTTTTAGTTTTCCCTGTAGACTGTAGTTTTTTTAATTGGTGTTGTTGCTGTTATGAGGATCCTTATCATCATTCCTGTAATTACTATTTTGATTAATACATATCAGATATCGTAACTACACGGGCCTTTATTGTTTCTCTAATATAGTGCTGTTCTAACTACTGCTGCTAATATATTAGCTCGTTTTTGAGGCGCCACCAGTATCAGTAAAAAATAAGCGGCTATTTCCGAACCATCAGTATATTATCAAACACAAATTGCAAATTCCCCTTTTACATTGTGAACATTTTTATAGGTAGTTTACAACCATAATATGATGAAATGATAAATGATAAGGATATAAGAATGTTGATGATGTTGGCGATAAGGATAATAATGATGATAATAAATATAGAAGGGAATAAAGACGTACACACTGTGACATTAACAAATGCTTCTTCCCGTCTATATCATCGATCCTAGGACGAAAACAGGCATATAAGACCAGAATCCATGTTGATTGTCCCTTCTCGTTATCTGCTCCCAGGACGTTCCTTCTTGGCCAGTTCGTGGTTCAGAGGCTTTGCTTTTGCCTCAGTAGGATGCGGGAGAGGAGGAGGGGGGAGGGGGATGGGAAGGGAGGGAGGGAGGGATGGGAAGAGGAGGAGTAAAGGAGGAATGGGAATGGGAAGGGAGGGAGGGATGGGAAGGAGAAAGGAAAGGGAAGGAAAGGGGAGATGGGAAGAGAGAGGAGTAAGTGAGTGGTAGGAGGGAGAAAAGAAGGGATGGGACAGGGGATGGGATAGGGAGAGGAGGAGTAAGGGGGGAATGGGAAGGGGAAGGGGAAGGGATGGGATGAGGAGAGGAATGGGAAGTAGGAAGGGAGTATAGGGATGGGAAGGTAGAAGGGAGCATAGAGATGGGAAGGGAAAGGGAAGGTGAGAAAGAGAAAGGGAAATGAGGAGGGGGAATGGGAGGAAGGGAAAGGGAAGGGGTGAGGAGAAAGGGAGGGAAGGAGAGAGAAGGAAGAAGGGGAGAGATGGGAAGAGAAAGAGGATGGAACGGGAGAGGGGATGGGATGGGATGGATGAAGGGAGAGATGGGAAAGGGAAAGGAAGAAGGGAAGGAAGGGGAGAGGTAAGGAAGAAGTGAGGGTGATGGAAAGGATTGGAAAGGAAAGAGGATAGGAAAGGGGGAGTGGGAGATGGGATGGAACAGAGGCGAAGGAGGAAGAGTGAAATAGGGAAAGGAGGGAACAACAGGTTAGGGAGGGGGATAGGGAAGGGAAGGATGGAAAGGGAAAGGAAAGAGAAGCAAAGAATGAAGAAATGAAGGAGAAGAAGAGGAGGGAGTAGGGGGTAGGGGGTAGGGGGAGTAGTGAAAAGGCACAGCGGTTGAACATAATCACACAGAACCGATTGAGGGGAGGAGGGAGAAGGGAGGAGGGGGTTTTCAATGCTACCCCCCCCCCCTCGTCTCTGGATAGTGCGGCCGAGCTGTGAGGGAGAGGGAGCCAGCGGGAGGGAAAGGAGTCAGTGTGAGGGAGAGGGAGCCAGCGGGGGGAGAGAAAACCAATGGGAGAGAGAGGGAGCCAGTGAGAGGGAGAGGAAGTCAGTGTATGGGAGAGGGAGCCAGCGGGAGGGAGAGGGAGAGGGAGCCAGTGAGAGAGAGAGGAAGTCAGTGTGAGGAAGCCAGTGCGAGGGAGAGGGAGCAAGCGAGAGGGAGAGGGAGCCAGTGAGAGGGAGAGGGAGCAAGCGAGAGGGAGAGGGAGCCAGCGAGAGGGAGAGGGGCCAAGCGGGAGGGAGAGGGAGCCAGTGAGAGGGAGAGGGAGCAAGCGGGAGGGAGAGGCAGTGAGAGTGACTTTTACGGTAAACTCCATGGTGTAAGTGGACGCTTTATCTGTTTATTCTATCAGGGATGTGAGCGAGAGAGAATGGGGTGAGGGGAGTGGGAGAGGGAGGCAGAAATGGGGGAGAAGGCGAGAGGAAGATAGAGGGAGAGAGAGAAGGAGAGAAAGAGAGAGAAGTGATAGAAAGATAGATAGATTGATTGAGAGAGAGAGAGAGAGAGAGAGAGAGAGAGAGAGAGAGAGAGAGAGAGAGAGAGAGAGAGAGAGAGAGAGAGAGAGAGATAGATAGATAGATAGATAGAGAGAGAGAGAGAGAGAAAGAGAGAGGGGGGAGCGAACGAGCGAGCGAGAGAAAGAGAGAGAGAGAGAGAGAGAGAGAGAGAGAGAGAGAGAGAGAGAGAGAGAGAGAGAGAGAGAGAGAGAGAGAGAGAGAGAGAGAGAGAGGAAATGTGGGAGGATGGGAAAAGGTCAAGAAAGAGAGAGAGAGCATGAAGAAGGAAGAGAGGTGGACATTGAAGAAGGGAAAGGAGGAAGATATACAGACAGGCAGACAGAGAGGGGGGTCGCATATATATATATATATATATATATATATATATATATTTATACAAATATATATATGTATGGAGATATAATAGATGTGTGTGTGTGTGTGTGTGTGTGTGTGTGTGTGTGTGAAAGAGAGAGAGAGAGAGAGAGAGAGAGAGAGAGAGAGAGAGAGAGAGAGAGAGAGAGAGAGAGAGAGAGATTCTCTTAACCCGAGTGTTGGCAGAGAGGAACACCCGCGTAGCCTTCAGATAACGTCGACTCCACTCTCGTCTGTGTGAGATGAATGGAGAGAATTATACATAAGATGCAGAAAAAAATAGAAATATTCTTAGTCGTAAACAACAGCTGGATCGCAACCAAGGACGCTGGAATCCTTTTTTTTTAACCATCAATTTGCTGAGTCACACTATCCGCCCGAGCGACTTAGTGTGTCAATATCATGAATGATGACAATGGGTTAGTATTTTAGGCGGATTCCCATTAACGATAATGTTTTGATTGTAATTAGTTAGTACGACAACTAGTAAAAGTTCAACAGTGAACATCGCTTCCTGGCTGTCCTCTAAATTCAAACCATACGTGGATACCAGATGAGCAGCGTTAGAATTATAGAGTTCAGAGTTCAAATACTCATACTATAGTGAGATTAATGTGCTAATCACAACGTAATTAAACTGCTTGGGCGATTACCACATCAGCTACCCTCGCCTTCTGGCAGACTGTTCGTGACGCGGCGGCGGAGGGCCAGACAAGAAGTAATCACAAGGAGAGGAAGGAAAAAAGGCGGTGGGCGCATGTTTCCCTTGCGGCCTCGAGGAGTCTTATTGAATAGGGCCCTGATTCGAGAGACGGCGTGACCGCTGCTAAACTTTTTTTTTTTTTTTTTTTTTTTTATTCAATTTCAGTAATGCTTAATGTCAATGCACTGAACAGGCTAATGTGCTTCATAAATCTTCAAAAGTTTTTTTTTTGTGTAAAGCAACCGCATCGCTTTTTAGGGCAGTATTATAGGAATGGACGAGCAGTGGTTGTATCTGCGACCAAGGTCATCCATTTGTTATTCAGGGACACAAAAAAGGCAATGCATTTTAAGTGACAGCTTAGAACTGTATATGGACTGGTGTCCGGTCGTGCCTCATGCTACTGCTAAAGTGTGACGCACAGCCGTTTTTTTCAGCATTCGGTTTAGCTTTTCCTGCAGGCTTCCTTTGTTTCCAACCCTGCGGGGAAGGGCTGGGGGGAGGGGGGGCAGAGGGAAAGCAATAAGGGTGGGGGAAGGTATTAAGGTAACTTAAGTACCGTAGCGAGAATTAACCTCTGTCCTTGCAAGGAAGAACTTTACACGGCGTGTCTGCGAGCGCACATTGTTATCGAAGAGCGATGGTTCCCTTGCTCAGAGAGTCAGGCATCTCTTGTGCTGAGCGTCTGCGGGGAGCTTTCGAGACTGGAGCAAAAGGCGGTACAGTTAGACACATTTGGCGTTCAAGGATGAAGTAAGTGGACGCGAGTTTTACGAGGCGGAATGAGATCCTGTTTCTCAACTTGATTTTTTTTTTTCTGTGTAGAATTTCTGTAGATGACATTTATGGTCAGCATAATTGCAGTCATTGTTGAGACTCTGAACCGAAGCGATTGAGGCCGTTTTTCCTCGTATACCTGCTGCCACCTGAGATCATCTCCCTGTGCTGAAGTACTCTCCGATATTAGATGTATTAATTGCTATAATCATCAGCTTCTAACGATATATCTCTTATCAATTTTTCTCTCCATCTATGAATTCTAAACTCCTCATACATGGTCATTTGATATTTAATAGTCAAGTATATAAAAAACTAAAAGTTCATATTTTACACATACAAAATATTCAGTCTTTTTACTGACTCAACTTCATGAATGGAAGTGAAAGTCGAAGGCGCGTGCACACGCAAGCCTAATCCTTATACGTATGTTCTGTGCCTGAGTGTCATAACACTTCAGCTTCAGACCGGTGTCGCTGGTGCCAGAGTATTCGCAAGCGTCAGACTGCCTCCAAGTCCTTTTAAGAAGAGCCTAAATCACTGATTACAGACGTGTATGCATTTAAAGACCCGATGCCGGCACGGACATTCTCGGTTCTTTGTCTAATGGCAGGGGTGTTCTGGCAGATCATTCATGAGAGCCCAAATTGGCCTGTCTGTGGAGCCTTGGTAAGCAGGTCGCGGGACTTGGGAGACGTTATTGTTGCGTAATATACAGGTTTGCTTTATGGGGCTTTTTTTTTGTTGTTGTTTGTGAGAACCTCTGACTGGGTGCTTGGCCTCTTGTTTATCTTGAAATCCGTTAGGAAAACATATCTGTCTACGTGTCTTTTTGAGCAATTTAACCATCAGTCTACTGTTACTGTTTAAATCAAATCATATATAACATCTGACGTCCCACGTTGTAATCCAGGCTAAACAAGAAGCCAAAGAGCCATTCAGAACATCTTTGCGCCTCAGTTCCACTCAAGCGAAGGAGCAATAAAACAGCATGAAGTCGTACTTGCCGGCCAGCACACGGAAACCAGTTCTAACTCAGCCTCAGCATCGAAACCTTCATTTAACAAGAGATCACACTCTTGTCAAGTCGAATGAATTCATGTAACTTGAAGAATATTCGAATATTTTGAAAGGCCACGTCGCTGCCTCGAGCCTGTTCTCTACATACGAGACGAATGTATTTTACTGTTTTAGATTTGATGTAGTACTTATCTAATTTCCTTTTATCTACCATTTATATTTTTTATCTATCCCTTTTTGCAAAAGTTCATGGTCCATTTAGTCGCCTCTTTTAAGTCCCTCTTTTTTAACAGTGTGACCTTCTTTTTCTTAATTATCAACTTCTCTGGTTTCTTTATCGCGGACGCCCGATCTCTTTCTCTT
>NW_028234424.1:27347827-27350327 GCF_977035675.1 Penaeus japonicus
AATTGTAAAAAAGTAACGAAGGAAAAACAGGGAAAGTCACGAATATGCCATAGGCCTTTTCGCACTATTGCTTCTTTAGGCATTCCGTGAAGAAGCATGGAAGCCAGAGGGCCCGTGTTTCAATGTTCCCTTTTATTTTATTATTATTATTTGTGTTTGTTTGTTTTGTTTTGTTTGAAGCCCATCCAAAGGCCTCAACTCCAGACCAAAAGCCCCGTTTATTCCACCGATTCATTCCCTGACTCAGCTGAAGATTCATCTAGAGACCTCTTTTCTGGACTCACCCTATAGACCGAAGGCTTGTAATTTTCGTTTATTAATCGGATAATTTAGCAGTAAGTAATCAGTGATCAGTCGCAGCCACCATACGGTATAATTATGCAACATATCTCAAAAGTGATTTGCCATGCGACAGAAAGATCGGAACTTTTCAGAAATGTATTAAAGTTGGAATTCTAGAGAATTTAGACATTGATACTCATCTTTATTAAGAATTCCTATTTTCTTGAGTATTCTCGATAAAAAAAATATATATATACATTTTCCAGTTAAACCGTTTCACACTCCTGCAAGTTGCTCTTCTCTAAATTCCAAAGATTAATCTTTCCGACCGGGACGATTATGGACAAACATTTAGATAAATGAGAAAAGCTGAGATTTTAGACCTTTTAGCGTCCTTACCCGCCTACTATTTATTCCATTTCGTGCCTTTCTTCCAACTGGATCTTTCTGTAAGACGCAGGCCTTCAGTCCGAAACTTCAACTTTCAAATCCAAGTGTTTGTTCCAGCCATTGCTTCGTCACCCGAACCCACACGCAACTTTCAGACTCTCAGAATTTGCGGGATGTTTGCTGGAACGGCTGACACGACAGGCTCTCACGGCCAGTTTGTTCTCGGCTCTTAACTAGGAACATCCGGACGGCGTCTTATCGGCAGCATTGTTTTTCTTTTGGACCTCTCTCTCTCTCTCTCGCTCTCTCGTTCGCTCTCTCTCTCTCTCTCTCTCTCGCTCTCTCTCGCTCTCTCTCTCTCTCTCTCTCTCTCTCTCTCTCTCTCTCTCTCTCTCTCTCTCTCTCTCTCTCTCTCTCTCTCTCTCTCTCTCTCTCTCTCTCTCTCTCTCTCTCTCTCTCTCTCTCTCTCTCTCTCTCTCTCTCCCTCTCCCTCTCTCTCTCTCTCTCTACCCCCCCCCTCTCTCTCTCTCTCTCTCTCTCTATCCCTCTCTTTCTATCTTCTCTTCTCTCGCTTGCTTTCTCAACATTTATCACTGTATATCCATTAATCTGTCTATCTATCTATTTTTTTACCCCTCGTACATATAAACATACTATATTTACATGTCGTATAAACAGTGTTGTAGTACCTCTCACGTGCTATAAGTACACCCTGTATATGCCACCATGTGACATAATATACAGCATAACTCCGCACAATATATCGCAGTTCCTCTCGCCCCCGCCCATTCGCTCCCTTCGCTTCCCATGCCATTTATTTTAAACTTGCGCCCCACCCATTCCCCTCGCCGTGCCAGACCCTGCTTGCGGCCAGACGCTGCGATCCGCTCGTTCCAACCCCTGCCCCTACACCCTCTACCCTGCCACAACATAGGCATCGTGACCCTCGCCTCTGTCCCTTCCTTTAGCCCCTGACACCCCCCCCTCCCCCTCCCCCTCTCCCCATCCGCCCCTACTCCCGCCCTGCCTCCAACCTCGGGCTCAGCATCTTTACACAACGAGTGGAGATGACGCAAACACTTGTCTCTCTCCTCTTTGTTTGTGGCGAGAATCACGGTGCTCTGTGGCTTGTGCTTTGTCTTTGGTGTTATAAGAACAGGTAAAGAAAGATATGTTTGAGTAAATGCTAATTCGTGAGAAATTAGTGTATGGAAGATGAATAGGGAGAGGGGAATGGAAAAGGATGAGGATGATGACGGGAATTATAAACAATAATGATGATGCAACGGAGAACAATAAAGACAGTGATAATTATAGTGGAGATATTGACAGCACTGATGTCATCATTGTTATTAAATCATCATGGTAATGATAGTATTAGTATAAAAATATGGTATTAGTATTGAAATATTTCCCTTCGCACAAGTGTTTTTCAGTGAGCGAGCGAAAAGCTCATTTGAAGTGAGCGAAATCCAGAGACTTTGATACAACCGCAGTTTTATTTAGGTTCTTCAACATGCGTTAAGTAATGATCCTTGTTCTAAAAGGTTGTAGTGACGCAACGTACATGTCAGTACATGGCACTGTGACTACGGGTAGTATGAAGCATTACAGCTAATGCTCCATCATGTTTCTCATCTAAATATGCTTTGTCACCTGTCCCATATAACTGTCTACAGTGTCTGGTGAAAAGACAGGCACAGCTGTTGTCTGGCCGCTCGACCCCGGTGTCTACTCTCTGCCTTGTCGTGATCTAACCCCTTGTCTGCTGTCTGCGCGATGACCAAGACTCACCGAGTGGGAGATAAAAAAGAAGTGAAAAACGAAG
>NW_028234424.1:27355327-27357827 GCF_977035675.1 Penaeus japonicus
GGGATGATAATGCCCGATGAATAGATGCTGGCGAAGTCCCGCGTTACTGCTATCAGACAGAGGTGATTATCTCGAAATGACTATGTTCGCCATGAGTTGCTATCACTACATCTCGGCGGCAGCACACCGGCGGCCGGCGGAGGGCGTGAGTGCGCCCCGCGGCTGCCACCGAGCGTGAGCGCACGACTTATAAGGAAGAACTGCCGCAGATATCGTCTGCCGCGAAACGCCGCTCCGGCACCCGTTCCTTCCCACCGAGGGTGTCTTGTACCTGCCTCTCAGGCGCTCACGCATTTTGTCCCAAATGAGACCACCTGCGAGAGGTTCTGTACCTCCTATTTATACATCTCTCTCTCTCTCTCTCTCTCTCTCTCTCTCTCTCTCTCTCTCTCTCTCTCTCTCTCTCTCTCTCTCTCTCTCTCTCTCTCTCTCTCTCTCTCTCTCTCTCTCTCTCTCTCTCTCTCTCTCTCTCTCTCTCTCTCTCTTTCTCTCTCTCTCTGTCTCTCATCTGAATCTCACTTAAAGCACGCCTTTGACCTACATTACCCATGCATGGCTTCCTTGCCAGTTGGAAAAAGAATTCCTGTGTATCTCTTGGAAAAGGCACATATGTGGTTGAATGCAAACTGAATGGTACTTGGCAGGGAATTGATATATTATCATTATTTTCAATCATGTTAGAGACCATCCACCACCTACTGTTTATCAAAATATCTTCCTGTGTCCATGTTTACTTACTTGTCTGCTTGCTCAATTCCTACGTACCTTCTTGCTTACCTGCCTACCTACCTACTTATTCAGCAGTGATCTCCCTATTTATACACCTATCTAGCTATGTATTTACTTATCTATCCATGTTTATAACACTTCCGTTGTTTCACATAACGAAAAATGAACCCAATCTGCAAAGGCGTCCAGCGTAATGAGAATCAATGGGATTCTTATTCAAGCATCTCAATATGCAATAGTATTTGCTTCCACAGATGGCCAAGACACACAAACAGCATGAATGAATAGACTTGTATAGCGAAGGGCTTAAGGGGCAGCACGTTAGAGGGCGTCTTGTTTGGTCTAGTGAGCGGCCGCGGAGGCAAGAAAACGGGGGAAGGGCAATCAGCGGAATGTTCTGGCTTCGGTTCCTGGCTTTTTGTCTGTGCGCTTTTATCTCCGACTCAGCGCGCTTAATTTGTGTGCTGTAGCACGTCACCCTCGGCTCTGGTCTGTGCTTGCGACAAGCGTGTTTACAGGCGTGACCTGTGCGAGCGCGTGTCTATGGATAGTGTTACGTGCAAGGGAGGTCGGGTGATGGTTTAGTTGTCTAAACGTTGTAAACACTTGACGTGAAATATCACCGGGGAGGTCATGGCGGCTGAAATACGGTTAATCGTTTATGTCTCCTGTGCAGTGCCACGGCGCTGAGTGTGTTGTGTGTTGTGTTTGTGATAAGTGGAAGCGAGGGTGCGAGAGCCTGAGTGGGTAAGATGTGGTAGCGGATGAGTAATCACAGGTTTTCTGGGAGTAATGGGACCCATCCCAATTGGTGGTGAACGACGCTTTCTTGAAAATACACAGATATGAACTACTTATATCTTCTTTACTTTTATATTATTATAGATTTTGTCAAGCTAATCACTGTACCGAATTACTGAATTCCGATGTAAGGGTGTAATAGCGGTTAGTACAAGTTAGAGAGGCTGTGAGATGGTGGTGTATGAGGTGCAGAAGACGAGGTTAAGGAGGAGAGCAGGGCAGGGAGAGACAGAAGGACTTCGGCTGATTTATGAGGATCGAAATTACACACTGCTTAACTAGGATAATGAGCCTAGTGGCAATGTTCCCAATGATAATACACTTCAAGCGAAAACCGAATGTAATTTTCTCTGTATAGATGAATATGTTTTAGTTTTCTCTTTTCTCTCTCGTATTTGAAGGTCTCTTCACTTTTTTTGTTTTGTTTTGTTTCCAATACCGGAATAAGGAATGTCTTCCTTGATGTGTGACGTATACAGATTACAAGATCTCTCAGTGTAGATTGAAGGGTTGTTTAGTACGTCTTCTTTTATCTTTAAGACAATAAAGAAATAAACCTTTGTCGATTAGCTTTGCCTGTCGTTCCCGAACATTAAAATTACATGTAATGAAGGCTCATCCGATTCACAGTTTAGCCACAATCCGCCATACCTTAACCTCAGCCGGGAAGGATGTCTGAATACGAGTTAATGAGAGACAGATAAAAAATCATATCCCTCTGCGATGTCCATTGTTGGCACATGATGCGCCATTAAAGTGTGCTAAGCTGCTTCCTTCGCCGTTCACCTTGAGACCGTTGGCACCGACTCTGTCTACTTGCGGTGGAAGGCGTTTCGTGTCCAAATAAGGCAATGAGTGACTCATGTTTCCTGCTGGTAAAACCTTGCCTCAGGAACCCTTCGCTCTTTTACCCGTCCTGTCGTGTGATATGTATACAGTACACTTTCGAATGAGTGTTGGAATGGCGTCT
>NW_028234424.1:27375327-27380327 GCF_977035675.1 Penaeus japonicus
TTTTTGTATTTTACGTATATTGTTCTTCATCTATACTCCAACAGAAAAAAAATAAACTATGTTATGATAACTGTAAACTATCAAGAATAGGCCGTACGCGGGAACACCAGTTTTGACGACTCTTTTATATATTTTTGGGGGGAAAATACAATCTTTATTTGTTTATTCATCTACCCATTCATTGATTTTAATATTTACGTTATAGGCTAAGTGCGTGCCATAGATATTACGTATTTGGCGCGGATTCAGCTGGGTACAGTTCACACATGTATGAAGTCATTCTGCCGTAAAAAGTCGACTCTTTCCATAAAATCTTCTTGTGTTTAGGCTATGCAAGTTTATTTTTCCTGACGATAAGGGACCAGTTGGCGGTGACTCAGAATCAGAGGCGCTGTTCCCTCTGTGTCGCGCGCAAGTAGACACAACCTGACAAACACTACCACGCTTGGGTAGAACAGCTGCAGCCATATACATCTGTATGTTTTGTGGAATTGACGCTGTTGACGCAGCGGAGACAGGGAGCGTCAGACGCGTGAGGGGAGAGGGGAGGGGGGAGAGGGGAGAGGGGAGGGGGCGCTGACTCACGAGCTTCCAAGGTAGACGGGAGGTGTGGCACTTTGAGGGGTTGAAGCTAGAGGGGGGAAGAGGTTCTTCACTACCATGTCAATTATGAAGTTGCTATATGGCCATTGTGGCACTACATCGGTGACTTTGCATGGCTTGGGTTGGACTTGCCACTTCGAATTTAGTGAAGAGTTTTAGTGGCTTCGTAGGAAACGGAAACCGATGCGTTGGGAAAAAGGAGGTGGGGATGGACGAAGATGAAGGAGGGTATGGGAGAGGGAAGAGGAGAAACTGGCCGACGAACGACCAAGAACACCCAGGAAGCTCAAAAAGAAAGTTTCTAATCTACCATGCAAACTATCAGAGCGTGCATAATAGCCACGCATGACTAAGACTAAGAACAGACATCAGGAAAGTGCATGTCTTGTTGCGAGGTTGTTTGCATAACATTTTCTGGGTGGTAAGGAAGCAGCAGCACTTTTACTACTTGTGACCGTATAAAGCAACATAAGATTAAAAAAAGAAGAAGGAGGAGGAGAAGGGGAGGAGGGGGAGGAGGAGGAGGGGGAAGGGGAGTAGGAGGAGGAACAAAAGGAAGAAGAATGCAGAGGAGGACGGGGCAAGCAACTCACCTACTGGACTCTTGAAACAGCACTTCGGACGTCTCGTTGATCAGCGCCCTCTTGACGGTGCTTCGACATAGCCTATAAGCCCCCGACGACCCCTTGAATCAGGTCTGGCGAAAGCGAAGGAATTAGCGGTAAACGAAACAGAACAAGACTTGATCAGCTTAGCGGAAACGGAAAGAGACAACGATGAACTCCCTTCTAATAATCTCCCTTTTCGATCGCCTCCCTTTTCATAGCCCTCCTTTTTGATAAACGCTCTTCTCTCATCTCCTTCTCCCCCTTCACACGACTGTCTCCCTAACATGACTACCAATGGCCTACCCACCACCCCCCACCCCCTCCCCCTCCACCCCACTTACTCAACCCTTATTTAAAATGTAAACATTTCTAGATAAATGGAACCGCATTATTATTACTTTGTCCAAACGCGCACTAGGCTCCCCTTCCCCCTCCTCCTCCCCCTCCCCCTCCTCCTCCCCCTCCTCCCCCTCCCCTCCCGACGGTCGTCTGGACGTAAACATCAGCTGTTGTATATGAAGATAATATACTCTGGTAATTGTCTTTCTCTACCCCGTTTGTCAGGGAGATGAATAAGATGATAATGACCAAGAAAAAGTAGAGACAAACAGGGTGCTTCTTTTTACAATTCGAAAAAATGATAAAATGCAAATGGGATTCAGAAGTCGCCTGGCACTTATTCACTCTCATTTTTACGCTCGGGAGCATGGCCTTGGCGGGGAAATGGGCTGCATACACGCACACACACGCACACGCGCACACACACACGCACACGCACACGCACAAACGCATACAAATACACACATTGTCACTGTTTCATTTAGTATTGTTTCATGATTGTTATTATTATTACTATTCGTATTTCTATTATTGTTATTATTGTCATTATCATTATTCTATCTTTAATAGTAATGATAAGAATAATGATTATGATCATATTCATAATGTGATAATAAGATGATGATGATGATGATAATGATTTTAATGATAGTATTAATAATGATAATAATAATTATAAAAATAATGATAATAATAACGACAATGATGGTATCAATAATCATGATAATAATGACTATCATAATCATAATAATAACCATAATGATAATGATATAGATGATAATAATCATTTTGATAATGATACTATTGATAATAATGATGGTAATAAATGTAATAAAGGGGATAATGATCATGATGATAATAGTAATAATGATAGTAGTGATAATGTTTTTATTGGTATCATCATCATCATCAGTATTATCATAATTTATATTATAATCATTATTATTACTATTATTATCATCAATAGTATTATTACCATTAGTATTGTTAGGATTGATAATATCGTATTAATAATCATTATTATTGTCATTATTATTGTTGTTATCATCATTATACTGTCATCATTATCCTTATCAAAGGTGTTGTTACTATTATCATGATCATCACCATCATCACCATTACTTTTATGAGCTTTGATAATGAATGAGGGATTGAGCGCAATAACAATTATACTTCTAAAATGATGATGATAATTATAATGACAGTGATAATGTTATCATTATTGTTATCAACATTACTATTATCATCATTATTATCATAATCCTGATTAACATTATCATCATCATCTAATTTTGATCATTATTATTATTATCCCCCCCACACACACAAACACACACACACACACACACACACAAACACACACACATACAAACAAACAAACACAGACACAATCCCCCCCCCCTGCCCCCAACACCCCCGCCCAAACCCCCGAGAGTGTCGCCTCGCAGCGCCCACTCTTCCCGCCTCCACCGACCTGCCCCGACGCCCTCGGCCTTATCTCTCTGTCAGGAGGATTTCCGAGTCATCCTCTCGCGGCGCCCTCTGCACGTCTGGCCAGCCTCCGAGACTCGTCCCGGACCTGCTGAGGGAGGGGTCGGCAGGTGGGGGGGAAGGGGGCAGGATAGGCCGTGGGGGCTGTGTGTGTGGGGGGGGAGGAGGCGGGCAGGCTAGGGCGAAGGGGCTATGTGAGGGGAGGGGGCAGGCTAAGGGGATAAGGACTGTATGTGAGCAAGGGGTAGGATAGGGGATAGGGGGTAAGATCTTTATGTGGGGAGGGGATGTGGTGGGGGGCGGGGATGGAATGTGGGGGGAAGACGATGAGTAGGGGAAGAGGCTGTGTGGGGGAAGGGGATATGGGGAGGGGAAGGGGTTAAGGGGAGGAGGGGCACTGAAGGGGAAGGCTGTGGGAGGATGGGTGGCCAGCCCTGCCGGGTATTGTGGTAAGAAACACCAAGCGAGGAAACATTTTTTCTACTTCTTTTCCTTTTCGTTTTTTTTTTTTTTTTTGTGTGTGTGTGTGTATATGTATCATCTCTCTCTCTCTCTCTCTCTCTCTCTCTCTCTCTCTCTCTCTCTCTCTCTCTCTCTCTCTCTCTCTCTCTCTCTCTCTCTCTCTCTCTCTCTCTCTCTCTCTCTCTCTCTCTCTCTCTCTCTTTCTCTCTCTATCTATGTATCTATCTATCTATCTATCTATCTATCTATCTATCTCTCTCTTTCTCTCTCTCTCGCTCTCTCGCTCTCTCTCTCTCTATCTATCTATCTATCTATCTATCTATCTATCTCCTTCTCCCTTTCCTTCTCCTTCTCCCTCTCTCACTCCCTCTCCCTCTCACATCCCACTCCTCCCCCCACCCCCTCTCTCTTTCCTCCTCCCACTCCTCTCCCTCTCCCCCTTTCCCTCTCCATCACCTTCTCCATCTCCCACTCCCCCTCCCCTCCCTCTCCTTCCCCCCCTCCTCTCTCTCTCTCTCTCTCTCTCCTCTCTTCCTTCCTCTCCCTCACCCTCTCTCCCTCTCCCTCTCCCTCACCTTCTCCCTCTCCCTCTCCCTCCCTCCCTCTCCCTCTCTCACCCTCTCTCCCACCCGCGCCAAAGTGGCTTCAGGTGGCGGCGCCGGCAGCCCCAACACAGCGAGCGTGGCCAGCTGCTCGACCCTGGGCAGCATTGCGCGGGATTGGGCCCAGGGATGTCGTCTCGATTCCTAAGTTAGTGTCGATGAAGGCCAAGCCTCGTCCGCAGTGCCTCTGTCCTGGCCAAAACACCCGCCGCGCGACCTTTCACGTTCGCCCACAAATTCAAGGCGATCCGACGGGATGGCCCGGCCAGCTGGGCGGTTTTGTGGAGGATTGGCTTTTATATTTACTTTTATTATTACCTTCATCATTAACTCTATTACTGGTATTCTTATTGGTATCATTATTGCTATCATTATCAATTTACTTTTATCATTATCATTATTATTATCGTAATCATTATTGTTATTATTATTACCATTATTATGAGTAATGTTATTATTATCATCATCATTATTATTATTGTTATCATTATTATAATAATTATAATTATTATTATGATTACAATATTTGGTATAGTTATCATTATCATTATTATTACTGTTGTCATTATTATTATTATTATTGCTAACATTATTATTATGATTATCATTAATTTGCGTTATTACTGCCATTGTTGTTTTTGCTGTCATTTTCATTATCATTACTATTACCGTCATTATTATAACCATTATTATCATTGGTCTCACCCTTATCATTACTGACATCAATATTGTGACCGTCGCAGTAGATCCCCGTCTGTTTCTCATGCCGTGTGTTCTGCGGAACCTTTGGCCGATCTCTGGCTTTTCTCGTCCTTACCTCCTCCTCTCCTAATCTTCATCTTGTCTACCCAATCCTGGTCCTTGCACCTTCTTCATTCTCCGTCTTTTACTTGCC
>NW_028234424.1:27390327-27395327 GCF_977035675.1 Penaeus japonicus
ATACACACAGATAAGCATCTGCCCTACACACTTAGCGTACTGCAACTCACAATAGCCAAAGCCCCCACGCCCGCACAGCCGCGAAAGACTTCCCACTCGGACGAGCAGTTCGCAATGAGAAAAGCAGAAAAGGCAAACGTCTCCCCGAGATCACATCATGCAACGAGCTCGATGAGAACCCTACTCTTCAATGGCGTCTATTTCACCTTCACCTTTGCTTCCCGGTCCAAGCAAACCCTTCTCCCACTGCAGACGTCACAGATAAGCTATCTCGTATATATCATCAACACTAGAAGCACGGCTGAGTATTTTGCCGGATCTTCTCGGTGATCTTAAGAATGGCACGAGGCTTTATCTTCTTCTCCTCCTCCTCCTCCTCCTTTATCTCAGTTTTTGTATCTTTTATTAGCGTGGGTTGCCACTTTTTCACGGCTTGAATCCGGATTACATCACATGACCTCCATATCGGCCTCTGCCCCGCCTCCACGCACAGCCGGGGAAGAACACGCACGCACACACGCATATACGTACACAGAAAGAGGCATCGTAGTGTTTTCAATTCACTCTCTAGCTTCTTTAGGGTCCGTTATTACTTGATGGGAAAGGACGTCGATTCTCTCATGTGTGCTTTTTATCAGAAGCATTACTGTACGATGTATTAGTGCTGCTGGGATGACCATGGGACTAATTACTCTTTAACTCGTTCTGCGCCCTCTCCCTCATGTCCGTATAATAAATTGCTGCTGCATTTTACAAGGACGCGAAAAGGGGGAGTGTTGTAACCATCTGCTTTGTTCTCTTCCTCGCGCAGATCATATATTGGGGGCAAAGGGTCAGCATGAATAGAACCTTGACCTCGTGATATGACCATATGACGACATAATGTGCCCGCATGACGTGTGCATATAAGGATTTGTTACGTTTGCTTGATGCTTCTATATATGGTTGTAAGTCATCGTAATGGCTCTTGAGGCATCGCATAAAATCGGCCTGACACTTGTTGTGTCGCGCTCCCTCGCCGTGCTTATTGCTGGCGCCGCTGAGGACCTGTTTCTTCTCTGCCATCTGCCCAGAAAAATCTGGTCTCGTTTTAATCCAAAGGACGAAGCCCACTTTATAAACAAACCTTCCTCTGCTATCAGAATGGTGCGTTTTAATGATGCAAAGCAAGGTGTGATATTTAGTACCCCTAAGAGCATATTTAACATCCCCTGCATAGCGCCGTGTGGCCATGCGCAATGCATCAGCGTCGTCCATATGCCGTGCTCTCCACCGCATACTCTCCGGCCAAGGTCATGGCCCAACGGTTCCCAAGGTCACGCAAAGCCTGAAGTGGTCAGTTGCTGCGAACTGTGTGAAATGCCGACCCTCTCATGCTTTGCTTGTTCTGCATGACGCTGTGTAGACGGATCATCGTTAGTCTATCACCGAGCGAAAAGGTGCTTTACCGAGCGAAAAGGTGCTTTACCGAGCGAAAAGGTGCACACATGCCCCTTCATACGTGGCCAAGGTACGCTGCTGCTTCCAATGATGCTGACTCATAGCCCAAGGGAGCCCCTTCCTGAAATGAAATGAACCAATAGATAAAGGAGAAATCGAGATTCTCAAAAATCTTTCTGTATTTGACATCACTTGATGTGTCCTCGTTCTCGTCTCGGAGAAAGGAGTGCCAAAGTTCCTTGGACCAAAAGTCGTTGCAAGAACAAACTAAACATAGCAATACCGCGTTCTAATCCACCAAAAAGGCCGAACAATGAAACGAAACAACAAAGAAAAGAAATAAAATATTACTGTCATAAATTTCTTTTCATCATCATCTGTGACGTAAGTAAATCTACATTAGGGGATATAATGACCATATAACGACCTGCAGCGGAGGAGGCGCAGAAAGAGAGGTGGAAAAATCCTTTGTGTTCTTTTAACGTGGATTTGCGGTGGGGGGGGGATGGGAGTGGAGAGAGGGGGTTAGAGGGAGAGAGAGAGGGAGGGGAGGGAGAAGGATAGAGAGGGGGGAGATGGGAAGATAGGAAGATAGGGGGAGAGGAGGAGGAAGGAGGGTGGATAGGAAAAGTGGAGAGGGACAGAAAGAGGGAAGAAAGATAGAGAGAGAGGGGGGAGATAGATAGATAGAAAGATAGAACGAAGAGGAAGAAGAAGAATGAGAGGGGTGATGAGGAACAAGAGGAGGCAAGGATGAAAGAGAAGGAAAGAGGAAGAAGTAATAGAGAAGAGAAAGGGGAGCTGAAAGGGAAGGAAAGGGAGAGGAGGAGGAGAGTGGAATGATAACACTGATAATAGCGAGGTCAGCAAGGAAGGACTTTTGATCACGCTTCAGGATCGGGGGGTGTTGGGGGTGAGAGGGGGGGAGTAGAGCGTAGGTTGGGGAACAATGAATAGGAGAGACACTTCATCAACACACTATATGAAATGGTTGGGTCTAAAAAAATAATAAGAAAGAATGACCGAGCAAAATTTCAATGGTTTAATAAAACATTTATTGATAGTAATAGAACGTTGATATCACTGATAATGATATTAGCAATTATTGATTTATAGTGAATACATTTTATTTTATACATTTATGTGCGCGTATTTGCAATTATTTGTTTCTTTGGTTTAGATATATTTTTCTGCACAATTTTTCATATGTATAACTGGATGCATACGTAATGTGCTTTTGTAAAATCGTATGTGTGTGTATGTATATGTATACATGTATACTTATATATGTATGTATATATGTAAAGTGAGCCGTCCAGGCGGAGGCAAGAGCGGATGCCATGTAACCTGTGCCTCCAAAGTCTTGTAAACACATCATGACGTCACGGACAGGCAGGCAACCCGACCCCCGTTTTCGTTGATCGCGCCTACAAGGAGAGGAGAGGCGTGGGGGGGGGGGTTGAGGCGGGATCGGGGGAGGGGGGTTGGGGTTGAGGAGGGGATTGGGGGAGGGGGGGTTGAGGCGGGGATAGGGAAAGGGGGGGAGGGGGTGCGTTGATGTTCATGTGATGTTCATACTTTTATCGAAGGCTGAGAGAGAGGGTGTGGAATGAAGCAGGGGCGGGGGGGGGGGGGGCAAAGGGAGAGGGGAGGGATTAGAAAAGAAGGAAGACGATATGGAGACTTAGAGGGGGAGGAAAAAGAGACAGGCAGACACACACACACACACAGAGAGAGAGAGAGAGAGAGAGAGAGAGAGAGAGAGAGAGAGAGAGAGAGAGAGAGAGAGAGAGAGAGAGAGAGAGAGAGAGAGAGAGAGAGAGAGAGAGGGTGAGAGAGAGAGAGAGAGAGAGAGAAGGAGGGAGGGAGAGAGAGAGTGAGAGAGTGAAAGAGAGAGAGAGTGAAAGAGAGAGAGAGAGAGAGAGAGAGAGAGAGAGAGAGAGAGAGAGAGAGAGAGAGAGACGGAGTGAGAGAGAAGAGAGAGAGAGAGAGAGGAGAGAGAGAGAGAGAGAGGAGAGGAGGGAGGGAAAGAGAAGGGAGAGAGAGAGAGAGAAGAGAGAGAAGGAGAGAGAGAGAGAGAGAGAGAGAGAGAGAGAGAGGAGACAGAGAGAGAGAAGAGAGAGAGAGGAGAAGCGAGGGAGAGGATGAGAGAGGGAGGATAAGGATTCACAAAGAGAGAAGGGGTACACTCACAAATGAAGGGAGGATGAATAATAGAGTAGAGTTTATAGTTAGAGAGGATTATAAGATGAGGAGAGATAACCCGGATATTAACCAATGGGTTGCTGTCACGTTACTCACACACACACACACAGAAAATGTACGCATACTCAGTACCTGCTTGTTATGGGGAAGTTTTTGTTTTTTGCCGCAGCTCTCCCTCGTATCCCTTGTGTTGTATAGATGTGTTGGTTTCGTAGTTGGGTTTTTTATAGTGGGATCATGTGGGGGGTGTCTCAAAAATATATATATATCACTATAATTAGGGTCGCTATTCACATTTCCTTCATCCCACTGACGGCTGGTGTAGAGTCGCGAAGGGGGGGAGGGGGAGGGGGGAGGTTCTCAGGGTAGCCCGAGAGGCAACGCTACTACGAAACTAAAAGTTGGTATTGGGTAAAAACAAAACAAGGTCGGGTTTTTCTTAATCGTTGTAGGGATGACTAGTGGGACGATGGCGTCTACTGTTTACAGGCTTGCATACAGTACAAAGTATAATCAGACAGCACGAATAATTTACCGTCCATGTAATCAATATATCACCGCAAAAAGAATCCATTCTAGATACCCACCAGTACTTTGCATATCGCTGCACCCATTTGTTATTTTTTCTCCCAACAATCACCAAAAACATGTTGTGCTCGACATCGACGCCATGCCAAAGGCGGGGAGGTACCGAACCCTTTGGTTCAAGGCTACTTTTTGCGTCGATAGATTAACATTTCGGAATACATGCAACTGATGGCCCTCCTCGCACAAAGGGGCGTTCGTGTAACTGAGCTGTATCCTGTAGCGCACCTCGTGTCTCGCACCTGCAGCCTGTCGTTTCCTTTTTTATGATAGGCCTAGCCCCTCGCCTTGTGTCTGGAAAGTCTCCTCCACTCTCTAGCTGTCTATCTTTACACTCACTCATCGTTTTGTCTGTATATTCGTCTATCTATCTGTTTGTTTATATGACTGTCTATCTGTCAGTCTGACAGTCTCTCTCTCTTCCTCTCTCTCTCTCTCTCTCTCTCTCCCTCTCTCTCTCTCTCTCTCTCTCCCTCTCTCTTTCTCTCTCTCTCTCTCTCTCTCTCTCTCTCCCTCTCTCTCTCTCTCTCTCTCTCTCTCTCTCTCTTCCTCTCTCTCTCTCTCTCTCTCTCTCTCTCTCTCTCTCTCTCTCTCTCTCTCTCTCTCTCTCTCTCTCTCCCTCTCTCTCATCACCCTTGCAACATCCTTTCTTCAACAAACACATGTCGAGAATGCATCCTAAAACAACACAAAAGAGTACCATGTCGAGACACGTGCGGGAAACATCTTTTTTAAATCGTGCGCATGAAAGATGATCCATGTTGCAGGGA
>NW_028234424.1:27430327-27440327 GCF_977035675.1 Penaeus japonicus
AGTATACCATCATCAAAGGCTGAATACTGATGATGCTTTTTTTCAGTCGTTCAGATTTTTTTTTTTTCTTCACAACTAAATGAAAAACAAAGCAGCAGTTATTTACAGACTTTATGATAAAAAACAACATGAGTTACAAGCTGGGTTTGGCTAGAAAATAAATAATTGCTGATAAAACATATAATATATGAATACCAATAGAAGTGAATATAATCTGGTAGAGAGTTAGGCAATCCAACAAACATTAAGATATTCTGTTTTGCACGGATGGTGTACTTATTTACGTCAAAAATCATGTTTGTATGAACTTTTTAACCCCAATTATTTTTTATATTTTTTATAATTTATAACCTTTTATGACAGAACAAGTGCAAAACTGTCCAAGTTGTGCATAATACTCTATAGAGAGTATTATGGTAAAAGGTGTTACCAAGAGCTAATGTAATGTCACAGTACAGTCATTACCTATTTGTTAGTCTCTGTCCCAGATTTTTTAAGCAAAGCTCCTGATCTCAAATCCAATGTGGTAGAAACTTGTACATCTTGGATTTTGAAAGACTCAACTCAATTTTTTTTATCAGAGGACTATATAAAGGCCACATTTTACAAGATTACCAGGTGAAGGTAAAATTAGATTTGTTTTCAGTCAGCACCGGCTGCATTATAGGAAGAGGGAAAGTAATGGGTCAAGTTGAGTGATTACCATGACATGTTATTGTTATTTCCCTGATATTTTGTGATTTTCAGTTTATACAATGGTAGATGTCTGTTCTCTCTTTCTGGCATTATAAGATGTGTCATGGGAATAGTTCAGCTGCTTGGGGTTATGAAAGAATTGCTACAGATACAATATATACTTTACCAGCCTTTATTTTAGTTAAAGAAAAAGAAATCAGCACAAACTATTGAAGATGTATATCTGCTATGTATTACACAAATAAAAATTATTTCTTTTGAAGTATGGGTAATTTTCAGTCTGATATATTTCTTCCTTAATAAATAGGATCAATGTACAACTTTTAATTTTATTTTCAGGCTTAGCTGGTGAGGATCATCTATTGCCAGGACATCCAGATTCACCATACAATCCAAGTTCTGGATCAGCTGGATATGCAGGAACAACAGCTGATGAACTGTACAAACAGGTATGAAATTTTGTATAGCACTCTTATCCTGAAACAAAACTCATATATTGAACAATGTTTGAATCTCTTTTTCTCCCTCAGGTTGATCATCTGAATGGCTTAGTTTCTTCAGTGCTTCCAAAGGTTGATGGTGCCATCTCTTCTTCTAGTCAAGTTCCTCCTATTCCTGACTCAAGCATAACATTCCCTGTGGAAGTAGACACTACTGGCTCAAGAGGAGTAATTCCAGATGACACAACCCCAAGAACAGAAGCTCCATTAATTTCTGGAGTGGTTGATTCAAGTACAGGGGGTGATACTACAACAGAAGCTGGTCCTTCCACTGATGATGCATATGATTATAATTATGAGAATTATGATGACTATGTCTATGAATATGATGAATATGAGTATGAAGATGAAGAGGATCCAGAGTTTGAGTATTATGAATATTATGAGGATGGAGCACGGTACAAGCGTCGATCTAAGAAAAAGAATGTCCAGAGTGATTCAGACCACAGTCAAAATGAAGAGTCTCAACAGGAGGAACAGGATAATAGAAACAAAAAACATAAGCATTCCCATGCAAAGACAGGCAAAAAGAAGAGTACCCTTGATAAAAAGAGAAAGCAAAAGTCAGAAAATAGAAAATATAATCAGAATGACCACACCATCGAGAGACCAGACACAGCACCAGTTGCAAATTTATTTGAAAGTTCCCACATGACATCATCAACTACTCTCTCTCCCAGACAAATCCTTGAAGACAGAGCGGCAAGAGTAAGAGCTCTGAAACTGAGAGCTCAGCAGTTGCGTGCACGACAGGGAAAAGATTCAGATGGAAAGGACATCCATCCACTTCGAAGATTTTCTGAGATCACTCAGAGGACAAAAAGGGATTTGGGTTTCCCATTTAGCAAGCTTTCAGGAGAGGTAACTTGGATATAGATTTTGTATTACTTCTCAAAAGTTGTGTCTACAGTAGTTATAAAGAAGTGAAAGTACTGAAGGAGAGTTGAATTAATTGCATATTTTACTATTTTAAAGTGGTTAAAGTGTTAAAGACAGTATAATGATGTTTGTGTCAATGATGTTTCCATACCTGATAATGTTTTCTATCTCTCTCCAAAACTATGTTTCAAGAATGAGTAGAAAGGATGGACTGAGGTGCAAAGAAGTTTTATAAATAATCAACTATGATCCCCAAATTCTATTGGCTGTGCCATAAACATTATTTGAATCTGTGTCATTAGTACTGCAATGTTCACATCACCAGCTAGCAATAATTGACTATTGAACAGAAAATAATTATTCCTAGCAAAGACCACTTAATACCATGAAAAATATTTTTATGCTCTACTTTCATACATTTTTTATTAAAAGAAAACCAGCCATAAATAATGGTTACATATTTAGAATATGTGTTTAACTTACAGTGTACTGTTCACAAAAATATGTTTGTATCCTGTCTCACACTGTGGCATAGGTCTAGGTAAACAGTTGTTACCATTTTCAGAGTAAGCACATTTTAACATTTTGCACATCCTTCTGAGCAGCAAATAAAGCTTCAAGAATGGTTACACTTTACCTATGTCTTTTATGTGGTTCATGATTTCCAGCTTCCAAAGCTTCACTGCCATAACCTCACTAAAGTGCAAATGTTGTCTTGGACATAAAAGTCCCAGTTTGTGAGATTTATTAAGTTCTGATTTTCTCAATTATTACTGTCATAGGTATAAGTTAATCACCGACTATGCTGTATATAATTTACAGTTCAGCAAAAACTGGTCTACTGGCAAAACATCATCTTTACAACTTTAGAAGGCCTCCTGTTTCAATAAAGGAACATTTCATAATTGTTTCCGTCTTGACTCTATTCCAATTGTGATATGATATCTGGTTTGTATGAAAAGAAAAGACAAGACATTAGCTCACTTTTTTATCTATCATTCAGTAATGGTGCTGGTAAATGATAGTAAATTTGACATTAACAATTATGATCAATAAAGAAAAAAACTCTCTCTTTCTCAAACACACACACACACAAACACACACAAAAACACACACACGCACACACGCACACACATATACACATACACACACACACACACACACACACACACACACACACACACAACACAAACACACACACACACACACAACACAAACACACACACACACACACACACACACACACACACACACACACACACACACACACACACACACACACACACACACACACACACACACACACACATACACATACACATACACATACACATACACATACACTCATACACATACACACACAAAAACACACATACATACAAATACATTTATAGTCATTAAAGTTGGTATGTAGTTTTAGTAGAGATAATGGATGCAAGCACAAAGTAGACTATCTTTAAAGCATTAATGATATGATAGTTTTTAATATGAAAAATGTTTACAATATCTTCAGAAAATAAATGACATTGTTTAGAAAGGTAAAGTATGGTTTTAAAAGTGTCAACTGTTACTAACAGATGTCATAGCAATTTATGGTCATTAATATTACTAACTTAATCTACCATCATCAATATCACTTTCATCTTCATATGCTTCCATCACACAAATTAATCATAGTATCTCTGATATACCAGGGACTCATTAACTAACAAAAATATGGCTGGATTCATATGCATTGATTGTATATCTTTTATGCATTGTGAGCTGGCTTCAATTTCCCTTTCCATATCATTTGCATATATTGACTTGTATTTTACATAGTCATCCCTACTGTTACTTCCCTACTTGCTGTTTTCATTGTAAGAAGGCAGGATATAGATTTTTTACATTACTTCACCAGTTTTTTCTATTGATTTGGAATTCTAAAAATTATTTGTATTTCTTTTTTTTCATGATGAGAGCAGAGTTTACTTAATGTTAATATATCATTTAGAGATGTGTTAGTATTATTTGATGGAAGTTGCTTAAATTTTAGCCTTCTCAATTCTTGCTAAACAACTGTTACTACTATATGACAATGTAATTATGATGCTTTTGTAACACTACAATAAATAATTGTAATTTTCTTCTTGATTTCTTCATAGAGCATAAAACCCTTATTAAAATGTAAAGCAGCAACATTTTGTCATCAACAAGAATGAGTATACTGCAGCATTATAACATATAAGCAAGTCCCTTTCAAAAAAAATCTAGTGTACATTCTGCTTTGTTTACAAGTGCCTGAACAGCTGAGTAGAACTTACTTAACGAACTCATCCAACTTAGGACAATACCTGAGACTGCTGGTACATCATCTAAGATTGAAAGAATGATTAATAATATTCATGATTGCTTGATCAACTAATACAAACACATCTGAAGAGGATGTAATATTTAAATTTTTTCTGTTTTCTGTATTACCTTCCTAAATACACAGCATATTAACTGGTAAGATCCAGTATCATGTTAGATATAATTATGTGATCAATGTTTGATTTCCCTTTGTTTCAATGTTCAACAAAAGTTATAATGTAATTGTAAACAGTAAACTTATTACTAACAGTACCCAGTATCCTTCATATCTAGATAATATAAAACAAGGATTTCAAATGCAGAGAATCTTATTGAATATAATCAATATACAACTGGGTTTTTTTTCAGTTGAATATCTGCCCAGTTTCATGGGATATAATCAGTTACATATGAATATTCAAATATAAAGGTACTTGAAAACATATACATCTTACATCTTTGGATACTATTTACAAATAGCTGTATAAAAGCTAAATACAAATAAAATTTTAATCACCCAAAAACAAGCTCGTCAAAAGTTAGCTATTATCACCAGATTTTAGGTTATAATTCACAGAGAATATCTGTCACTTGCTTCATTTTCAGCATAAGGACAAATTCCAAATCATGCAACATGTTTCATTGTGATAATACAGAATCAAAAAGACTAATCAACTCATATGTATGCAACTCATATGTATGTCATGCAAGCCAAGGAAAGATTTATTTTTAATGATTTTGGAAGATCTACTGCTTCTGGTGGCCTTCTTTATCAATTTCATTGATATCAGAGGAAACGCTTGTATGCCCTCTTTCACAATGCTTTATCTATGTGTCTGCTTTCAGTAATCCATAATAAATCAGCCAATGTACTTAGTATTACATAATCTGTATTTTTTTCTCGCTGTCTGCATCTGCATAGTCTTTATCAATATGAAAAGCAGCCTTTTTTGCAGAATAACTGGCATACTAATCAGAGGTACCAGTTATAGCATTTCCCAATTTAAGATATTCTTTGTAGGTCTTTTCAAATCAGATACATGGAAGAATGCAGTATTTATTTTTTTTCTAAAAAAAGGATGACTGTCTCAATCTGTCCTAATGACTGATGAGAGCCAAACTTCTGGTTCCAACATGTATGAACCAAAAGGTAAACATCATTTATTGTTAAGATGCTAGACAAGCAACAAAAGTTTTGCAAACATCAAGCATGATGAACAATGTCTTCTCATTCTTTTTGGTATTTCATTTAGTACTGTTATTTCCTTTCTCTGTTAATAGATAATTTTCTGAAAAAAATTTATGATAAAAAAAAAATTCTTTACATTTCCATCATGAAGGAATGATGATGATAAGTAGTGAGTAACTTAAAGGATATAATAAATGAAAATGAGAAACTGCATTAATAATTGATTTAGATGTTTTATTTAGCTTTTTAAAAGGCACATGCTTTTTTCTTCATCAATAAATGATAATTAAGAGTAAATAAATAAAATAAGGGTTTACAACAAATATTTATTCCTTCATATTCCTATAAAGCAAGAATCTAGATTTTGTTCAGTTATAAATTCCCTGTACAACTATGGATCACAATGACTGGACGGTATTGTTAAGAACAGATATACATATATAATTTTCAGCATAACATTTTACTATGAATATCCAGAACATGATAATTACAGGAAATTTCTGCATTTAAACCCATCAGTTTGCCAATTTTAAGACTTAACTACACTTTATAAAATGCAATGAACTACACTGTATAAAATGCAATTATGTCTTTGATACTTACCACAGCTTGTACAGTACATAAACATAGTGATAGTTGCAGAATATGTTAACATGTGTACTTCTATATTTTTTTCTGACTTCTTTCTCGTATACTGATATATTAGACATCCATTTTGGACCTTGAATTTTACAAAGAGATGCCGAATGTCTTCACTATAATAATTAGGTCCAATATTTTGGAATTCTATCAGAGCTTCTAAAGATGAAGCAGATGGTCATAAGTGTTCTGAAATTACTGTCATCACAAAAGATGTCTGACTTTATATCTGAATCAAATTTAAGTTTCAATTTTTATAGATGAAAGCCTTTGCCAAACAAAATCCTTAACAATTATTAATATATCACACTATATATCAGTCATTCAAAATTTGGTTATGTAATGCCATGCAACAGCATTACATTACAGAAGAAATGTCTAGATAGTAAAAAGGATGCATTACTAATTTGGCTGAACACATCTCTGAAAAAATAGTACACACTGCTAAATACAAAAAAGACCAAAAAATCACTGTTGAACTGATTTTGTGATGCAACACAAAAATAGGAAGTGTCACAATTAACATCTTAAACCAACTGTTACCTTTGTGCACCATATAAAACATATACTTGTTGGTCTGATGTCCATAATTTTTATCATTACTGCTTTTTCTTATATCATGTCCTCTTCTTAAATAACACATAAAAAATATTCATATTTCTTAATAGCTTTCCCTCTCACTCTTTTTGTTGCTAAAATATACATACATGATATTTTCATATACACATATAGTTCATACAGATAGATTAAGTTAAGAAATACCCATTATATCTGAACAGACATGACATGAATGTTAGCTCTAAACTATAACATCAAAGAATAGGAACACACAAATAATTCTTTATTCACATATTCATTGATGCCTTTTCACTATATTCCAAATTATACATAGATCATAAAACAATATCCTGTGACTATAAAATTGGTTCTGTTCCATTCCAGTTAACAGCTGCATTCTTCCATTTCGTTCTGATGCAGTGTTCCATTGGAGGGATAATGGCCAGGTCAGGCTCTCCTCCCTCCAGATCTGGAAAAGAACGACCTCATTTTTATCTTTATTATTTATCATTATTATTATTTTCACTTTTATTTGTGTGTATGTGTGTGTGCGTGTGTGTGTGTGTGTGTGTGTGTGTGTGTGTGTGTGTGTGTGTGTGTGTGTGTGTGTGTGTGTGTGTGTGTGTGTGTGTGTGTGTGTGTGTGTGTGTGTGTGTGTGGTGTGAGTGTGTGGTGTGTGTGTGTGTGTGTGTGTGTGTGTGTGTGTGTGTGTGTGTGTGTGTGTGTGTGTGTGTGTGTGTGTGTGTGTGTGTGTGTGTGTGTGTGTGTGTGTGTGTGTGCACAAGATCTAATTATAGTTTTAACATATAGTATTGTAAAAAAAGGTACCTTGATCTGCTTTATACCTGAGAAATTAAAGCTACTACATACCTACATATACCAAAGAAAAACTGAAAGCTACACTTTCTAACTAATATACATTCAAATTTCAAATCAGTAAGTACTGCCCAATCTAGATCATTTCATACTTATTGGCTTTAACCAATAATTTCTAAGAAAATGAGAATAACCAATTGAACCTTTACAACACCTTGCTTCTTAAAAAGAATTTCAAATACTCAGCTCCCTCACTTTATGGACTATGATTTGCTTTTCCAAATATCAAGCTAATATGTAAGGAAATACATCAGAAGACATCTTACCTATACTGAGTCGTATCTCATCTTCCTGAAGAGCAAGGCCATCATAATAGTAGATATCAAATTTGCTGTTGGGAGGTACATCAGCAGTGACAGCAGTATCACGGCTGAATAGGACACTGTAGTGGCTTTCACAACAAACTACCCATATTGGGTACTGTGGGGTCTTGAGATGTGATCCAACCTTTGACAGAAGACAAAATTATCATAATACTGATGTGTATTCTATTGCAAATTAAAGTTATCCAAAACTTTGGATGGAAAAACACATTTATCTAAAATATGCAAACTTGACACTTTGGATGGAAAAACACATTTATCTAAAATATGCAAACTTGATACAAACATTCCCTTTCTTCAGAGGAATGAAGTTCTCATAAAAGATGTACATACTTTTCATCAAATGCATCAAATCTGTTTTCAACTTACCTTGTAGCAATCATAGTGTTCAAACAGGGACAGAAGTCCTATGTCAGATCTATGGTAAATGCCCTTCAAGACAACCTTGTCCTCTGAATTGCTACCCAGTATCTGGTCACCATTAAAGGTATTCGTAGATGCTTTGCCTGTCAGGAGGAGATTCACAATTTCCTGAGAGGAGTAACCATGCGCATTCAGCAGTTGACCACCGCCAGCATCCTTGTCTGATTCAACACTGAAATAAGAAGAATTTCTTTAATTTCTTGTTTGAAAAAAAAATTGTGAGTTTCTCTTCATTATCTGTAAAAGTGAATATCTGATTTGTAAGAGGCAAATTATGACTCACATTTGTCAATCTGATGTAAAAACACTGACCCAAACATATTTGGTTATTTCTGCCATTTAATTTGTTTCTATAGAAATGCATGTTGAACCTCATAACCAACATGATAATCCCTTAAAGCATACATTTTCTGGTCTTGTCATCTATAAATTGCTCTAGAAATAAAATAAAAATGAGACTGAATTTATTTTTTAGTCTTTTGTCTGATAAAAAGAACCAATGAAACATAAGCTGATTTTTGAGCCAAGTGCTTAATGTGACGTTATCTAGGCTTTTTACATATTTTCAGATTTCACAGTCATGGGCAATCTCTGTCAAAACTACTGTTACACATGCTCATTTTGGGTCCTGTGGATACACACAATGCATATAGTATGGCACTCAGTTTCAACTGCCCTATTTAGTTTCCCTCCTAACTGCGAAATAGCTTAACTATCAATGGAAGAAATTTCCCTCCTAACTGCGAAATACCTTAACTATCGAGAGAAGAAGAGTCCCTCTGCCGATTAGCAATTTCTCACATATCAATGGCTTCCACATATAAATTCCACAAACGGGCTGAAGATGAGTCTTAAGTATGTTTGGCAAAGAGCACAGAAACATAAACTTTTATGTGCAAGAGGATTAAAGTCATTTGTTGATGAGCAATGTTAACTGTACCAAAGATAGGTTTGGGCAAAATAAAAAAAAATGGAATAGCTATCAGTCAAAAACAATCAGAATTTATTTACACATTCAATCTAGAAAGTATTACTGCCATCAATGAATCACAAACAACTAAAATGAAACTCACTGACTGTGGGTTGTGGATATTTACAGACTAAAAAAAGAAAAGAAAAGTAGAATGTCACATGTGGAAATAAGTTTACAATATAAAACTAGACCTATAAACAAATAGCTGTACTTACTTTTCTAGCCCTCGTGTCAGAAGTAAAGAATACAGGAGAATAACGCAACCAGAGCCAGTCTCAGCTGTGAAGACTGACATGTGGCGATTGACTGCATCATACAGATCACTCTGTACAACAAATTCATGGATGTTGAGGTTCTCTGTCACACCATCATTACTATAACGGCCAACACCATGTTCCGCAAAGTGGGGGAAGGAACCTGGTCTGTAAAAATACAAGTACATAAGGCTACCAGTCAATGTATTTTTTGTTTTTGTTTTTATAACTATCAGTAATTTCAAACATAAAAATCTGGTCTTATTTTTCCTAGTAATCAATCCTTCCTTCTTTTTTATTTCATCTTATTTCATTTTATTTCCTTATGCCACTGACCAACATGTGAATTAAATATCAGA
>NW_028234424.1:27447827-27452827 GCF_977035675.1 Penaeus japonicus
CTTAAATCTCCCCTGTGCCTCGACGAGATTAAATGCCAGTAGTGATACACGGCGGTCGAAACGAAAACACGTGGCAAACAACGAAAGTACATGCAGCGACACTGAACATTACATTTTCTAGAATTATGTCCGGAACTGTCAATCTCTCACGTCCATGCACAGTTGCTTCAATCCCTCTCCTCAAACACACTCACAGTCACAAACACGAACATGTACACGTGCAAGTACATGTATACGTACACGTACACACAAACGCAAACAAATTCATAGTCACAAAACCAAAGTAACTTAAACATGATTAAAAAAAAAAGTTCCGCAATGGGATCGCAAGCTTTCGAATATTTTATAAAAAAGTTTGACCAAAATACAACCCCGGATAACGATCCTTTTAAATCAATTTCAAGGAATTATGGCTGCAATTACTTCCACATCCACCGTCCGAGTAATAAGATATTGTCCTTTGCATCTTCCTACCAAAAAAAAAGTAAAAAGGAAACCTCACTATATTACAAAAATTGTAATTAAAGGCGTATTATTAAGGCGATCACAACAGCTTGATTATGAAATATCCCGGGCCAAGCTGGGAGTCCCAGAGGTCACTGGCCTCACGGACTCGCAGAAAGTTCACTCAATCTCTGCATCTTACGTGTCACTTCTTCAACGCGGCCTAAATCGAAAAGAAAATGGACATGCAAAATCAGGCAAGCACGAGTTAAGACTCGTTAATGCTACCGATGACGACCTTTCATAATGAACATAGCGTTACCATAATTTTATTCAATATTTACGGCGACGATGGATGGATGCATGAACGAAAAAACGAAGATTGAATGATGTCAACGATACCAGTGCTGGTGCTGCTGCTGATGCTACGACTAAGACTTGTACTATTAATGGTAATGGTGATGATGATGATAATGATTAAATAATAATGATGATGATAATGATAAGGATGAAATAATGATGATGATGATGATGATGAAATAATAATGATGATGATATAATGATAATAATGATTATAATAAGAAGAGAAAGAAGAAGAAGAAATAGAAGAAGGAATATAATAACAGTAATAATAACAGCGATGATGATAATGATGAAATAACGATAATGATCATAATCATGAAATCATAATCATGATGATAATGATGAAATAATAATGATGATGATAATGATGAAATAATAATGATGATGATAATGATGAAATAATAATGATGATGATAATGATGAAATAATAATAATGATGATGATAATGATGAAATAATAATGATGATGATGATAATGATGAAATAATAATAATGATGATAATGAGTAATAATGATGATAATGATAATGATGTAATAATAATGATGATGATAATGATGAAATAATAATGATGATGATAATGATGAAATAATAATGATGATGATAAGGATGAAATAATGATGATGATGATGATGATGAAATAATAATGATGATGATAATGATGAAATAATGATGATGATGATAATGATGAAATAATAATGATGATAATTATTATAATGATGAAATAATAATGATGATGATAATGATGAGATAACAATAAGGATGATAGTAAGAAATAATAATGATGATGATAATGATGAAATAATAATAAATGATGATAATAAGTAAGAATAATAATGATGATAATAATTAATAATAATGATGATGATAATGAGCAATAATGATGATGATGATAATGATGAATAATGATGATGATAAGGATGAAATGATAATGATGATAATTATTATAATGATGAAATAATAATGATGATGATAATGATGAGATAACAATGATGATGATAATGATGAAATAATAATGAGGATAATAAGGATGAAATTATAATGATGATAAGGATGAAATGATAATGATGATAAGGATGAAATGATAATGATAATGATGATTAGGATGAAATGATAATGATGATGAAGATTAAATGATAATGATGATAAGGATGAAATGATAATGATGATAAGGATGAAATGATAATGATGATAAGGATGAAGTGATAATGATGATATTATAAAAAGTGATGATGATGATGATGATAATGATGAAATTATAATGATGATAATGATGATCAGGATACAATGATAATGATGATAAGGATGAAATGATGATGATGATCAGGATGAAATGATAATGATTATAATGATGATGAGGATGATATGATAATGATGATAAGGATGAAATTATAATGATGATAAGGATGGACTGATAATGATGATCAGGATGAAATTATAATGATGATAATGATGATAAGGATGAAATTATAATGATGATGATGATGATAAGGATGAAATTATAATGATGATGATGATGATAATGATGAAATGATGATGATGATCAGGATGAAATGATAATGATGATGATGATGAAAATAATGATAATGATGATAATGATGAAATAACAATGATAATGATAATAATTATTATAATGATGATGATGATGAAAATAATAGTAATGATGATAATGATGAAATAACAATGATGATGATGATGATGAAATAATAATGATGATGATAATGATGAAATGATAAATGTCATAATGATGATAATGATGAAATGATAGATGACACAATGATGATAATGATGAAATAGTAATGATAATGATAATGATGAAATAATGATAATGATAATGATGATGATGAAATAATAATAATGATAATGATGATAACGATGATGATAATGATGAAATAATACTGATAATGATAATGATAGAATAAACTGATAATGATGATGATAATAATGAGAAATAATGATGATGATGATAATGAGTAATAATGATGATGATAATAATGAGTGATAATGATGATGATGATAATGAGTAATAAAGATGATGATGATAATGAGTAATGATGATGATGATAATAATGAGTAATAATGATGATGATAATAATTAGTAATAATAATGATGATGATAATGAGTAATAATGATGATGATGATAATGAGTAATAATGATGATGATAATAATGAGTAATAATGATGATGATAATGAGTAATAATGATGATGATGATAATGAGTAATAATGATGATGATGATAATGAGTAATAATGATGATGATAATGAGTAATAATGATGATGATGATAATGAGTAATAATGATGATGATAATGATGAAATAATAATAATGATGATGATAATGATGAAATAATGATGATGATGATAATGATGAAATAATAATGATGATGATGATAATGATGATATTATAAAAAGTGATGATGATGATGATGATAATGATGAAATAATGATGATGATGATAATGATGAAATAATAATGATGATGATAATGATAAAACAATGATAATGATGATAATGATGAAATAATAATGATGATGATAATGATGAAATAATAATGATGATGATAATGATGAAATAATAATGATGATGATAAGGATGAAATTATAATGCTGATAATTATTATAATGATGAAATAATAATGATGATGATAATGATGAGATAACAATGATGATGATAATGATGAAATAATAATGATGATGATAATGATGAAATAATAATGATAATGATAATGATGAAAAGGTAATAATTATGATGATGATGATGATGATAATGATGACAATAATGATGATGATAATGATGAAATAATAATGATGATGATGATAATGATAATTATGATGATGATAATGATTAAATAATAATGATGATTACAATTATTATAATGATGAAATAATAATGATGATGATAATGATGAGATAACAATGATGATGATAATAATGAGTAATAGTGATGATGATGATAATAATGAGTAATAATGATGATGATGATAATGAGTAATAATGATGATGATGATAATGAGTAATAATGATGATGATAATGAGTAATAATGATGATGATGATAATGAGTAATAATGATGATGATGATAATGAGTAATAATGATGATGATAATAATGAGTAATAATGATGATGATAATAATGAGTAATAATGATGATGATAATGAGTAATAATGATGATGATAATGAGTAATAATGATGATGATAATAATGAGTAATAATATTGATGATAATGATAATGAGTAATAATGATGATGATGATGATGATGATGATAATGATGAAATAATACTGATGATGATAATGATGAAATAATAATGATGATGATAATGATGAAATAATAATGATGATGATAATGATGAAGTTAGTGATGATGATGATAAGGATGAAATGATAATGATGATGATGATAAGGATGAAATGATAATGATGATGATGATAAGGATGAAATGATAATGATGATGATGATTAGGATGATGATAATGATGAAATAATGATGATGATGCTAAGGATGAAATTATAGATGATGATAAGGATGAAATTATAATGATGATGATGATGATAAGGATGAAATTATAATGATGATGATGATGATAATGATGAAATAATGATGATGATGATAATGATGAAATAATAATGATGATGATAATGATGAAATAATAATGATGATGATGATAATGATGAAATAATAATGATGATGATGATAATGATGAAATAATAATGATGATGAGGTCAAGTTCAGGGACTTAAACGCACAGCTGTCTTTCTCCTTCTGTTCTTGGTTGTTTGTTCTTCTTCCTCCCGGTTCATGTTCTTCTGCGGGGGAGCCATCTCAAGAGATCTCAGTCCAATCGCTCTTTGCCAAATTTTACGCGTTTTTTACTGGCTATTTTCGACCAGTATGCTACAGAACTGGCCTTATCATTTGTTCATACCGTCCATAATGTTTATATCCTGCAATAGAAACAATAAAACTAAGCAAACAGCACTTGCTAAGTCGTAGAATAACAAATCCGCTACAAGGAGCAACTCCACTCATGTCCTCCATTATGAAAGGTAGAAACAAATGGATTTCCTGGCACAATAAACAACACGAAACAATGCCACTAAAACATGTTCAAGATTATGAGTGTAATAGACCTTTGTTTTAGTCTAAAAGGGGGTAATTCAGTGTATAATTATAAAATTAACGTTTATGATACAAATTTTA
>NW_028234424.1:27460327-27462827 GCF_977035675.1 Penaeus japonicus
TAATCCCAAGAGCGGATCACGCAAGTAATTATGGGATTTTCTTTCGATAATACATTTAAACTCAAAGGTAACATCACTGGTCTAGTGAAACAAAATCTCTAATGCCAGCCATGCGCAGGACGGCATTCATTCGCTACTCTACGCACACGTATGCTGACGTAGCAACACGACAGACATCATAATTTCAGGAGTCTTCATTATAAAATCTTTCTCAAAATACAAATCCCTTGCAGTTTCCAAGGGCACCGTATAAGTCTACGGCGCTAGACTCCTGCTTTTCAACATCATCGGGACTGACCTTGCTGACATGCAACTAGTTACTGAGGCTATAAAATCTGGAGGAACAGCTATTATATCACGTAGCTTCTAGCTCAATGCTTCCCTTTCATAATGATTCTCTGTATTGTTGTGAGTGTGTGGCACATGCGCGCGCGTGTATGTGTGTGTGTGTGTATGTGTGTGTGTATGTGTGTGTGTGCGTGTTCTGGCTGAGCGAGACAAGGACTCTGAGACCAGCGAGAAGAAAAGCTCTCCAACAACTCCCTCAGGTGCACATAAAGACGATCAGCTCGCTTTTCCTTGCCATCGAACTGCTCACGTTACTGCCCTTCTGCTCTTTTCCCTTTGCCTCCTTCCGCTTGCTCTTCCGTCATCATGTCACCCCTCCATCTCTATTGTCACATTTCATTACTAAAGTCGTCATTTCCAGAAATGCCAGCATGGCTCCTTCATCAACTGGAAGATGACCCGAGCCATTCGCCGAAATTCCGATGGCTGTCATTACCATTATTCATATCACACACGTGGCCACTATCGTCAGCCTGCTATCATTATCTTCGTCACGATCATAAGCTAGCGTAACCATTATGGATCGGCACCCAAGTTCCCCCCGGCCACACCATGCCGGCCAAGGCAAAGGCGAGGAATTAACGAATATAAAGGTTATAACAAAGAGCATGGCACTGTGTGTCGCGCGAGGGGAAGAGGCGGCGCGGGTAGGGGTAAAGGACACCATATTGCATTTTTGGCATGACCCTCAGCAAGACGTCCGCTGCGGCAATCGACATTTGAATTATTTAGATAATAGATGATGTTAGCTGACACGTCGACAAGAGAGCTCTTCATCCCATGCTGACTCTGCCCAATGATAGACGGGCGTGGCAAGCGAAGCCTCACGCCCCGTGGCTTTCTCATATCCGAAGTTCTGTTTATGCAATTATGCGACTTTTTGGCGCAGTTGATAGTGTTCGCTTCCTGGAACGATGGCCGGAACGAGCAAGAAGGGCGTAGGTGCTGTTGCTCAACATGCCAAAACTTGTTTTTTTGTGGCTTGCCAAGAAACGTTTACACCATATTGGTAAAAAAACAGCAGCAGCACCTCTAATGCACGCCCGGTAGCATTACACTACAATATGGTCCGGCCAGAGTACAAGTGATAAAGAGAGTCATCATCGGATAGAGCACGTAGACTCTCCGTCACTGAAACCCCTCATCGGCAACATCATTGCGGTCATCATGCAACTCCGCTCCCTCTTTGTCATTGCCATGATTATGCCGCCTCGAGGGAGGCAAATGCACTCTTATCGTCCATCACCATCACCAGCGCGAAGGAGTGTCAAGAGGAGGAGGACATGAAGGACGCGCGTCCAGGCGACGGGCAGCGGGGGCGGGGGAGATCCGGCACGCGAGCCTTCCCCAGCGGCCACTCCGCGACCACGCCTCGACCGCACGCCGCGCACACCACCAGGCAGGCACATCCACAAACAGGTGCACCAACGAGCCAGCTTGGAGAACAGGAATGGCAGACAACGAGTAAACAATAACAATCATAATGATAAGGAAATCATCATAAAATAAAACAGGTAATATAAGGAAAGTCGAATGGAGGAAAAGCATTCGATCATAAACAATATTTTTTTCTTGACATGAACAGCTAGGTTTATAAGTTTAATTCTTATTGTAAAAGAAAATAAGTTTAATTATCATTGGCAAAGAAAATAAGTTTAATTATCATTGGCAAAGAAAATAAATTTAATCATCATTGGCAAAGAAATTAAGTTTAATTGTTATTGACATAGAAAATACGTTTAACAGTTACTAACAGAGAAATACATATTTCTATTCTCGTAATCCTCACCTAACAAAACATAATGATATTGTTGCAGTGGAACTATAAAAAGTGATCCCACGAACCACCTTCAACCAAACAAATGAAGACTGAGACTGATTTAACGATCCAAAGATGCAGCAGTGACCTAAAAAACACAAGGAGTGAGCTAACCATAAAGAGGCAGTCCGGTCTTCCAAAGAGGTCCCAGGGGTCCGAGTCCTTACCTTAGGTGAGGGACATTCCTGACACTGCCGCTGCTTTGCTCAGGTCACGGCTGTGCCACGGCGTCACGTAATCACATGCCGACATTTATTTTGACGTCAATCGCGGGGTAATTAAAGTTAAGTCACGGCTGTTCTGTGGCTAGTAATTGTTTCTTCATACCTCGGA
>NW_028234424.1:27465327-27480327 GCF_977035675.1 Penaeus japonicus
GTTTAACATATCCTTATATAGCCACTTCGTTCGCTCTCCACCTTTCTACCAGTTTCCGCAGCCAAGAGAACTCATCTAGAGTAGTCTACCCTGCGCATTTTCTGTCAACCGCTGTCAAATTTTCCCCCGGACGAGAAGAGAGAAAATCTGCATGTTTCAGCACAGACTCGTCCGTGCGATGTCGTGTTTGTATATGTGACTTTACTCGTGGTAAGCCACTCGTAAACAACAACTTGGATGTGTGTTAACAGTAATTTCGTATACTGTAAACATTATGAAAGGATCGAAAACAAAACATTAGATTGTAAACATCAAACTAGATTGAATAATAAATGAATAAATAAACACTGATTCCTACAAATCGAGAAAGAGAGTGAGATAGAGAGAGAGAGAGAGAGAGAGAGAGAGATAAAGACAGAGGATGAATTAATAAATGAGTAAATAACATAAAAAATGAAAACGGGTAAACAGGAAAATTCTTCCCTGTGTGGATAAAGGCAGACGAGGAACTTGGCCGAGTGATGGGATCACTCTGGGCAACGGAAGGCCAAATTGCCCTCATTAAGCAAATGCTGCGAAATGTAGGGCAAGCAGAGAAGGGGCAGGAATTTATGAAGTTGCATCGATGATGACGGTGATGATGATGATGTTGATGATGATGATGGTGACGATGATGACAATAATATTACTATTAATACTACTACGAATGACAATAATGCGTGCCCACAATATGTATGTAGGGGAGGGGGGTAGTTTGCGTGTGCGTTCATGTGCGCGTGCGTGTCTGCCTGTTTCCCAAGACGGACAGCACTGCCACAGGAAATCTAACATTAATTTCTAGCGTCAACGAGGTCCTCGCGTGAGACTGAAGGCTGCGCATGAACACCGTCCTAAAGCTTGAACATAGAACTGCAGGATTCGACATCTGATCCTGTTGAGTCTTATCATAACGAAATATCCGTGAGTCACGTTATGGCGGGACGAGTAAATCGAATAACAATGATGACATCATGTCTGCAACGTGAGGATAATGGATATCGCCCAAGTTATGAGAGAGAGAAAGACAGGGAAGAGCAACCCATCTCAGGGGGAGAGAGAGAGAGAGATGGAGAGAGAGAGAAGATGAAGATAAAGAGAGAGAGAGAGAGAGAGAGAGAGAGAGAGAGAGAGTGAGGATAGCAACCCATCTCAGAGAGAGAGATAGATAGAGAGAAAGAGAGAAGATGAAGATAGATAGAGAGAGAGAGAGAGAGAAGATGAAGATAAAGAGATAGATAGATAGAGAGAGAGAAGATGAAGATAAATATATAGATAGATAGATAGAGAGAGAATAAAAAGAGAAAAAGAGGGAGAGGAAGACAGAGAATAGAAAGAGAAAGAGAAACATATATATATATATATATATATATATATATATATATATATATATATATATATATATGTATGTATGTATATATATATATATATATATATATATATTATATATATATATATGAATATATATATATATATATATATATATATATATATATATATATATTCTAAGAGAGAGAGAGAGAGAGAGAGAGAGAGAGAGAGAGAGAGAGAAGAGAGAGAGAGAGAGAGAGAGAGAGAGAGAGAGAGAGAGAAGAGAGAGAGAGAGAGAGAGAGAGAGAGAGAGAGAGAGAGAGAGAGAGAGAGGAGGAGAGAGAGAGAGAGAGAGAGAGAGAGAGAGAGAGAGAGAGAGAGAGAGAGAGAGAGAGAGAGAGAGAGGAGAGAGAGAGAGAGAGAGGAAGAGAGAGAAGAGAGAGAGAGAGAGAGAGAGAGAGAGAGAGAGAGAGAGAGAGAGAGAGAGAGAGAGAGAGAGAGAGAGAGAGAGAGAGAGAGAGAGAGAGAGAGAGAGAGCGAGAAAGAGAGGGAGAGAGGGAGGGAGGGAGAGAGAGAGAGAGAGAGAGAGAGAGAGAGAGAGAGAGAGAGAGAGAGAGAGAGAGAGAGAGAAAATGAGAGAGAGAATAACCCGAAGAAACGCCTAGAGAAACCCCAGGCGCCTGTAGCCTGGTGTTGCAGTGGCGAGTGGGCGAGGAGGTTCTGAGGGGGCTCCTTTGTTCCGGCAAGCAGCCGTCGCTGATGACTCAAAGGCCCGCCGGTCATCATCACGCCCCGATTAGCCGAGAGGTAGTTATGCTTCTTCAAGACGGGGCTGAGACAAACGGCGGTCTCGTCGGCGGCCGCTCACACCTACGCAGGTCCACGGACCCACGCGACGGATGCGGCCTTTCTTTTCCGCTTTTAAGGCCTGCTAACTCTGCTACTGTTACCTTGTGCTCCTCTTACTATTTCTCCTGCTTCTCCTTGTTATCATTACTGTTATCATTATTATCATCACTATCATTGTTTTGATTGTAATCATTATGATCATAATCATTATTATTATCATTATTAACATCATTATCAATATTATTGCTATTATCATCATTATTACCATTATGATTGTGAGTATCATTATTATCATTAATATTATCATTATCATCATCATTAGCATCATTATCATTATCATCATCATTAGCATCATTATCATTATTATTATTATTATCATTTTTGTTATTAACATTATCATAATCATTATCATCATTATTATTATCGTCATCATCATCATCATAATTACTATTGTTCTTATCATTATTACCAGTAATATCATTACTATCCTCCTCCTCCTCCTCCTCCTCTGCCTATTCCTACTCCCGACTCCCCCCTGACTCCCCCCCCCCCTCCATCCTTCATCTTCCAGTGGTTGACTGGTTCCGTGTCAGTCCGCCGCCCATTTATCAAGGCCGGCTGCTGCGGGTGCGCGTGATTGTCGCGGGCAAGGTGGGCGTCTGGCGTAATGGGCGGTGGTGAGAGCGTGACCAAGCCTTTGTCGGCTGACCCAGCGCGACCTGCCTCGTCTTCGGCCAAAGATTCCGTGGTGGGGAAGGGCGGACGAGGAGGAGGGGGGTAGGGGTCAGGGAGGAGGTGGAGGTGACGAAGATGATTGACGACGATGACGATGACGATGACGATGGTGATGATGATGATGATAATGGTGATGGTGATAAAGGCATCTGATGATGGTAATGGTGCTGGTAGTGGTGGTGGTGATGATGGCGGTACTGATGGTGAGACGATGACGATGATGGCGAAATAAGTGGAGGACGGGGACCACCAAGCAGCCTGAGCACAAAGGAAGGCAGGGGGAGGAGAGAGAAGCCGCGAAGAAAAATCATGGGAGGTGAGAAGACAGGCGGTCAAAGGGAAAGCATAACGACAGCATGGGCGTGATGATAATGAACGGCCAGGGAGGAAAAATGAGAAATAATAGGATGAAATGCGTGGCAGAAGGAAACGGAAAAAAGAAAAAAAAACATTTCTCAAGAAAAAAAATAAAAAAATAGAGGGATGGTCCGTGAAATCAAAGCGCAGAAGCCGACGTCATGCAGAGGCAGGAGAATAGGGAGGGGGAGGGGGAGTGGGAGGGAGGGAGGGAGGGGAGGCTGTCATGCACAGGATAGTGAAACACGTATACAGATTCTAACTCACCGGGAAACAAGCAGGGATCATGCACAGGCCTGTGGAGATGGGGGGGGGGGGAGGTAAAGGAGAAAGCAGAAGGGAGAGGAGAGAGTAAGAATGAATATGCATAGGAGAGAGGATATAAATATGTAGATAAACAATAGAAAGGGGGACAAGAAAGGGAGTAATGGAGAATGAGTAAATATAATAAGGAGGGAAAAGAAGAGGACAACAAGAAAGTAAACAGATGCCAAAGAAGACCAAAACCTAGCTCTGCTTCGCTCCGCGCTGAAAGGGAAAACAACAAAAGAAAAACAGTCGAATTTGAAAAAAAGCATCAAAGCCGAAAAAAAATCCAACGTCATGCAGAAGATGGAGAGAAGAAGGCTAGGAGATGGGTTAGGGGGGTGGGGAGTGGGGGGGGGGGGCTGCGTATCCAAATCCACGTAATATCGAAAGACACGGAGATCATGCACACAAGGGCTGTCCCTAGGGAAGGAAATGTGAAACAAAATGAAAACAAGACTTCTGAAGACTGAAAGGGCGAGAGAGAGAGAGAGAGAGAGAGAGAGAGAGAGAGAGAGAGAGAGAGAGAGAGAGAGAAAGAGGGGGGGGGGAGAAGATGACAAAGAGGAAGAAAAGGATGGTAAAGGGGGGGGGCACAACATCATGGCTCTCTATATCACCGTCAAATTTGGTCGTGAGGAGGAGAGAAGGGGTGGATAAAAGGGGGGGGGGGGGAGGAAAGACAAGACAATAGACAGAGCTGAAAATAAGCAGCTAGGGAGAGGAGGAAGAAGGCAGGGAGAGGAAGTAAGGAGGGAGAGAGAGGTTTCAGAGACTCCTAAGAAAGAAGAATGATCTAGAAGGAAATAAGACGACGAAAATGACAAAAAAAAAAAAAAATATTGACTACATAAAAGCTTCGAAGGGGAACAAGAAATGTCACTGAAACAGTTTCCGAAGAAATGATTACGAAGAATAAGAGCAAATAAACAGAGTAACTAAAACCTTTGCACTGATGGGATCTCACTGAGGATAAACAACGCTCATCGCTCGCATGACGGCTCCTTGGCATGCGACGTTATCTTTATTAATGGCTCGTGCGTGTCGAAGTGCTAATTATACAGGGATACCCTCACCGTTACTCTAATGCATAACAACAAGCACGTTGAGTTTTTGCGTTTGCACATGTACCTCGTCAGGCAAACACTTGTTGGATGTTTTGTTTTTTTTCGTTGCAGAGCGATTACATAGGGATATATTTACAGATAGAGTTTCCACTTGCAAAGCTCCCTCTAGATCCCCCCCCCCCGCAATTGCAGACCGCCCGAAATCGCGACAATGACGACCTTTCCTGCGAGGCGTGCCATCTTGGGGCATCCAGCAGGTCGTGCCGGTCGCCCGCAGTCCCGCCATCGATCCTGCGTGCGTGACCTACCGACTGCTGGCGACGCAAGGCCTCGCGCGTAGGCGTGCGTTCTGCTCCCTTAGGAGACAAGCGTGTCCTACGGTGTCTACGGCTCTGTAAAAGCACCGCTTGGATCCCGCGAGATCTTGCGCCAGCGATCCGCCCTTGGAAGAAGTCTCGGCCGCGGCCTCAGATCGTGGCGTCCCTCTCAGGAGAGAGTGTGCGTGCAAACCCTTTTTCAGGAACATCTTTGAGCTCCTAATCCGCACCTGCCCCCTTGCCGGCACTGCGGATACTGGGTTCCATTCTCCCTCGCTCGGGATATATGATCGCTTACTGGCATTATCTTGTACCCCACTCAAGGTCAACAGCTTCATTCCTTATCATCAAGGCTTTAAAAATAAAGCGTTTCCCTCAGAATCAATACGTTCTGTGGATATCTATAACATCTAACATCGATACAATCAGGTAAAGGACGGGGAAGGTACGAGGCTTCAACAACAGTAAATAATTAACGAATAAGTTGCCATAATGACCGTCCCCGCCTCACACTGCCGAACAAAGTTCTCTATGAGTTCCTCTGGCATGTTTCGCAATGGAACATCTATCGTGTCGTTCTAACAATCCAAACGTCTCTTTTAAAACGGCAGCTGCTTTTACAAACATCGTTTAATATATAATAGTCTGCGCCTTCCCCGTGCGCGAGGGGGGGGGGGGCGGCACTTAGACAACGCCTTCCTTCTTGGGTGATCCCCACGGGCCTCAGCGCCATGCGAGGATCGGGCTGGGTGTGGGCGACGACTGTCTTGATGATGGCAACCATAATGTTGATTGATACCTTGCCTAAGTCGTATTGATACGTCTTGCTATTAGAGCCGAGACTCACTTCCCTCTCGGCTGGCGAGTGATCTCTCCTCTCCTGCCTGGGTCTGGCGTGCGGCGGACCCTTGCCCTTTGCCTCGTCTTGGCTTCCAGGCCATTTATTACGTCACGGCCATTTCTGGGCAACTGCGTTGAAATCCGCTCTTGACTATTCAACAACAATAATTCACTCTGACAGATTCATAAGCCACACTGCATGATGGATGTTTTGGATGCTTGCAGTCGCGACGTTCGCTTTACGCTGTGGTGATGGAAGACTGCGCCATTTTAAAGCAATTCGTATACTTAGTTTTCTTAAGTCTCTGTAACACATGGCAGGCAAAAGGGGTTGAGCTGCTTGCTGGGTCATCTAGCTTCCCAAATGACGAGCTACTGTTTACATTGACTATCACAAACAAATGATACTCATGAGAATATGTCCATGACAAAAAGCTGACGAAGCAGCAATGCAAAAGAATAGCTGGGAGAAAACAAAGCAAAACGAAAATTTATATTCATTTGTAATATATACGCTGCAGCTTATGTAAGGCTGATCATATATTCCATTAAAACGTGACCCTTCGCATTTCCACACTCAATTACGTTTTATAAAATGCATGGACAAGCAGTGGCATGAAAAAATTATCTTTTCCGCCTTTTCTAATCCCGTGAGGGACGCCAGTGTCAATCTAGCAAAAGATTCCAATCTTCTTGTTTTATGAGGATTTTATATTACCAAGATATGGTTAATAGTAAGCAAATTATACAAGAGAATGCAATTTCTTAAAATACAGGATAAGAAACAACACATGTCGCCCTCGCAAGAGCGACACCATTCTGTTATCATGTTACCGGAAAAGATTAAAGCTCCCGTCAGCTCCGTGACTCGGCCATAGCTCCTCCTACAGCGCAGGTGAGACCACGGGAGCAGATCCTTCCCTCCCGCTCTGCCTCTCCTTCCTTGATATAGATCCACCTCCAGCACTATACAGAGATTAATTTGCTAATACAGCTGCATGATTGTGTAAGAGGTGTGTGTGTGTGTGTGTGTGTGTGTGTGTGTGTGTGTGTGTGTGTGTGTGTGTGTGTGTGTGTGTGTGTGTGTGTGTGTGTGTGTGTGTGTGTGTGTGTGTGTGTGCAACTGTGCTCACGGAAGGACTAAGATGGGGATGGGGATCACCTCATCCTCTGAGTCCAAGTCAGAGTCAAACCCTCCCAGGCCTCCGACGCCCTGGCACAAGGCCGCAGATATGCTCATGGTACAGCCATGCATTTGCGGAAGCACGTGCACCGTGGACACGTTCTTGCCATTGCGGCATTAGGATAAAGCGACACAGCTTGCATGCATATGGACCGTGCAATATGAAAGTGTAATGCAATGGGCTTAATCGGATTACCGAAAATGAGCCATGAAACCGCGAGGAATAACACTTCGACGGTGACTTTTAAGCCATTTGCAATTACGCTAACGACAAGCTGCAGGTGAGGTGCTTCATTCAAGTCCTGAAATCAGACGGACCTTTACTGTATTTTGCACGCTGCAAACGCCTGCCAAGATCAGGCTTTTCATATTGCTGTAGCACAGACACCACAAAGGTGGTGAATGGACAATGCAAACCTGAAATCTGATGGACTGAAGAAATAAACAATTACATAAATAAATATATATATGTTTACGTTTATGCGATTACATGCATGCAAACTTAGACACACACACACATACACACATATTTGGGTGCGTGCGTGTGTGTGTGTGTGCGTGTGTGTGTGTGTGTGTGTGTGTGTGTGTGTGTGTGTGTGTGTGTGTGTGTGTGTGTGTGTGTGTGTGTGTGTGTGTGTGTGTGTGTGTGTGTGTGTGTGTGTGTGTGTATGCGTGCGCTTGTATGCCCAATTCAAAAATCATAATATCAGAAAAAGTACGCAAACACACACACACTCGCACGCAAATGCGGCCAAGCAAACAGCAGCCCTCCGTAACATCACGCACTATCGACTAAAGTAGAGGTGGCTGTAAAATGCAAAGCTTATGCATTATTCAGAACTCTGCCCCATCGCATGCACCGCAAGACTAGATCCCAATCGTTTCTAAAGGCTTTTCACTTCACTCATTCACTCGCACCTGCACCACAAGGTTAATATTGAATACCTGAGAGAGAAAGGAGGAATTTAAGGAAGGAGAAGGCGAGGAAAAGGACGGTAAAAAATACGAGAGGGAGAGAGAGAAAATGCATGAGACATCATTAGGTGTGAGGTAATGATGCATAAAAAGAGTCAAATAAGACGCACAATGAAGGCATAATACGAGAGACATGAATAGATAACTCACAAAGACAGCATAACAATGAAGGAGGGAGGGAGGGGGCAGCGGTATCAGCTGAGCCGCGCTACTAATAATCAATCTCAGACTATACTTGTACCTTCGCCCTCAGTCACGCTTACACACAAACTCGTTACTCACTCTCTCTCTCTCTCTCTCTCTCTCTCTCTCTCTCTCTCTCTCTCTCTCTCTCTCTCTTTCTATCTCTCTCTTTCTGCTTCTCTTTTCTCTTTTAATTTTTTTCTTTCTCTCCCTCTCTTCCTCCCTCTCTCTCTCTCTCTCTCTCTCTCTCTCTCTCTCTCTCTCTCTCTCTCTCTCTCTCTCTCTCTCTCTCTCTCTCTCTCTCTCTTCTCTCTCTTCTCTCTCTTCTCTCTCTTCTCTCTCTTCTCTCTCTTCTCACACTTCTCTCTCTTCTCTCCCTCCCTCTTTCTGCTTGTTTTCTCTTTTCATTTTTCTCTTTCTCTCCCTCTCTCTCTCTCTCTCTCTCTCTCTCTCTCTCTCTCTCTCTCTCTCTCTCTCTCTCTCTCTCTCTCTCTCTCTCTCTCTCTCTCTCTCTCTCTCTCTCTCTCCTCCTCTCTCTTCTTTCTCTCTTCTCTTCTCTCTCTCTCTCTCTCTCTCTCTCTCTCTCTCTCTCTCTCTCTCTCTCTTTCTTCCTCTTCTCTTTTCTCTCTCTTACTCTGTCTTTCTCTTCTCTTTTCTTTCTTTCTTTTCTCTCTCTCTCTCTCTCTCTCTCTCTCTCTCTCTCTCTCTCTCTCTCTCTCTCTCTCTCTCACACTTTCTTACTCTTTCTCTCTCTCTCTGTATATTTATTTCGCTCTTTATCTTTATTCTCTCTCACCTCCCCTTTCTTTCTCTCTCCCTTCTCTCTCACTCATTCCCTCTTTCTCTCTCTCTCACTCACTCCCTCTTTCTTTTCCTCTCACTCATTCCCTCTTTCTTTCTCTTTCATGATCTCCCTCTCTCTCTCGCTTCCTTTTTCTTACAATCACTATCCCCCCTTTTTTTCTCTCTCCCCCCCCCCATCCTTTTCTCTCTCCTCTCCCCCTTTTCTATCTCTTTCCCCCCTTCTCTCTCTTCTCTACTCTTCTCTTCTCTCTTTCTCTCACACACACAACAATACTTTCACTTTTCCCTAACTGGACCCACACCAAACGATAATTATCCTCGCTAATGTAGGAAAGGCTCTGGTACAAAAAACAAAGGTCCTATTAACATACCTCCCTTAACCCTATTCTAATGACCTTCTATGGTGAGAGAGAGGGGCTGACTTCTTGCCCCCCCCCCCTCCTTCACCCTTTCCCCTTCCCCCTCCCCTCCCTTGATCCCTCCTCTGCGACACTCTGATGACCAGCGTTGCCATCTACTTGTTTGCGTGCCACTGTGAAGGGCAGGGCACATTATCCAGGCCAGATCATTTTGCTAAGCTCATCCCCTCCCCCCATTCCTGCCTGCCTGCCTGCCCGTCTGCCTGCCTGCCTGCCTGTCTACCTGCCTGCCTGTCTACCTGCCTGCCTGTCTGCCTGCCAGCCTTCATCCGTGTCTGTCTGTCTGTCTGTCTGTCTCTATGTATTATGTATACTTGTGTGTAATTTCCCTTCCTCCTTATCATTTCTTCCCATCCGTCTGTTTCGTTCTACCTCCCCCTTCCCTTTCCTTCTTAATCTCACTCACAAAGAAACAAAACACACTCCTCCCTCACCATCTTATTGTTCTCATCTGCTGAACTCATCAAAAATGGCATAAACAAGCATGAGTATTGCATGCGAATTCCACACACAGCGAAAATAATAACACCGAAAATGCAGCAACAGTTTATTACCTTGCCTCTGTCACTCACCTGCTGCGGCAAAACACAGTTCCCTCTTTTCTTCTCAGAAGTTACAATAAGGATTACCACATTGCATCTCAAGAAAAAATAAAAATAACATGAATGACACGCATGGACTGACTTGCACACCTGCGGGACGTCCATCAGCGCAGCCCTGAATTATCCCAAAGAATAATGAAACGAACAATTGTAGCTTACCATTGCGACTTCTCCAGTATAGCTTCGGCATCGTCTCAGTTAACTAATCCCGAGGCTCAGGCATAATCCGACCGACATCGTGGTCCTCCTCCGGGTGGCATTTCGGGCACACTGCTGGATCACAGGCCAGGCATTATGTCTGGCTCCGACTAAGCTTGCCTATGTACAGTCGAGGCCTCGTCACATGTACATCCTTCTCCTTGGCTATGCTCCACAGTCGTAACTGACTGGTGCTGAGATGGTCACGTATTTACAACCACGTACAACTCGGATGGGTCTGTTCGTACAGAAGAAGCCTGCACGACCTCAACTCGGGGTAAACGTTTACACTCAGTCTCGAGTCGGTCACAGTACAGTGTTCCATGTGACTCACGATTTAGGAATGTCCCTCCCAAGAACGACGAGGGTCATCATGGCAACGAACTATGAACTATGTCTTTCTCACAACCAGTCGCTCTTATGCACTGTTTTTTGTAGTCCATATAGTCGGTCACTAAAAAACACCATCTAATCTGCAGTACAGAGCAACTTCATGAAAAAATCGAGTCAAGAACGAACAGTCGTTTCATCCCCAATATCTTTATCATCATCAATAAAGTTCCCCTGTGTCGCTTGTTCCTCCTCACACACGGCATGAATTTCTTATGATAACTAACACTCCGTCGGTCTAAATCACCGAAAAACCTCATGGTACCAAACGTTCATGTTGTCATTATAGAGTGAAAGAAGCAGTACTAGCGTGTCGTCAGGTTATAATTCTCAAACTATGAGGAGACGCAAGCTCCAGGCTGCTTATTACATCATTATAGTACAATAATGATATTGCTCTGACATTGCTTTTTGGTCAATATTTCCTTAGTTGATTTCTCTCTCTCTACCCCCCCCCCCCTCTCTCTCTCTCTCCCTCTTTTCTTGTTTTCTCCCTCTTTTCTTTTTCCCTCTCTCTTTTTTCTTTCTCTCTTCCTCTCTCTCTTTTCCTTCTCTCTCTCTCTCTTGCTCTTGTTCCCCTCTCTCTTTCGTTTCCTTCTCTCTCTCTCTCTCTTTACCTTCTCTCCCTCTCCCTCTCTATATCCCTTTCGTCGTTTTCTCCACAAGCAAGAGGCACAAGAGAGCAAAGCCGACCGCAACCATCGCTGGGCAACAGAAAACGACACAGCGGGGGCCAGGGCTACGTGGGAAATGCAGAGGACCACACGGACACACATATGGAGCGGCGACAACCAGCACAATGGGAAATTAATCAAGCGGATGAGACAGTAATGGCCAAGAAACCCGACCCACTTTCGGAATACTCTGGTAATTAGGCCACAGAAGACCACTGGCTGCTCTCCTTTTTTTTCCGTACCGCTGTTTCTCATTTCCCTTCTGGTTTTATCCCCCTCTTCCTTCCTCTGTTATTTTTATCGTTCACTTATTGTTTGCTTCTCTTATCGTATTATTTCAAACCCTTTATCTCCTACTACTTCTAATTCACTTTCTCCTAATTTGATCTTCCTTTTCTTTTTCCGCATCGACAACACTCCCAAAGGCGTGGATCTCTGCAGGCGTTCTCCTAAACACAATTTCCAAACTTTACGAATGCTCAGGGACGCCACATTTGATGCATGTCGCAGAGAAGGGAACATTCGAAGGCGTTGAACCTCAAAAAAAAAAAAAAAATAATAATAATAATAATAATAAAAAAATAATAATAATAAAATAAAAAAAATAAAAAAAATAACACTAGCTTGAATCCACGACCTTCGGCGGGTCTATGATTCGCTGGCGACATTCCTCGGCAAATAGACCTGTAATCCACTTCCTTGGCCTCTTGACCTCTTATTGGGGTACACTTCAATTAGGATGGAGGAGGGAGGTAGAGATTGATGGTTATTTTTAATATCGTAGTTAGTATATATTGCCTTATGTGCAATTTTGCAAACACAGGTAGGTGAAACATGTGGATGGAAAACAATGTTGTATGACATAAAGCAAAGGTAAGATTTAGTGCTCTCTCTGTCTTTATCTCTAACTATCTTTATCTCTCTTATCTACTTCCCCTCACCTCCCTCTCTCTCTCTCTCTCTCTCCCTCTTTCTCCTTCTCTCCCTCTTTCTCCTTCTCTCCCTCTTTCTCCTTCTCTCCCTCTTTCCCCTTCTCTCTCTCTTTCTCCTTCTCTCTTTCTTTCTCCTTCTCTCTCTCTCTTAGTTCCTTCTATATCACAAATCATGCTGATAATAATGCTAACAATACTCACCGCACACTCACTCACTCACTCACATTCACACACACAAAACGACCTTGGCCCAGAACATGTCAAGGCAAGGAGGATAGACGGGTATAAATTAGAGGAGAGAGGGAGAGGGGAAGAGAGGGGGGAGGGCGGAAGGGGAAGAGTGAGAGGAGGAGGGGTGACAGAGGTAGAAGAGGGGCGACGCGGAGAGGGGTCAGGAAGGGGAGGGATGACAGAGGTAGCAGAAGGAGGGAGGGGGTGGGGGCGACGCGGAGAGGGGTCAGGAAGGGGAGGGATGACAGAGGTAGCAGAAGGAGGGAGGGGGTGGGGGCGACGCGGAGAGGGGTCAGGAAGATTGCCCTCATTCTTGCGGGGACCAGAGCGGAAAAACACAAGTCACAAAGTTGACGTGGATAAGAATAGGCGTGACGGGCAGGGGGTTAAGTGGCGGGAGGGGCGGCGTCATTGTCCAAAGTCCGGGGGTGGGCCAAGGTGGGTGAGGGTGGGCGGCCTAATAACAAGGACCATGGAAGCGAGGCGAGGGCGAGGGCGGTGTTAGGGGGAAATAATGACGCAAGATATTAAGAAAAAGAGAAATTTGAAAATATATGAGTAACAACGTAATTAATTAATAGAATGTGAAACACACGAAGATTCTAATATAAAACTCAGAAGAGCGTTACGGCATAAAGATAACATAAAAGAAAAGAAAACACCACCACGAGACTTTGGCGATGGAAAGCAGACGAGGCCGAGACAATGGCAAAGGGGTATTGACGAAGGGGCTTACGGCGAAGCAGGTAACGATTCCACAATCAATTTGTCGATGACAATTACCTTCCTGGTTACTGGCAAGGGTTGAGACTATGACAGGGTGATGTTGATATTCCAGTATGAAAAATGTGTTTTAAAGCAGTGTCAGGGGGTGTTAGGGTGTGGATGACAGGTGTGTTCGCAGGGGGTTCCTGTATAACCTCTCCTTCTGGTAATTGTATCCCCACCCTACTCTCGGCAACACACCTGATAATATCGATCCCTCGTATGTTAGCACACCTGCACATCACATCCAGCCGACACAGTCATCACCTGCTTGTCATCTCCCTCAACACTGCCTCCCACACAGACACCACCACTAAACATTGGACCCGTTTTTTTTACTTCTTCTTCGTTCTTCTCAGTTTGCATTATATCTTTGGGATCATGTAAGTATCACTTAAGATGAGTAGCTGAGTGTTCGACACCAAGTCAGACACAACTTATCCGACGGAGCAGTCACCTACTGTACCTTATATCCAAGTGTCAATATTCATCAGGTAAAATGTTTTTTTTTGCTCTATGCGTTGCTTTGCTCAGGTCATCCGATAAATGTAAAAATGTGACGACTCAAAAACGCACCTAAAAATATTTCTCGTTTCTTACAATTTACGCTCATATGAATTTTGCAACAATAAGTGCATGCGAGCCTGCTGATCAGGCAATATCTGAGTTCACGTTTGAACGGGGGAAAATCTTATACATTCACGATATAAAGGCATCCATATATAAATATAAAGGATCATGTATATTTGATATAGTCTGAGCCAAAAGATTATAGGAGGACTAACTCAAATAGTTTAATTGCTTTTCAAAACGAAAAAGTTCCTACCCAAGACCTTACAACCAAATCAACTCTTAATAAGAGCAAGTCTCTTGTTCCTCCATCTAAAGAGGCGTGAAGGCAATTCGAGGGCCCAAAGCCGATAGCTGCAACTCCCCAGCCCCTTTAAGGCCAAAAGTCCACCCACGCCCATCAGCCGCGGGCGAGTCCCCACAGCTCACGCTAAGCGAGCGGCGCACGTAAAGTATCCGTCCGAACGCCGTCGCCTCGCGCTCCCGGTCGATATATCGGTGAGTCCACCTGTGAGGCTCTCGCGCCATGTGCAACTGTGCATGTGCCGTCAGCCCCATGCGTGGACCTATCGCTCGGCCCATCTCGCGGCGTATCTCCATATCTAATGAGCGAGCGGCACCGACACTGCGACGGCCGAGCAACGCAGGAAATGAATGACCTGTAAACAGGAACCTGCGAGTACAGCAACTGCATTCAAGCAAAGGCAATTCTGTAAATAGAGAAATGTGTTTTTTTCCTCTTCACATCCCTCTTTCCCGTCATTCTTTCCTCTCTCTCCTCCTCCAACTTGAGAACGCACGAAGATGAGTCCCAAAGAGATCGATTAAATAGCCGATCATTTTGCGCAACGGCCACTAACCGCCCGCTTGGCTATGCAATATCTCAAATATATGGAATCTCATTGCTTGACGTGAAAGCAATAATAATAAACATGAAAAAGGTGTAAGAAGGTAAAGAGAAAACCATATATAATATCAAACCAAGAAGTAACGAAAAACATGAATCAATGAATGATCAGGTAAACATCTACGAAGGAAACTTTCAACCGATCATCTTTATGTTTTCCGGCGAACTCTAACCCAACGTCAGCACGAGAGCATTCCAATACTTTATGTCGAAATCTATTCCGTTTCTTGCAGGCCGAACGACAGGCCAACGGACCTTCCCAGCGCGTCCCAGGGGACTCGAGCTCCGACCTTCGATTTCGTTTACTCAGAAGCTCTAAAACAGACATTTATCTCGCCATTGTCCGGCC
>NW_028234424.1:27485327-27492827 GCF_977035675.1 Penaeus japonicus
CATGTGTGTGCATATGTGTACGTGTGTATGCACGTGTATGTACGTGTATGTGTGTATGTATGTATGTATATGTGTGTGTGCATTTCCACCCTTAAACCGGACTGAAAAGACTTTGGTAACCGGCCTCGCAGCCAACCGGTACTAATCACGGGGCACAAAGCGGCATGCATCCACTTCAGTTTGAGCCCCGTGCAGTCTGTGGCATATCAGCATTCTTCGCTGGCCGTTCACGTATCGATGCGACTTCGAGCTGCGAATACTTGGCACTTGCAACCTCTCTCGGTAGCCTAGCAAGACCCAATAACAATTACAAAGGTAATGCGGGATGGGGTCATCATAATCATATCTTATCGCACCAAAATTTTACCCATTGTATGGAGGCAGTGTTTGCTTCCTTAGGATCTAAATAGGAGCATTGAGGACCCAACCGGCATTCCTGGAGGATGTGTTTCATTGTTTGGGTTTCTCCACATGGACAGTTGGGGCTGGTGTCAAGTCCCCATTGGTGGAGATTGTCCTTGGTTTTCTCTAACTTTGCCCTTGCTCTGTTAAGTCACCCAGTCTTTCCTACTTAGGTTTGAGCCAGGGGGGAGAGTTTCATCTGGGAGTGGTAGGACTTCATTTTGATGCCCGCTGTCATATTCCCGCCTCACTTCTTGGTGTTTAAATAGTGAGTGTATGGGCTCGTTCAGCTGTTTGCATCGTTCAATTTTTGTAATTGTTTCGCGTCGGATGTAAGGTGGTGGGATGCCAGTTAAACGGTGTAGAGCCGGCAAAGGTGTAGGCTTTAGAACACCTGTTATTACCCAATATGTTTTGTTCAGCTCTGTATCTATTTTGTGGGCGTGGCATGATCTTGCCAACACAAGGGCACAGTACTCTGCGGTGGAGTGGCACAGTGCTAGAGCAGTTTGTCTCAGAGTTTTAGGGTCGGCTCCCCAGCTGGTATGGGGATGAGGATAACTTATGTTACCTCATCCTTTTGAGATGTAGCCGCATGTCTCAATAGGCATGTTGAAATGAATAAAAGTTGCAGAAGATCCGTAGGTTATCTGCTAAATATAGAGAGAGAATATATATATATGTATGTATCATATATACATATATATGTATGTGTGTATACATATATATATATACATACATACATATATATATATATATATATATATATATATATATATATAATTTCACGTGGAATATACATTAATAGAGGAATAAAATTACCATCAATATTTTCGCCCAGATTACAAGATTACCAGATTCACGGATGGGATCGAATCCTGCAATATACCCCATCCCCTTCCCCTCCTACCGTTCCTTCTCCAGCGTCTTTCAAAAGCTAGTCCCTTATCTCACGCCACACCACCATCCGTGATTTTCCCGACCCTATTTTCCTTCCCTTCAATACTTGACTGCTTTCACAGTTTCTCATTCCTCTTCGTTCAATACAGATAAAGCAAAAAAAAAGAAAAAACACTGTTCTCCAAGACATCGTGAAGAACCGCAAGCAGAGAGAAAGTGTATTGTAAACAGTACAGCGACAGGGAGCTTGTTTGGTTGCCAGTAGATGAGAAGTACCTGACCACACGATATCGACCCCGACACGCGGCAAAACGCTTTTCTCGCAACTCCGTTTCCTCGCCGTGCCAGGCCGCAGGAAAGTTCTACGACCGCGTGACACATCTGGATACACTGGGACAGAGTGTACGGAGGGTCTGAATTGAACTCGGAATAAACACTCTACAGCACTTGTCTTGAGATTGAATAGCAGATCTTAAACGCTCTAAACGGATCACTCAATTCGTTTTGGATCTAGACCAATGCGCCTTCATGTATAGGTCCTTATAATCACGTCATTAAGGCACATATGACTTGTGAATTCTTTGTTTTTTCCCTCTCACCGTGAAGCAATTGCGATTCCAAAAGTTCGACGCGTGGGAGCTTAGACACACACATACACACACGGTCCTGACACTTGTCCAGCTCACTCGCATAGTTCACCTGCCCACCATTTGGTGACGTCACGCGGGAGTTGCTCTGTAACACGTGTGCTATTTCTTTTTGACTCGCTTTCGTGCCTTTACTTTCCACTGGCGTGATTTCCGTACGGTGGATACATTGAACAACATACGGCACACTCGTTAACGACAGCGAAACGCAGAAGGAAGAACAGAAAATAAAAGTTAATTAAGACTAACCAGCACCTGAACCGTTGTCCAGGCCACAGGAATATAAACATGTGGCTCATGAGAGTGAACGATGAATACTGACAGCGTTCCACAGTATTTCGTTGTCTTTCCAAACTGAATGCGGTTACTGATGGCACCGAATCGATGTTTTATTTTAGAGGATTGGAAATTCCAAAGTACGGATCCATCAGTGATTGAATTAAGCATATCGCATACATTCATTTCTTTCAGAAAAGGATTTAGTTCTATTCATCTATACCACACAGAAATAGGTGTGTTTGTGGTTGTGTGTGTCTATGTGTTTTGTGTGTTTGTGTGTATGTGTATGTGTATGTGTATGTGTATGTATGTGTGTGTGTGTGTGTGTGTGTGTGTGTGTGTGTGTGTGTGTGTGTGTGTGTGTGTGTGTGTGAGAGAGAGAGAGAGAGAGCATGTGTGCGCGTGTGCGTATAAATTATACTAAGACGGAGAAAATCTAAAGACTTAAAGATGAAATACTAATATTTTTACAAGGTAGACCAAACACGACTGCATGACAAAGACTACTGCCACATGTAAACAGCCACCTATGTCATACAGAAGGCTGGGAAAGGTACACACTGCCATGAAAACGGATGACGAAAAATAAGAAAAATCCCACTGCATGACGGAAGCATCTCGCCGTAACAACTCTTATATTTTCTATAACATGCAATGTTAAAATTAAACTGAACTGTTATAACGCTTTATTTCCGAAAAAAGATCATTGTTCCAGGATTTTGTTCACAGTAGTAGTAGTAATGATATCAATAATAACAATGAAGCTAATAAAAAATAACAACAATAATAACAATAGCAATAATAACTATCATAACAGCAATAATAACAATAGTAATCATAATGATATTGTGTTTAGTTGTTGTAGAAGCAGAACTAGTAATAGTAATAACAATGCTGATAATGATAATAATAACATAATGCAAATTATTAATAATAACAATGACAATAATAATAATAGTAATAAGAATAATAATCATCATAATTATCCTTATCACTATTACTATCATAATTATTATCATTATTGCCACTACTACTATTATAATTATCATCACTATCATTGTCATTACCAGTATCATCATCATTATCGTCATTATCATGATCATCATTAATAGTATTAGTATCATTATCATAATTATCACTATTATCATCATAATAACACCAACGACAACAATAACAGCAACAGCAATAATGAAAATAATGGCCATAGATAATATACTTACAAAAGAACAAATTAAGTGTAAATATGTATGCACAATGCAAACAAAACCACGTGCCTTTATTGAAGTCCCATCTGCGTGCTAGCCATTTACAGGAAAGTTCAGGAAACTCATAAACCATGACAAGCCTTAGCTTTTCATACATTAAAAAAACTGTTTCCGGGTATACACGCAGCAATGAAATAAATTACTGTGTTAGTCATGAACACGCGAAAAAGTCCTTGAAAGTTGACAGAATTAACCTTATATTCACTCTTTTTTATCGCAGTTCAAATAACTGGTTTATTTACACCGATCAAAGACAAACAAATAAACAATCAACCAAAAATACACAACCATACATGTTTTCGCCAGAGAGACAGATAGTACATTAGACAGGCAGAAATGATTTTTCATTTTCTTTTCTCCTTTCACTTTCTCATTTTTCTTTCTTTCTGTCTATCTCTCTTCTCTCTTTTTCTTTCTTTCCCTCTCTATCTCTTTCTTTTTCTCTTCTCGCTCTTTTACTCTCTTCTTTCTCTCTTCTCGCTCTCATACACTTTCTCTTTCTCTGTTTCTTCATCTCTCTTTTCTCTCTTCTCGCTCTTTTCCTTTCTTTTTCTTTCACTCTTACACTTTCTCTTTCTTTCTTTCTCTGTCTCTTTATCTCTTCTCGCTCTTTTACTCTTTCTCTGTCTCTTTATCTCTTCTCGCTCTTTTACTCTCTTTCTTTCTTTCATTATCTCTTTCTTTCTTTCTCTCTTCTCGCTCTCTTACACCTCTCTTTCTTTCTTTGTCTATCTCTCTTTCTTCTCGCTCTTTAACTCTCTTCTTTTTATCTTCTCACTCTTTTACTCTCTTTTACACTTTCTCTTTTTTCGTTCTCTCTCTGAATCTTTATTATTCTTTTTTTCTCTCCTCTTGCTCTTGAACTCTCTTCTTTTCTAATCTCGCTCTTTTATACTCCTTTCTTTCTCTTCTCTTTTATTCTCTTTCTTTCTCTCTCTTAAAACTTTTCTTTCTTTCTTTCTCTCTTCTCGCTCTTTTACTCTTCTGTTTCTCTGTTCACTCTTTTTTTCTCTCTGTCTCTTACACTTTCTTTCTTTTTTCTCTTCTCGCTCTTATACTCTTTCTCTTACACTTTGTCTTTCTTTTTCTCCCTCACACTTTTTCTTTATTTGATTCTTTTATACTTTCTTTCTCTCTATTGGTCTCACTTTCTCTTTTCACGTTTTTCACTTTTTCTTTCTTTGTTTCTTTTTTTTCTCACACACCTCATTCTTTCTCTCTGTCTCCTTTTCTCTTTCTTTCTTTCTTTGTTCATTTCTCTCTCACATACCGCATTCTTTCTTTCTCTATCTATTCTCGCTCTTTCACTTTCTTTTTTTTTCATTTTAATTACTTCTATTTGTCTTTCACACTTTCTTTCTCTCACTTTCTCTGTCATTCTTTCTTTCCTTCTTCCTTTCTGCGAGTAAATGTGTGTGTGTTTAAGGTTAAGGGAGAGGGAAAAAAGAAGTAGGGGAGACATGGACAGAGACAAAAAAAGAAAGAACGACTGAGAGAGAAAGGAGGGAGGGAGGGAGGGAGGGAGGGAGGGAGGGAGAGAGAAAGAGAGAGAGAGAGAGAGAGAGAGAGAGAGAGAGAGAGAGAGAGAGAGAGAGGGGGGGGGGGGGGACAGAAAGGGAGGAAGGGAGGAAAGGAGAGAGAAAGAGAGGGGAGGCAGACAAGGACAGAAAGGGAGGGAGGGAGAGAGAAAGAGAGAGAGGCAGAGAAAGAAAGACAAAGAGAGAGAGAGTGAGGGGAAGAGGGTGCCGGAAGAGTTGGCACAAAAGAAATTTCATAAAGCTCCCCCCCTCCCCTCCACTGCTCTTAGACATACGCGAGTGCGCCCTAAATCCCCCGAGAGAGTTCCAGCCGGCCGCTGCCACGACACGGCGCCGCGGCACGCAACCACCTCGCCCGCTATTTGGACTCACACCTTCGGGAGAAAAAGGGCGGTGATGGAGAGGGGGCGGCATGGCGTGGGAGAAGAGAGGAAGGAGAGGAAAAGGAGAGTTAAGGGAGGGAGAGGAATGTGAGTAAAGTGAGGAGACGGAGAGATGAGGAAGAAGAAAAAAAGAGAGTTAGGAGAGGGAGAGGAGAGGAAGGTAAACGAAAAAGGGAGTTAGATGAGGAAGAATAAGTCAAGAGACAGGAAGGAGAAGAAGAAGGGGGATAGATAGAGTTGGGAGAGAGCCAGGAATGTAAAGGAAAGTACAGGGACAAGAGGGATAGGGGAGTCAAAAGAGCTGAGGAGCGTAAGGAGAGAAAGAGAAAGACGAAAGGAAGAAGAGGCAAAGGCGAGAGGAAGGGTTACTACAACAGTAACGGATATGCGAATGAAAAATCATTACCCAAAATGTCATTACTGACTACCATAATATAGATAATAAAATCATACCATGTCATCAAAATGGCGTAAATCGATATGAGGATACACTCGCAAAATAACGATATCCAGTGCCAATGATAAAATGATAGAGACAGACAGACAGACAGACAAAGAGAGAGAGTCCTGCCGATATTCCTACTAAGGCCTCAACGCGACGGTGTCTTCTTACTATAGTCGTGCTTTCTCTTTCTTACACTGGAACGGAGTCAAGGTTCTCGCGTGTCAAGGAAATTACTCTTCCTGACTTACGTAATTTTATTATTTCCCTGGGAAGGGACGGAGACCTTGTTCCAAAAGGTAACTGATATTCCTGGTAAATATTCATGCCTTTTCCCTGTGGAGTTTTGCTTTACCACCCTTGTAACAGCAACGTCAATAACACTAATAATACCTGTTACCTCCATTCAGACTCCCATTATGTTTACTACCATTGCACATTATGTTTTCTACCATCACTATTTCACTATTTTTTAAATCAATGCCACTATTATAAATCCATTTTTTACGTATTCCCAGGGTTTGTATGTACTACAAGTTCCTCACACTGTACCTTCCCTTTAGAAATAATTATTCTGGAAGTAGTAATTAGTCCTAGCCTAAAAGATCTCGGTAATCACACGAAATAAGTGAACCCAATAGTTAAGTTTATAGATTATTGATTGATGAATCAAGGCCAACAACAGACCCTAAGATTTTATGATCATCGTTATCATCATCAAGATCATTACTGTCATCTTTTAGTACCACCACTGACATTGATAATAACAGTCGTATCATCAATAGTGTTATCATTCTTATCATTATCTTTCATCGTCATTAATATTCCGTTATTATCATTATCATCATTATCTTTCATCGTCATTAATATTCCGTTATCATTACTATCATACTAAACATGATACGAGTAATAAAAGACTATCATTATTTTCATTATTATCCTTATCATCATTATCTTCATTATTAACCTTATCGTCATAATTAGCATTACTATCCTTATCATCCTTATTATCTTTGTTAGTACTGCTCTTTTCCTTTTTCTTCTTCTCATTCTTTTTGTTCTTAATATGATATTTTTATTGTCACTAATATGAACTGAGTTCATTGTGACAAATGGATAAAAAGTGGTATAAAAGAGACTGAATACTTTCACAACACAAGAGATGTAATTGACGCGTTTCGGGTTACCCCGTCCTCAGAACTACATGTAGTTCTGAGGACGGGGTAACCCGAAACGCGTCAATTACATCTCTTGTGTTGTGAAAGTATTCAGTCTCTTTTATACCACTTTTTTTCTGTCACTAATATCATTATAGTTATAATTATCATTATCATTATTATTATATACATAATCATAATTTGATTATAATCATCATTGTATTTATCATTATTATAACTATTGTCATTATCATTATTACTATCATTTTCTGTTTATCTTTATCATCATTATTACTACTATCAATCACTACTATTGATAATGTTGTATCATTACTGCTGCCTCCAATTTCGAACAAAAAAACACCCGGATGAACAAGACATGAAGCCATGCCGAACATAACCAAGATCTGACATGATAATGAACGCAGCTCAGATAACAGGAAACTCAAATACCCATAACTATGATCACACAGCAACACCAACACGC
>NW_028234424.1:27527827-27535327 GCF_977035675.1 Penaeus japonicus
TTTGCTCGTGCCTGTCCTCTGCATTTGCCATGACACTGACTGCGACACTGAATGCAATGTGTGGGATGCAAGCGAAGTAGCGGCGATGATGGAGATATACTTAACAACTTGTTTTAGTCAGCTGATTTATTCCTGATAGGGAAGATCCTTTTGTAAACCTTTATTTTGACGAAAGAAGAAGCTCGATTGTGAAATAAACTTTTTTTTCAAAAGTGAAGAAATTTAGTCATCATAAGTAGTTTAGTCAAGAGGAATGGGAGTTTTACAGAGCCAATCGATTGACCGGAAACTTACCGTCACCTTATAACTTCATATAATGCTAAGAATTGCACCATATGTTCTTACTATATCGAAGGACCTGGCCACTAAAAGTTCACATTCAATTCAGGATATTTGCAAAGATGTGTGTGTGTTTGCTTTCTTATATTTGTTGATATCTATATCATAAAAAGGATAAATATTTTTCAAATTGCTGCACTGCATCTTAGCACTTTCTTTCGTAATTTCCACTCTGTAATACAATTAAAAGAGTAAAATAACATTAAGACTTGAATTGCCCTCTCCTAAGCGAAGCGCATTCTCACTCAGGCCAGCCAAACTCTGATCGGTAAATAAAATAATTGTCTCTAAAATAAGACGCCTAATGTAGTATAAGATACTTTTTTCCAGAAAATGGCCCTTTCAGAATAGAATGTCCGATCTAAGTCAATTTGATGTAACATATTTTGCCCAAAGATGATTTGGGTGGATTTACATCATGTTAATCTGCAAAAATTGCACTTCAAACGGTACTGTATCAAAGTCAACTTTAGATGTATTTCTTTGAGGTCGACCCCTACTCATGTAAATAATCAAATTTTACTGCAGTTCACTTGTATTCCCACATGCATCTGACCTCCCAAAGCCTATCATCAGTTAATTCAAGTATTCAAGTAATGACGATGCTTTGGAAAAAAAAGTCTACTATCTTTAGTCGCTTTACGATGTATTACTTACTCGCTCATTTTTCTCACACAATCCATTCAATACCTTGTTTTTAACTTTCACATCCTCTCTCTTACCCTATTCCATCCCTTTCTCCCGATCAACATGTCCCCAAGCATTTACCAAAAACAGTTATAGTCCATGAAGTAAGTTCCCCTATTTCCCCTCCAACACCTCCACTCTTTCCTATACGTTCGCCAGTGTTAGTAGCGATAGTCCTAGCGAACGTATACAGGTCAATGCAGGGACCCCTTTATCCCATTTCTGTCTGAGGAAGATACCACGCCCTATCTACACACGTCCCAAGATATCAAACTCCAGTTTCCGTTGCGAATTATATCTAATCATATTATATCATTCGAAACGCGTCAACGCAGTTATTAAGCCTCATTCGTGCCTTTTTCTACATTTATCGCGAGTCATTCACCATGGGAAATTTCCCTTATTTTTCCATACCTTGCTGTGTCCCTGACAAGAGTCCCCTAAAGATCTTCCTAGTACCCATATGTACATCCCACACGGTTACCACTAGGTGAACTAAGTGTAGTCTCTTTCCCCTGCGAGCGTGCCCTATGGTTGATCCCATTGTGAACCATGACTGCCATGCCCACTTACACTGCCCCCCCCCCAACTTATCAGTCAATATCAGAGGTCTCAATGAACTTCCCCAAAAATAATAATTAATATATATAGTATTTACTAATTATCATATGTGTGTGTGTGTGTGTGTGTGTGTGTGTGTGTGTGTGTGTGTGTGTGTGTGTGTGTGTGTGTGTGTGTGTGTGTGTGCGTGTGCGTGTCTCTTTGTTTGTATGTGTGTGTGTATTTGTGTATATATGTATATATGTATGTTTATATAAATATATATAGTAGATAAATATATACATTAAGAAAATGAATTCCTAAAAACTACTAATTCAATTCTAGTTAGTCCCCAGAAGAGGAAAGAGGCCTTGCAGACATCTCACTAAATCCAGCGTTATTTCGAAGCCTCACTTCATCCTCGGCCCCGAAAGTAGGTCAGGCCGTTCCCGCTCCCTTTTCCAGCGGCTGCTAGCTTGCCAGCCTCCCCTCGCCATAGGCCTACTCCGTAGTAAGTCCGTAGTACAATCGATTATCGGGGCCTCCATTCACGCCGGCACGACTTATGGGCAGGCACCGTAGGCAGTCGTGGGGGGAGGGGGGGAGGATCCCATTTTCTCTCGCGCTTCGCCATAGAAAATGAGCGCCGTCGCTCCAAATCCTGTCACCCGGGCGTGGATTGATTTTCCATATTTACTTATACCATTGCACTGTATGCGTGTAAGCACAACCCATAGACTGATGAAGGCATGAAGGTTATATTGCATCTACTTGACATTTCCGCTGGGACTCTTTACATAAACTTTTACTCCCCTCTTGGGAGAGCCACGGCAGGTGCTTTGACCTGTTATGGCTCTTTGACTGCATGCAAGTGTTGTCTTAAACAGGACCAGATACCTAAGGTATAGTGTGCTTCGCTGTTTCCCTTTGTTAGGACTCCATTACCTGACACCCTGGCCACAAATATATCAAGTAGGTTTGTTGATACAGCACTAATGAAAAACTTCCCAACTAAAAGGCATTTCGAAAGTCATGAGACGAGCGTGTTTGGTCTCCAAAGAAAAACGAAGTGACATCGACGACAACAAGGACACCGGGCAGGAGAGGAGCGACCAACGGCACGCAACACAAAAAAAAAAAAAAAAAAAAAAAAATCGAGGGGAGACTAGTTTGAGGAAAGGGACCTGGGAAGGGAGAGGGGGGAGGATGCGATGATGGCGAAGGAAGGGGGCGGGGGGGCGAGAAGCGAGGGAAGGGAAGTGGGTTGAAAGATGGGGAAGGGGAGATACGAGGGCGTTCAAACGAGAGACCGGACTACGATGGCCATGAAGGAGGTGGATAAAGGGGAGGAGGTTACAGCAATGGAGGGAATGAGACGGAGGGGGGGGGGAGGCTCAACAGATGTGATGGGGAGGAAAAGGGAGCGAGAAAAATATGGTGGGTAAGAGAGAGAGAGAGAAAGGGAGGAAGAAAACAAATATTGAGAGGATAGGAAAAAGTAATCGAAAGAGAACGAGAAGGAGAATGCCAAGAGCAAGAACAATGACTGAATCGCTTAAACAGGAGAATTCACACTAAAATAATGTTCTGAGTGACTGCCTTTGACACAACGCCTATACCAGCAAGCGCCGGTTTCAACCAAAGCCTTAAGTTTTTCGGGAAAAAAAGTAAATAAAGCGTTCAAGGATGGTATGGATAAGGGCATGAAGAACTCCAGCACAAAGTCAACTTCGACCTGCTCATGATTGAAGACTTTCTCGATTCTATAGCAAAGATATCAAGTGCGACATGGCTACATGCTTGTCAAGGCGGACACAAGAGCGCTGTGTACACAAGCCGTATACAATGTGCCAGAGCACTTCGTCTCCACAAAGGCGGACAGAGGGGCCCAAAAGGACGTGTATCCAAAATGAACAGCAAGGGACGTGGAATGAGCAACTAAGCAAACATGCCCAAGTGCCTGCAAAGGACTTCAAATGCAGCCTTCTTTTGCAGAATGACTACCTAAAGAGAGAGAGAAAAGGGAAGAGAAAATGAAAGAGATCGGGAGAGAGAGAGAGAGAGAGAGAGAGAGAGAGAGAGAGAGAGAGAGAGAGAGAGAGAGAGAGAGAGAGAGAGAGAGAGAGAGAGAGAGGGGGGGGGGGGGGACAAAACTCCAATAAAGAAATTACATCTAATAAAAATGGAAGGAAAATGGGAAAACAAGAACCGACCTCTGACGACACGACAAAACCCAAAAGAACAATAAGCCTGAGGGAGGAACACAACCGAAAAAAGCTCAGTAATCACGGTACTTCAGCAGCAGAAAACTGAATGCACAGAACATAACACAGCAGAGAGAGAAGGAACCCCACGAGGGGAGAAGTAGAACAACAAAGGAGCGAAGAAAATAACCCGAACAATTGTGAGAAGAACTCGAAATGGGAGACCTAAGCCTCGACGCATGAGTGCTCGCCCTCAAAGGAAAAGATTATAGTACTCGAAGCAATAGCAAGAGCGTTGGAAGAGAGATAAACTGCAGATAAGAGATGAGACTTTGGACAGAGAGGAAGAGAGGAAGAGAGGAAGAGAGAGAGAGAGAGAAAGAGAGAGAGAGAGAGAGAGAGAGAATGCGAGGGAGATGGAGGGAGATGGAGAGGGAGGGAGAGGAAGAGAAAGAGAGAGCGGGAGAGATAGAAAGAGAGAAAGAGAGAGAGAGGGGGAGAGATAGAAAGAGAGAAATAGAGAGAGAGAGATGGGGGGGGATATAGAAAGAGAGAAAGAGAGAAAGAGAGAGAGAGAGAGAGAGAGAGAGAGAGAGAGAGAGAGAGAGAGAGAGAGAGAGAGAGAGAGAGAGAGAGAGAGAGAGAGAGAGAGAGAGAGAGAGAGAGAGAGAGAGAGAGAGAGAGAGAGAGAGAGAGAGAGAGAGAGAGAGAGAGAGAGAGAGAGAGAGAAAGAGAGAGAGTACTTGTAATTTCCATGAAAAAAATACTGTCCCTGTTTGGTTAACTATAGATACAGAGCCGTTTCTGCATCTCTACTTAATCCACATACATACACTAAAGAAACCAACACGTCCACATAAAACAAAACACGCACCTAAACGCATACGCACCAATTCATATAAACACATGACTAAACCAACCCTCAAGATGATAACAATAACAATGACATACACACAAAACCAATGAAAAGATCTCATACGAAGACAACATTTAAATAAAAAACACTCACATGGAAAGGGGCGAGTAGGCAGTGATGACGTATTGGACTGGAGAATTAAAGGAGACAGGAAGTACAAGCCATGGGGGAGGAAGGAGGGGGAGAGGGGGGAGAGGGGAGAGGAGGGGAAGGGGAGGAGGGAAGAAGAAGTTAAGTTGATCTTGTGGGAAAGGAAGGGAAGGGAAGGAAAAGGGGCAGTGGGGGGGGGGGAGAAGGAAATCAACCAAATTTGAAGAGAAAAAAGGTAATTGACAAACCGGTTTCCCATTGAAAATCCCCATCATAATCAGATCCGCGAGAGAAAAAACATCATGAAACATATATATCTACAACGGCACAAGGGAAACGAACGGATAGAGAGACATATAGGCAGAAAGAAAGTATGTACATTTATGTACAGAGGGAGGGAGGGAGGGAGGGAGGAAGGGAGGGTAAGGAGATTGAGAGAGAGAGAGAGAGAGAGAGAGAGAGAGAGAGAGAGAGAGAGAGAGAGAGAGAGAGAGAGAGAGAGAGAGAGAGAGAGAGAGAGAGAGGGGGGGGAGAGAGAGAAGAGGAGAGAGAGAGGAGAGAGAAGAGGGGGAGAGGGAGGGGAAGAGAAAGGAGAGAGAGAGGGGAGAGAGGAGAGTAGAAGGAGAGAGAGAGAGAGAGAGAGAGAAGAAGAGGAGAGAGAGAGAGAGAGAGAGAGAGAGAGAGAGAGAGAGAGAGAGAGAGAGAGAGAGAGAGAGATGCAAAAGGTGAGTGAGTCATCAGAGCCGGAGACGGGGGAGGGGGAAGAGGGGGAGCAGGGCGGGGATACAAAGCACCTGGCCGGCCTGGGTAAACTTGTGTCCTCTAGAGATAATTTAGTATCCAAGTTTAGCACCGCCTTTGCTCCCTCCCTGCCTAAGGCCGCAATGCCCCCGCACCCTACTATTACCCATTCACTCTCCCTATCTCTGCCCCTTCCACTTGTATCTCTGATTCTTCTTGCTCACCTACTCCCGTTCTCTTTTTAACGTCTTCCTTTATTTTCCCATTCCATTCTCACTTATTTCCGTTTCTCTTTTTTACGTCATTAATTAGTTTCTTTTCTGATCTATTGCCTGTTTCTTCTTCCTATTGCATCTTTCCCTTTCCTTGTCGCCTATTTAGTGTATCTTCTTCCTATTGCACCTTTCCCTTCCCTTCTCACCTATTTCCTGTCCCCTCTCCATTTTTCCCTTCCGATCTGTCTATCCCAGCTCCTCCTCCCCTCCTTTTTCCATTCTGTTCGTCTATCACCTCTCAATTTCTTATCTCCTTCTCCTATTCATCCCTCCCTCAAATCCTTCTGTCTCTTCCCCTCGGCCGCCCCTATGCGCTGCTCTATACTCCCCCCGCCCCCCTCCCCTACCCTACGCAAACCAGCTTGGACGACCAGAACAGCCAATTAATATATAGTCTCGGTGCCTCTCTCTCTCTCTCTATCTCTATCTCTCTCTCTCTCTCTCTCTCTCTCTCTCTCTCTCTCTCTCTCTCTCCCTAGTTATATGTATATGCATATGTAGACCTTTATGTGTATTTATATTTGTGTGTGTGTGTGTGTGTGTGTGTGTGTGTGTGTGTGTGTGTGTGTGTGTGTGTGTGTGTGTGTGTGTGTGTGTGTGTGTGTGTGTGTGTGTGTGTGTGTGTGTGTGTGTGTCTCTGTATGTGCCAGTTTATGCGTACATGTAGGTATATGTGTGCGCACACATGGGTGGATCTGCTGGTGAGGGTGCGTGCTTGTGGATGCGTGCTTGTAGAGTTACACGTCATGGCTGACGTGAGAATCGAACAGGGTTTGGAGTGCGAGTGTTCCAAACTCGACTCAACCTCGCCTCAAACACCAACCCCGCTATAACACTCGCTGACCGCGAAAACAAATATCTACAGGCATGACTCACCTCGAAAAAAGGGGGCAGCCCCGGAAAACGGCTCATTCTCTAATCTCGCGCCATTCGTATCGCTTCCCCCTTGGTCGCACATCGGGCACCAATCCCCCGCCCGACTCTAATTGTCTCCCTAAATATTCTGTTAGGGAGGAGAGGCAATTATTACATCGCTCGTTCGCCCCCTTCTTTTAATGCAGGGACCGCAGCCCGCACCTGCCGCGCTCTCACATACGCTCGTCTCTGGCCAGTCACTTTCAGGACTCGTGCGCGGGGACTCTCTCGGTTTATTCATCCAATGACACTTTTATGTGTCTTGCAACCTGTTTGCCGGAACACAAGCATTTCCTGTTTCTTCCGGTGCGGCTGATTCTACCTTGCAATACTACGAGCTTTCTTCAACTTGGTCTCTTATGAATGCTGACCTAACACGGTACTACTTGTTTTTTTTTCGACACGCCGCGATAAGATCATGGCCGACACGTGAATAAGCAAAAAAATGTTCACGGGTGATCTTTTTTCACGCCCGTTTTATTGAAGCAAAAGGCTAATCTCACTCTCGACCCAATGTCTTCGCATAAATTACCATTCTGCGTAACGAAACTACTCTGGAGAGACAATAGGATAACCTTTTACGACGCCTAGACGTGCATTGTTGCCCTTAGTTAACAGCTGCTAGTGAGTGTAGTGCTGCATTTATACTCCTCGTGAATTCAAATACACATTTGCCCACTTACACACACACACACACACACACACACACACACACACACACACACACACACACACACACACACACACACACACACACACACACTACACACAAACACTACACACACACACACTA
>NW_028234424.1:27550327-27552827 GCF_977035675.1 Penaeus japonicus
ACAAATGTAAATATTAAGACTGTATCCATTTCACTTTGTCGATCAGCCAAACGGATATCACACTTAACACAGACCAATAAAATAAAGTGTGCAAGTTAACAAGTAAAAGATTTGTGTAATTATGGAAATTCACCCAAAAGCAAAAACAAAAATATTAGCATAAAAAGTATATTTCCACCTCTATTACCTTCCTTGCGAGATATTCTCTGACGAGGGAGGCAGCCAGCATCTCTACGTTTGGACGGTCCATGATGAGCCACCTTGGATCTGATTGCATGGGGTTCTAGCTGTCCTTTTGAGAAATGCATAATAGGCTTTGCTTAGGCTTGTAATGAATAAATAATCTGATTTATTCTATTGTGCTAGCAAGGACATTTCTCATTCATCTTCAAGGGAGAAAACAAACTGAATGCCATATAATTTCAAATGATTTCTGGTGTAGGTAATGCCTTCCAACCGATTTTCAGAGCTTCAGAAATTGGTATAGTGATGCCTCATGTCAGCTACAAAGTTATATATCTCAGAGTTAGAGTTACTGTGATCAGCTGTTACAATCCGATTATCCATTGTGTGTTTTATGTGCAACCGAATAAACACCTGTTATTCTCCGCTGACAACTGTAAACATCAATTAGGAAAGTAAAATTAATTGGAGCGACAATGATGCGACTCCAATCGCGCGTTATTCGGCTAATAAAGAGTATATGCTGCACTGCACAATGATCACATTAGTTAACTCATCCAAGGTGTAAACGGAAGGGAAAAGAGTGTCAAATGAAGGAGCGAAGGCTATCACAACACACAAGAACAACACGAAACCCTCGAATGTGAAGACTGAGGCCAAGACTAACGCTTATATCGTGTATCAAATCCCCGTTCTTTTTCCCCAATGCGCAACGAGTGATCTGTAAAAGCGGTTCCTCTTCCCCAGCAAAGTGCAGCATCAAGAAGCAAGGGGCGGAGAGGCGAAAGAGGCCAAGAGGAGAGAGAGAAGAGGAGGAGGAGGCGCGTGCGTGTCCTTCCTTCCTTCCGCCATCTTCCGGACATTTCACACTCATCCGAACAACTTTTTAAATGTTTTGCTCAATATCTCGTCCTGTCCGGGAACATGTCGTTGTTATTTTATACGGATTAGATAATAGTCGTTGGATCTTTCTCCGTGCATGAGGAGTGAGTGCTGCGCGTTGTGTGAAAAGAGAAAGAATTGTGAAGGAGGCTGGCCCGCTCGCCGCTGTCAATGGTCAGAGCAAACATGGCCTCCTCCAGCAGAGGAATACAAATCGGGTCGGCGTGGTTTCAGAGAAAAATCAAGCTCCGGCCGCAGCACAGAGGAATCCATTTAGTTACAGACGAAATACTGAAGGAAATTCCAGAACTCAGGCAATTTTCCGTAGGCCTACTACACGTACAGAGTAAGTAAATGACTAATGTTTACATCTGGATGTTGCAGCCACAGCAGAGTCGTCTGCTTTTTTATAAATAAGAATTAGAGCCAGATTAAATTGGTCCCGTAGGTTTTGCATAACAGTTTATTGGACGCATAGCTTCCAAATTGGCATTTCATTTTGGGTTTAAGGCCAATGTTAGATTCAAAAACACGTTCTGCTTTCGAACCTCATTAGTGTGAAGTTAGAAAGGAAACCCGAGTCTTTTTCTTCCAAATTAGAGAATTAGACAAGGAAAGCAGCATATTGCACTTCTTCCTCGCTTATTCATGATATTGGTGTAAGGTGTTAGTGAATTTCATTCATTTTTGCACGTGATGTCAGACATATTCGATAGAACCACCTTACAGAGTATACTCTTGAGGGTAGACTAAAGTAGATATTCTTTGCTCAGTAATTCCTTTTTTTTCTTTTTTTCTTTCTTTTCTGTGGTAGTTCATGTAATTCGGTTTGCTTAAGTTGAGTCATGTGGATATGGTAGCTTAAATGAGATGTAGTATTTTCCATTCAGACATTAATGTGAAGCATGGTTGCAGTGTATCCAAATAATTTTTTCTGCAAGAAGCTCTCAGCTGATGACATCCAAGGGACAAGAAGTGAGAAAGTGTCGTGCAATAATATCTGCTCAGCATCACCATGTCGTAAACTTAGTGTGAAATGTCAGCTTTGAAATATTTGTGATGCAAGAATAATATTGAAGTGACTTGTTGAAAAGTGAAAGTGGAGAATATAGTGAAGCTTGTCATGGTTACATTGATTAGTAAAAGAAAGAAATGTTTTAGTGAAAACAAAATGATAATTGAAAAGTATAGTGTTTTTACCTGGAATGATGTAAGAATATTAATCTTCTGAGCGCTGAATTTTCTCTGATGTGCATAGCCATTGCACATACATGTGGTTGTGAAAATAATTTGTTGTCTATTGATGAACATATTTATATTGAACTTATTCATTTATCAAGCAATGATTTTTCATAGAGCCTATGTGCAAAATGCAATTTTGTCAGTCAGTGATACTAAAAAAGTTGGTCTTGAAGATTTTGAGACCGCAAAGTGT
>NW_028234424.1:27562827-27565327 GCF_977035675.1 Penaeus japonicus
ATAGTTAATCAGTTCTTACTCTTATATGAATTGCTTTGAAAAGTTAATGTTGATGATAAATCCTACTCAGCAAAAACTGATTCCAGAAATAGTTCTACTGTTTGCTTATGAATGGTTATGCTGATTGTTTAGTGTAGATTTTGCATGTAAGTTCAAATTTTTGCAGAAGTGCAATATTTACCCCTTTCCTTTGGTTTAGTTCTTGATGACCTTTTACTTAGAGCAGTTCCCAATTCCTCCAACACAACTGCCCATCATAGAGTTTTGGTTTGGTTTATTTTTTTAACATAGATTTCCATTTTTTCCAGGGGATGCCTTACCGACATTCCTGTGAAGGCCCCGATGATATGGTAAATTGTTTTTATAATTTTGAGCATCATCATGTTAGCCATCAAATAAGATTTTTTCCTGAATAGGGTCTATGGAATAATAATGGGGGCTACATTTTACCCAAACCATTTTTTTTTCTAACCTCCTTCAATCAAAATGATCCCAAAATGTAGATTATGTATGTATTACTTTCTGTCAAAAAATTGTTTAAAGACGAAGATTAAAAATAGAAAGGATTGAGAGAGTTGGTTCTGGGCAGTGTTTGTAGGGCATTTCATCAACATTTTAGTCTATGCTTCATGTGTAGATATGGAGAAACAGGAATGTGCTTGAAAGCAGCTTTTGTTTGATATTTTTATGCATATTTTATAACATACATTTTAAGAGAAAAAGTGAAAAAGTATGGTATTACATTGTCAGAAATGAGTCTGAATATTGTTATAATTCAGTACAGTGATTTGGATGACTTTCCACAAATGAAAAGAATGAAAATAGGTCTTTCTTGCTTGATATTTTTTGTTGTCTAGTAGTACATTGATAAAATACTATTTTTGGCTGTATTTAACTGATACACTTAGTCTTGTTTTGTAGTTAAGCTGTGAAAGATAATAAGGTTGTCCTTCTTTTCTATTCTTTTTCTTTCAAGGTAGTTAACCTCACCCCTTCCTTTTAGATAAGAAAGTGTATGTTAAGAAAAGGAAAAAGTGAACACAGTTGTGAGAGAAAAAATCTCAAATTTATTGTTAGTACATGGAGTGATTTCTACTGAATATACTGAATAGACACACACAAACATGCAAACCAAATTGATATATCCATTATAGCCATTGATATAATTTACCTGCAAGTAGGCCTACAGCATGTCAATATTTTCTAGCATGTACAGCAAAAGGAGTGAACACAACACATTGTAAGTTGCAAATGATCAATTCTTATACTCTTTCACTCTCTCTTTCTCTCCCTATTCTCTCCTTCTCTCCTTCTGCTTCTCTCTTTTTCTCCCTCCTCTCTCTTTCTCTCTTTCTCACTCCTTCTGCTCACTCTCTCCCTTCCTTCCTTCCTTCCTTCCTTCCTTCTCCCTTCCCCTTCTTTCCTCTTCCTTCCTTCCTTCCTTTCTTCTGTTCTTCTCCCTTCCCCTTCCTTCCTCCCTTCTCCTTTCCCCTTCCTCTCTCTTCCCCTTCATCCCTTCCCCTCCCTTCCCTTCCTTCCTTCTCCCTTCCCCTCCCTTCCTTCCTTCCTTCTCCCTTCCCCTCCCTTCCTTCCTTTCCCTCCCCCTTCCTTGCTCTCCCTTCCCCGTCCGTCCTTTCCCTTTCTCTCCTTTCCTTCCTTCTTCTCCCTTCCTTCCTTCCTTCCTTCCTTCTCCCTTCCCCCTTCCTCTCCTTCCCCCTTCCTTCTCCCTTCCCCTCCTTTCCTTCCTTCTTCTCCCTTCCCCTTCCTTCCTCTCTCTTCCCTTCCCTTCCTTCCTCCTCCCTTCCCCTTCCTTTCTTCTCCATTCCCCTTCCTTTTCCTCCCTTCCTCTCCCTCCCTCTTTCTCTCATTCTTTTCAAGGTACATAGAAGGTAGCATCATGTAGCCCTGGATGATATCAATAGTTGGCAATGTATGGTATAGTGCTGCCCTTAATTAGTTGTCCAGCAAGTGCATATGAAATTGTAAATGAAACTTTTTATACCAAATGCCATATGACTGGATTTAATGGATGTATGGAACTCTATAACAGTAGGAAGTTGGCAGAATGAATAAGCATTACACAGAATTCTCGGTTGAGCCAATTCTCATAACAAGTTGGTAGAACTTAGCAATATCGCAAATACGCTGGCCATTAACCCATTCACGCCGGGGCGGAATTTCGCCTACTCCCGATAACGCCGGGAAGATTTCAAGCGCGCAACCGTTCATGCCGGGGTGTTTTCCCGCTGCGCGCGGTCGCTCTGACGCTCGCAGAGCGTTTTTCACCCACCCTATCCTTATGGTTTGCGTGATTGCGTCTAAAGTGTAATCATGTGTAGAAAGTAGTGCTATGTTCAGAGGATGTATATCAGTCGAAAAAGATGTTATAGCACTGTTTTTTTAGTGTTATTCTATTGAACTTTTTCCATATTCTTTACTCCTATGTTGTAATACCAATGGGAAGTGGAAGCATTCTTCTAGTGAGGTAACAAACATAGTT
>NW_028234424.1:27582827-27587827 GCF_977035675.1 Penaeus japonicus
GCACACACTGGTACAAACCTGTAAAGAAGTAATATTAATGTGGATTATTATTATTCTTCAGTGAAGGATAATATAATGCAAAACAAACCACAGCAGTTTTCAGTTGTGAGTGATTTTTCATACTTTTTTGAAACTAGTGTATATCAATTACATTCTGTAGCCGTCAAGCTTCAGCTGTTCAAGCCTATAGCACAGAATGTCTTATGGGGCCCAAGGGAGTAGAAGATTTCAGATTTGATGGAAGACAGGACTCCCATTGAAGACCTGTTTACGCCCCGCATATCAGCAGAGACGGCAACTTTAGGGTGTGCATCAGGTTTCTATTTCATCTGCCAACTCTGGGCACCAGCAGAAACAGAGTGGTCAGATAGACATTCGTGGACCTTACAAAGTCTTTCCATAGAGGATATTTTTAATTGTCATTGCTGGGAAAATGAGCCATGTGGAAATTAAGGTTCAGAGTCTATGATCCCACTGCTAATGGTCCTGGTGAATATATAGTGATTTTACCCTGAAACAGAAAATCTGATTATGGTCAGAGTTTGTGGTATCCTTTAACAGCAAAAGCTGCAGTTATTTGTGTGTAACACATAAGATAAAAGATTTTGTTAAATCACATGAATAAACCCTGTATTTGTGTGTATGTTTGGAATGTAAGAATATATGCAGTTTATGTGTGTGCAAGTGAGAGTAATGTGTAAGTAAGGAATTTGTTAAATGTTGACATGAAATTAATGAATTTGAAAGTTTGGCATATCAAGATGAAAGAAGGTTCATGCTTAGATACAGTAGTATGTATGGGGATAATGTGATAAAACAAATATCGCCTGAAAAAAGGAGATTGTTTTGAAAACATGAAGACCTATCAAGTTTGTTTGAAAACAGAATGCTGTTAGTGGATAGGAGATTGTAATTCTCCATGCTCTGCATCTTTATTTCAGTTTCCCCAGCTGTATGCAATGCAGACTTAATTCCTGTGCCATGGGAAAGAAGAATTATGCATTCAGCATGAGGGAATTCTGCTGTTATACATTTCTTTAGAGATTCATCAGATATTATCCTCCCAGAATGATGGCATTGCTACTTCTTATCTTTGATTCAGAAAAGAATTAGATAACTGGCAAAGGATACTTGTTATTCTTATAAATGACTTGGTCACCAATTCTGGGTTTGGCCAATATCAGTAGGCTTTGAACTTCATTTTTAAAAGTAGTAAACTTTTTGGAAGATGACCAATCTCAGAATAAGAAACTGGATTCTGACTTCATTGTTATTCTAACTGTATAGGAGCCAGTAATTGATCAAGTGTCAAATCAGTGTTTGATCAAGTCACTTAATAGCCAGTCTTTAATTGGTAGCTGCCTCCCTCTTGCTGTATGTAGGAGTATTTGGGCCTTTTTATTATTGCACTCAGATGGTTATGGTTGGCTTATCTATATAGATTTATAAGTGTAGTTGTTAATTCACCAGTTTTAAAAACTTGTAAACTTCAACGAAGGAACCTCACATTTAAGGAACCACTTTGTTTGACTCATTAGATACACTGCCATTGATGGAATGTTCATTCATAACAACCTGTGAGTGGCCACACAACTGACGGGGATATGTGAAGAATATTACACTGCTAAAGATCAGTTTCAAATCTTTTAGACTTAGGTTTTTGCAGTAGTTACTCATTTAAATTTTTGTGGTAAATTATTTTTTAAACATATTTTCCTCTAGCATATGGAAAATGCAATAGGCCAAGCCAGTTGCGTAGTCATTTGTGGGTAAATATGAATACATAGTATTTATGCTCTTTACATTGAGCTTTGATGGATCATGTGGTACTCTGAACGCCAAATTCCTAAGTACCTTGCAAGGATTAGCAGCATCTCCATATGGTGCTGTAATGAATTCAAATGACATTACTGACCCTGCAGTTGACAGAAGAAAACTTGGACCTGTGTCAGTGATGGCAAGTATGAGGTGTGAGAATTAGCATAGTCTACCAGTGGTCTAGGCTCAGATCGCAAGCAGCAGCAGCAACTGGTAAGAACTCTCTTAGATGGACTCTTACACTCCATAAAGAGGATCATAAGGGAACCAAGTGAGCCTTAAGATATATATATACATATATATATATTGAAGATGAAGTTGGACTTCGTTGTTATTGTAAGTTATTGTAAATCTGTTTTTTGCTTCTTAGGCTTGTGCAGTTTGTAATCATTAATGCTTTGACTTTTTTTCCCTTTTGGGAAGTGTGTTGTGAATGTGCCATAGATAATTTGCTGACAAAATAGTCCCAACCCATCATTTAAAGCTTAAAGAAAATAATAAATCTTGATTTTCCTTCACTTTAGGAGCACTGTGCACAGATTGTCTTGTAAGTTCCAAGTTTGATAAGTTTCCTCTGAAGGGACCAGAACACCATCTTTCTGGAGGTCGGCCAAATATGTCCTATTAAAAGACTTAGTTTCACCCCTGCATTGAAAGAGATGTTCTGGATCTTGGGCTTGCAGATCACTGGAAACAAATAGTAATCCCAAACTTGACTTTCGCTGGCAGGTACGATTAAATTGAATAAATGAATTAGTTTGTCTTATTTTTTTCTCTACTCTACTTTCTTCTTCTGTTCAATTCTTTGATTGTGTTGTTAGTCATATTGCATATGTTCACTTGCAAAATATTTTTCACTTTTTTGACTCTGATATTCTCTTATTAGGATCTGTGTAGAATGTATAGAAATGTAAGTATGCTTGTGTGATTCTTTATTGATATCTGTGTGGTTGTCTCGGTGCCTGAATGTGTCCCTGAAAGACTTCTTATTACCATAGGCAAGTAGAAAGACAACAAAATGAATATGTTTGACAGACAATGAAACCAGTTCTTGTGAAAGAAAGTTTTTTGTTTTGTTTCTTTTGTCTTTCTTCCTTTCTTTTTTTTTAGTAAAGATAAAATATAATCCACTCTTGTCTTTGAGTGTGGATGGTACAAATAGCTCTTAGATATCTGATTTTATAACTTGACCTTGTCTTCTCTGAGATAAAGAACCTAACATGCGTGAACAGTGTTTACTCGTATCTTCCAGCGACATGCAGGCATCAAATTTATTTCCGAGATGAAAGAATTGTGCATGTTCACATTTGAAATAGTTTGCCACACCCATACACCAACATACACTCATACATGTTCTTGATGATGATTTAAAATTGATTGTTAGTTAACCATTACCTACCCCCTCTTTTTTGCATAGCATATTGCAAAATATTTTTGGTATTTATTAGATGTACCTTACTTAATTATTCCAAATGAAGAAAGAGTGGTCAGTCTTGTCTGTTGTCAATGACAAATCTTGCTATATATGTGTTTTGTGGCTAGATTTTTTTTTTTTTTTTTTTTTTGGGGGGGGGGGTTCCTCTTCCTTTTTCCTTTTTCTTTTTTTTGTGATTTTTATATAATGTATGGAGGTCTCTGCTGGGAAAGAGTCAAACTGATCATTCTATTAGTATTTTTGTTTACTTTTTCATTTTATTTAGTTATGCTATAATTTGTGAATGTAACGATTAGGAGACTACTCTTTCTTAATTTTTTTCTGGTGATCAGCATTTGTAGCCTTCAGAAGTGATTCATCAAGCCTTTTTTTCCTCCAGTGGCAAGTTTTCAATATAGAATTACTCTGTTGAGCATAACAAAAATAAAATTCCATTGTGGCATTTTTTATGCTGGCTGCACCTGCAAAGGAAAACACACCTGAGGATTGAAAGTCTTCCTAGTGGTTTAATACTTCCTTCTCATCCACTGGCTTCTTCATTACATTTTCAGCAAATACACAACTTCAGCTAATGGTTTTTAAGTGGTTGTTTCTAATTTCAGCCCAATAAAATCCACATCCATTCACAGTCAGTATGTGGGAGATCTTAATCCAGTAGATGGATCTTAGGTCTCTTGACTTTGCTTGATTTTGGTCAGTTTGATGTACAAAATGATTCCACAATCTAAAGAAGCTGTACTTACAGTTATAGAACAATATTCCAGTCACACTCTTTGTTGTTGATGTCATCACATTTACACCATATTATAGTAATGGCAACACAAGTAACGTATGAGGGGCAAGTTTTGGGTGTAAGGAATGGAAGGCATATCAGTGCACCTAAAGTATTATTACCCTGTCTGATCTGCAATGGACTTTGGGCTTGGGACTTGGCACAGTTTACAGAGTTTCATATATTGGCATTATGATGTTAATGTCAAGTGCTGCAATTAAAACATACTTTTAATCAAAATTTGATATGTGTTTGGATATGAAGCTGCAGAATATCTTGAAGGGAATGAAAATGTAAAATCATCTGAGATTTGATGTTTTTGAAAAGGTCTGTGATAGATACCTTCCATTTAATTTCCAGCTGAAACTATCCTCAGGCATTTCTACATGTGAAGTGATGGACAAGTCTAGACCTTGTGATTTTTTATTTTCGATTACACTATGTTATGTATCTTTCTTCCTTCCTTTCCCCCCTCTCTACATCACACTTTCCCCTATCATTTCTTTTCTCTCACCCCTCACTGCCTTTACCCCTCCTCCTTCCCTTCATTCATTCATTCATTCATTCTCTTTTCTCCTTTCTTTCCTTTATTCTTTTTCTTTCCTTATTCCTTCCTTCCTTCCCTCTTTCCCTCCTTCCTTCCTTCCTTCCTTCCTTCCTTCCTTCCTTCCTTCCTTCCTTCCTTCCTTCCCTCCCTCCCTCCCTCCCTCCTCCCCTCCTCCCCTCCTCCCTTCGTCACTCCATACCTTACCCCACCAGACACACACACACACACACACACACACACACACACACACACACACACACACACACACACACACACACACACACACACACACACACACACACACACACACACACACACACACACACACACACACACACACACACACACACACACACACACACACACACACACACACACACACACCTCTCTCTCTCTCTCACACACTCACTCATATTCACACGCACATA
>NW_028234424.1:27600327-27605327 GCF_977035675.1 Penaeus japonicus
ATATTGCTATATACATTTAACCCATTCTAGGAGACTCAATAAGAATTAACCCATTTTGGACCGGGCTCTTAATAACCTAACTGGTTGTCAGGATGGGTGGTCTAAAACTCTAGCGGCACGGGCTAAAAATTAGAGAAAAAGTGTTTTCTCTGCCCTTTGGATAGCGCAGACACTCAAAAATAGAGACAAACAAAGAGATAAGATAAGCATAAGGCCTATTAACAGATCTCATACTATATGTACATGGCATAGCATAATGATAATGATAATCATAATAGTTGGTATGAGTATAAAACATGAATGACATATATGTTTAGTAAATAACTCAAAAACTCATGTTTGTCTCAATGACATTTTACATGCCACCCAGCATTTTGGCTCATTTTGCCATGGCTTGTATAGATGGCATCCAGTGCCAATGGTTTAGCTGAACTATATCATTGTTGAAAAATATGTATATCTAAATAGGTACATATAGATAAGTTGAAGATACACACACAAAAATTATATTATTAAAAGTTCCATGATTTCACAGAAAGTAGCAGTCAACATAAAGAATCTGGTAGTAATATTAAGCCTTCCAGTCTCCACACTCAGCGGCACGGGTATAAAAGAGCAGAAAAGCAGAAGAAACGTGCACAACAAAAACAAAAGGAGGCCAGTAAGGAGCTCATTCAGAAGAAGGCAAGTTATATTTGATGGTTATAAAGCTGAGCTGGAATGTTTGATTGTCACCTAAACTTTCTTTTCAAAAAAGTATTTGTTTCCTGTCAATGGTTGATAAATATGTTTTTATATGAATAGTAGAATTGTTGGAGTTGTTTTTTTAGCATGTGCTTTGTTTGTAAGTCATTGCCCCCCCCTCCCCCTCCCCTTCTTTCTTTCTTTTTTCTTCTTGCTCTCAGTTTTGTTTTGTTCCCTCCCCCCTTTTTTTTTTCCTGGAAATTTTAAACTATTCCACATCTTAACCTATTGCAGATAGGGCATATGAAATTGTTGTAGGCATGCCAGATAATAGGGTTGGTGGAATATAGGGTACCCCACAACCATTTTTTGCTCAACTCCTGCTCATTTATACATTAGAGTATTGAAAATCTTTGTTTTTAGTGTTTCTTCATGTCGAGAGTAAAAGCTGGTATTGGTATGCTATGTCAGTGTTTAGATAAATAATATTTGTAGTTTAGTCTTCATACAGGAGGAATTTGTACTTTACACTCAGTGCAATAAGAAATATGATGTTTATTTAAACTTCTTTAATGTAATAAAGGAAAAAATATATATATTGGCAAAACATCTAAACTAGCAGTGCCACCTTACACACCATCTGCAAGATGGCAACATGTTGACTTCGGGTTAAGATGTTCAGCCTGGGCGGAGCATCTGATGGTTCTGTTTGTTTTCCATTATTCTACAAACTTGTGTTATGTTATTTGAGTCTACATATAATATATTAGCATAGTGATACTAATGAGCATTTGGAATGATGGCCTATTTACACAACTGAAGGAATAAATGTACTATGAGAGTATGCTGACCTTGTGAATCATGCCTGTTTTGGAGGGTTAACCCATTGCGGACGGGGCGCCTAACGTCCGAACTGGTCGTCAGGGCGGGCGGTCAACGACACTAGCGACACCGGCCAATAATTAGAGGGACGGGGGAAGGGTTTTCTCAGCCCTCCGGGTAGCGCAGACTAGCTCAAACATTAATTTTCCATAAATCCATCATAAAATGAGGGTTTAGGCTGACTTTTGAACGCTATAGCTCTACAGCTAGCGCCGTTACAACCATAATACTCTATGACTGTGTGCGCGCTTCAACTGTGAGCAGATCCCGATGTCGCGTCTTGTACGCATTGACTCCCGTCTTTTAGGCCTAATCGGTGCCGACTTGTATGTCATGACACCCGTACTAAATGGGTTAACCAGTATCTTGTAGATCATATGTTAAACAGTTTTACATTATCTTTATTTATTGTGTACCATTTAGGCTGTTTATGATTTATTAACTTACATTTTACTTTTTCAGGTAACGTGTGTTCTTGAAGAATACAAGAAACATGTTCAAACTGATCAGACAGCTGACAATCTCAAATTGCTGAAGAAAATTGATAAACGCAGAGCACCAGAGAAGTATACCAACCAGGTATAATTTCACATTTGTTTTAGTTCCAGAGAACAACAGTTTCTCCTGCATGTCTGTCTTCCCAGTCACAATTAACCCACACAGGACGGGTGGTACAGCATGTGTACCGCGCATTCAAAAGCCCAGTTGCCGGGCGGCACAGTATTGTGCCAGCCATTCAATTGATTTAGGCCTAATAATTCGAACGCCCCGGCATTTGGATATTCAAGGCTAGAATTCCCCCGTCGGGAATGGGTTAAGATTTGATTTTTAATATTTAAGATTTCAAGAGCTTAATCCTGCACACCAGAAAATCTACATACCAGTGTCATATCTCATATATATGCTCTACAGTGGAATGTCAAATCTGAAAAAAATACCACATTTAGATAAAATAGATGCATAAATGAAAATAACATATTAAGACAATAATAAATCATGAGTGATATTCTATTTTGTTTAAGGCAATAGTGGCAGAGAAATGAATAGGTGGTTTAGCTGGATGGAATGTAACATTCAGTACTAGAAATACTATGTTATAGCTAGTCCTCTCACAAAAAAAAATCAAAGTGGTACAGGAAAAGGAAGGGCTACGGGAATGGTATGGCTGATTGTCCGGTGGAAGCATGCCAAATGGTGCAGGGTATATCAGATGACACTACATCCATCTCAGACACAGTTAAAAAGACTTTGCAAAACTGCATCTTCGCAGTGCTCGTGACATATTTGAGGATGCAGATGCTGTAACATGGATGAGTTCTGTTAGAATTAATTTTTTTTCTTCTGGATACTGTATGAGCTCTTTCAGAAAATAGGTTATTTATGATATGATGGCTTACTTGACTTTGATTATTATTACATAGGAGTCGGATTCGCTTATACCAGGGAAGGTACTGATGCACCCTGCTAGCAATAATTTTATTATTTCTTTATAGAACATTATGTAAAAATATAAAATTTATTATGATTAGTTTACCATACTACTTCAACCATTTTCTGTTGTCCTCTGAGTCACTGAGGTCTCTCACCAAGGTCACTCTTCCCACCCTCCTCCCAATTCATGAAAGTCACTTGTCACATGCACAGAGGGGGGGGGGGGGGGGGAAGTTAATTCTACATATTTTGATATATAGTGCAAGATGATTATGTTGAGGTTTTAGCTTAAAACTTGCTGAAGTTTTGGCTTAACCCACTCATGCCGGGGCGATTCCAGCTCTGAATGGTCAGAATGGCAGGGTTTTCAAACGCATCAGCCTAACGCCTCGGGATTATGGGGTGCACTAGCCACGAGCCTTAATAGTCATACATCTGCATGGATATCTTATTGTTTTCTATGCTTTATTTGTGCAAGTTGTACAAGCATAGAAGCTTATTTTCATTTTCCTTCCTATTAGTGGGATAACTGATAATTTTTTCAACTGTGTTAACCCATTAACAACGGATGACTAGATATCACATCTAGTGGTTTTTGGGTCACACGCCGGGGACGCGTTACTTTGTCCAGCCTGGCGCGCGGGATGAACCAGTGTACAGCACTGGCTCACGGCCAGTGTGGCCAAGAATCCTGACGCGTTAGGCTTATGCGTTCAAAAGTCCCGGAATTTCGGTCTTTGTAAGCTGAAATGACCCCGTCGAGAGCGGGTTAAGTAACTGAGATTGACTATTCAACTTTGATCTCTATTGTATGGTCTGTATTTAATGAATACCAATGAAGTATTCATTTTCTGGTGTGTAAATTCAAGCTCTTGAAATGCAAAGACCAAAATTGATCTCGATAAAACAGAAAATCATACCTTAGCCTATTGGTTGCGGTTTTAATAAAGTATGTATACAGTCGGTTGGCGGGTTTACATTGTTTGGCACGGTGCCATCCGTGCTTACGAATGACACTGCCTTGGCAGCAAATCATCCACTGTCAATGGGTTAAATGCAGCTGGGGGGACAGACTTGTAAAAGCTTTGCAGTCTTAACCCCTTAGAGACAGATAAAGTAATGTTTATATCATGGTTTGGCTGATCTTCCCCCCCAATATAGAATATTGAATTTACTGTATTTATCATAATATATTTCCTACTGCTTTTCCTCATTTTGAGCTTTTCCTCTGATAATGAAAGTTGTCTTTTCATTCTGCAGGTCAAGCAGCAGCACAATAAAGAGCTTGACAGGAAAACAGTGAACAGAGATTCTCTCCAAGGAAAGAAGACAACAGAAGAGAAATCGGTCTTTACTGAGGAAGATTTTGAAAAAATGAATGAAGAGTGGCTACGCCTCTACTAACAAACGGTACTACAAGTTTCATCTGGTTCTCTGCCAGCAATGAAGTAATTTGCTGGTGTATCATTTTAGTAGCTTGAAATATTGCATGTATTCTGTAAAATATATGTATGATACTGTAAAGCCAGAGGCTGTTGCCTAGCAACAAAAATTGTGCTAGCAATCTAATGTAGCCACTGATTTGCATGCACCTATAAGGAAATGTAACTTGTTTCTGAAAATATTGTTTCTTGCTTAATAGTATGTATTACATAAAGGGAAGCATGGAATAACACTCAAATACAGCAGCTGTAAAAACACTAGATGTTATCAAAATGCAAATCTAACCCTAGTCCAAAACAAAGAATTGTTTGTTTTAGTGCTCTGCAGTACAATTTATTATCTTGATATATATATATATATATCTCCATGAAAGTATATGGTCTTCTCATTTTCAATGATAGTATATAAATTGATATCTTTGCCACCAAATATTTCAGTGGGATGTCCAGTTCAGTGTTGCATGCACCCTCAAAGCTGTACTTTTTTAGGATATGAATAGTAAGTAATGGTAAATTTATTTGTTGTTTTAACTCGACTCCCAGGCTTGCTTTGGAATCCTT
>NW_028234424.1:27625327-27627827 GCF_977035675.1 Penaeus japonicus
ATGTTTCCCGCCTTTAGGACGATGGCTATTATAACCTGCTTGAAAGTATCCGGTGGGAAGGGAGGCGTTCGCTATGTTTGCAAGTCCTTGGATCATGATAGATGGAAGGTTTTCTAGGTCTGTTTTTCCTACTGCTTTTGCCTGATGCTTATTTTTTTCTCTCTCTCGTTTGATTACTTCAGTGACTTCTGAAGTAATTGACTAGGCGAGGCTAGAGTTAGATTACTCATGTTTGTGATTGCAGAAAGAGTTATTCTTCGCCTATTTTTACATATGGCTGTTGTATCTTTTAAGTTTTGTTTTTTCGTTCAGTTCGAATATCTTCTGATTGTGGGCATTCAGGCAATAAGGGGAGTTGGTGTTGTCTAATTAGGATCCTGGAGGCTATTTAAAATGTCAAATGACATTTGCTCACATCTTTCATTAAATAATGCATTATTAACATCTCTTATTATATCTCTGATTACCCTCTCAGGGTTTAGTTCCAACCTTATTTCTAATTCAGATGTGAGAGGATATGGTTTGGTTCTGAAGGCGGATATTTGCTCTCTTGGCAGAGAGAATATCTTCAAACCGTGATTTTAATTCTTCGTCCATGCATTCTATTGGGTTATTGTTGACGTCACAAGTAGATGTGTATGGTAATGTTATACTGGTCCCAGTTTGCTCTTTTGTACAGATCTGGGAGTACAAAGTATTTGGATTGGACTTGTGCGTATACTAATTCTAGAGGATTTGGTGAAGTTGTACTTATGTTTATGGTGTATGTAGGAAATTCTGGGTCAAAGAGGGCCAAACTTCCTCATAGACTGGCTATGGTGTAGCCATTATTGTTGCTGTTACCAAGGATTCGAATTTTGACGTTGAAGTCCCCTAATAGGTAGACTGATTTGTTTAGAAGACGGGGTATATCTCCATATGGTATGTATAGTCTTAGTGGTGTTAACGAACAGGTGCCAATGTTATATGGTCCAGTGAATGTGTCTATTTCCACTGCCAGAAATTCTTCGTCAAGCTTATCAATGATTTTGTGTTTGATTATAGGAACTCCATTTGCTTCTCTTAGTTTGATTGATTGATATACAGTACATGTGGGTATTTAAATGTTTTCTTGGGATTTTTGGCTATGGCTGTTGATGAAAATTATATCATGGTTAGATTCTCTGTAAAAAAAAATGCAACCTCATTGAGTAGTCCATGAGACTTTGATTTGATCCTTTCCGGATCTTGTTTTCGTTAATGTATAATGCCTTGGATTTTTTAGTCTCCAATATCGTTTCTGGCGTGATTTCAATTGAACCATACTGAAGGTGTGTTTTAGTCTTTCCTTCTTTTTCTTCTATATCATACTCTGGATTCAAGAAAAGATATCTGATGTGGCCTTGATGATTTTTCTCAGTTGTCTACGGTCCCGGTTTTTGCTTTTCTTTTGTTCTCGTGCATATGGTTCGAGTCTCAGGGTATCTGTGAGGGGTGTCACAAATAGGTATTGAGCAAAAGGCAGATAACTCTTGATCCTTGAAGATAATGGCACCAAGTGAATATGCAAATATCACTTTTGTAGCAGGAGATATGTTGGGCGTCTTGGCTTGGCGGGGTCTTGCTGTGGCTCCGCACGGAGGGGCTGCCGACCGCTAGTCCTGAGTGGCGAGTTATGGTGCGATAGAGAGGGGGGCAAGATGGGTCATATTTATGCCTGACCTTTCATGTCCTGGGTTAACAATAAGTTTCTGGTCTACTTTCCTTCCTCATAGTGGATCATGATGTAGGGAACAACATGGTAGCTAACGTATCACTACAAAACACCTAGGGCATGTCTCACATATTGCACGACCACTTATATCAGCTTGTCCTCAAGCCGCTATGCTGAAGTCATCTTCCAAGGGGAACATCTTTGTCCATCCAGGTGGTGTTGTCAGCGCATCCTCGTCCCGCGTCCGGCTGTTTCCAGTCGTTTTCGTTTTCTATACATCTGTCCTTGGTTGTGCCTGTTGGTTATTTTGAAGGTGATCCCAGCTATCCACTTCGACAGGTCTCCACACTTTTGGTTGCTGGGTAATGTAATGACGGCTGTGCACTCTTTTCTGGGCGTTTTTGGCATCTGCTACTTTGAGCTTCCGTTTAGTTGCTTGGTTGACCACATTCTGGGCCTCTTTTCATGGCTCTTTGTATTCTGCTTATCTGCTTGATAACAAATAACACATAGCACCTAGAGTGTCTCATAGTTACAGGGTCAGCTGGTATTCCTCAATGTAGAATTTTAAAAAGGGCCTTTAGAGAGAGAGCGTAAGGATTTCTATTGTCGGTATGATTTTTTTTTTTTTTTTTTTTTTTTTTTTTTTTTTTTTTTTTTTTTTTTTTTGGTCTAGGTTTGGGGTGGGGGGGGGGGGTCCATTTCCGTTATGGTTTTGACATTTAAAAATTCGGTGCAGCTACTATGCGTTAAACTTGATTCTTCTTTTTTCTTGCGTGCAGATCTTAGGCAGGATTATTTTTAATT
>NW_028234424.1:27650327-27655327 GCF_977035675.1 Penaeus japonicus
TTCTTATCAGTGTAAGTTCACTGAGTCACTATGAAGAAACTGAATCATCGGCGTATTGTATTAATTAGCAGTTATTAGCTGTGGTTGATAAATCATTTATGAAAACTGTGAATAGGATCGGGCCCTAATATAGATCCTTGTGGAACACCAAAATAGATTGATTATTGTGATGATATACTGTCATTATTTTTTTTACCGATTGGGTTCTTGTGCTTAGAGAACTATCAAACCAATGGGTATCAATTCTCTGGTTTCTTATTTTGTTATGAAGGATTTTGTGGTTGACATTGTCAAAAGCTTTAGAAAGGTCGTACAAAGTGAGCAACTTTATGTTATTGTTGAGCATGTTGTTATAAATTTAGTCAGTAATCTGTAGCTATGCTGTTCCAGTGGATAACCTATTTCTAAAGCCATGTTCAATTTTAAGTAATGGGTTATTGGTCTCCAGGAAATTCATCAATTGATTAGCTACTGTCTTTTTCAAGAACCTTAGATAGTACTGGGAGTATTGTAATTGGGCGTAATTATTCATGTCTATATTCCCAGTCTTAAAAATTGATGTTACAATTCCATGTTCCCAAAGCGACGGGAAAACACGTGGCCAGAGAAGTGTTAATGATGATCGATATGTAGAATGCGATTACAGGTAGACTATCCTTAATAAAGCACAAAGGAATACTGTCTACTCCCACCGCATTTGCTTAGTGGAGTTGTTTTATCATTAGGATAATGGTTTCTACGTCCACTGGCTGTGGTCTGAAAACATCAGTCATGAGCCTTGCCCGATCTGTGTTTTGATGTGATGTGGAAGTAATTGTTTGTTCATAAGTTAGTTTTCCAATTTGTGCAAAGAAATCATTAAAATGTTCGGTGCTATATGTAGAATTTGTGTAATTATATGTGTGTTGTTTGTTGTAAGGCAGTAATCTTTTAATACTTTTACATGTTTTAGAGAGAGAGTGAGATGTGTGTGTGTGTCTATATTTATATTTATATTCATATGATTGCCACAAAAACAAAAACAGGATAGAGACTTCTACCCCAAAGTCTTGCCTTGCCATCGTCCTCGTAATAAGGCAGTGTTATTCACATTTTTTTTCCAAGAGAGCCGGGAATTCATAGTGAGGATTCATAAGTAATAAGCTACAAGGATAATGATCTTAGTTCAATACTCTCTCTCTCTATCGCTCTCCCTCGCACGCCGTGGGGCATTTACCCTATGCTCAAATACACTGGTTTAATAAAGCTGTGGGACGGTGCTTTGTGTCTGTTCGTGGTTATACCCTTTATAATTGTTACTTGAGCAGTCAGTGATGGAATGTAATCCTCACCAACGAAGGCTATTCATATTGTTGCCTCGTTTTTATTTCCGGTGTCATGATACCGTAGGGGCTAATAGCAGACCCGCTTCTTTTGATTTTATGAATTTCTAAAATTATATTTTATAATTTTACGGTAGGGAATGCATTTTAGAAATTCCTTCTCAATGATATAATAAGGTATTAACTAATTCTCAGCGTTTCTTTGAATACCTTGGGCAGTTTAGCGTACAAAGGCTAATATGATCATGGCAAGGGATAAATATGTTTATTAAAGTAATTTTCTACTATCTTCGAGGCAACATATCCTTATATTGGGTAAGCTCAAAAGCTGTTCATCATGGTCTTTGTCAATAAAAGCCCTCCGTAGCATCAGACGCCCCCCCCCCCATTATTATTATTTTTTTTTTTTTTTTGGGGGGGGGGGGGGGCTAATGAGCTCTCTGGCGTTGAAAGTCACCCCGAGGTACTTTTGTCAGTGGCAGAGCTCCAGCTCAACGCCATTTATTTAAAACTTTGGTAACTGGATAAGCATTGAATGATTTTTTGCAGAGATTGTCAAGTCACAAAAAAAAAAAAAAAAAAATAGTTTGGTTCTTTAATTATCCCCCTGGCTAACTGTATAGGCATGGGCAAGCTTTGATAAACTGATGTAGGGTCATGACATTGTTGATAATATTATATTACAAATTAAGGTAGTAACATGATTATATTCTCATGTATAACAACTGTAAAAAAGACATTTGATAAATGGTTATAATAGGATATCACATGCCGAATTTCAGAGATAGCATAAGTACATCTTCTAATACAGTTGATGATATGAAATAATTACATAACTCTGCATACTTCATGCTAGGTGGCCAAAAAGGCTATATCATATGACACTCTGAGGTATAATGTTCAAGTGTTCGTTTATATTCTTCGTTGCAAAGTCTGCATTTAGTTTCTTCTACATTGCATTCTGAACTAACTTGCCAATACATTCTGTATCCAAGTCTGATTGCTGCAGTCACAATATCATATTGTCTTGTTCTTGTCTTATATGAGCCATGAATTAATATCTCCTGCGGAAACTAGTCAAAATGTTACAAAATGCTAAGGTCTATGAGAGTTTATCCTCTCTATCAAGTCCTCCCTATTGGAGGTTCTTATGTGTGAGATCCCAGCAAGAGGTATGCAATTGCTGTCTATATCTACACTTTGTTTATCACATGCTTCCCTGTTTGGTTGGTACCCACACAAAATGTATAACATGGCCCCGTTCCTTGGCGCGATGTACATTTATTCATATATCATTTACGATATTTTCAGCACCTTTATCAAGAGTGTTCAGAGCCTGGAGAGCACTCTGCAAGTCGCAGAAAATTACTCCTGAGCCTTGAGTTAACAGCAAGTCTGTAGCTATGAGTATTCCCGCCAACTCATTTTGCGTAGTACTCGCCCAGTCATGAACCCTCCTACAATCTTGGTGCTGCAAAATATTATTTTATATACAACATAAGCACATCCTGCTCTGCTTCCAGACTGTAAGGATCCATCAGTGTAGCACTCATAATCCTTATTCAGAGTTTCAAGATGGTCATTAATGGTTGCAAGGGCGTTGCTTAAGTATAGCTGGTGAAACTGTGTCTTTTTTTTAAGGACATTAGCATAAAGTACGTTCAACGTCGAGACATTTTTCACGGTGGAATAGAATATCCATATGGGGACCTACCCAAGGACATATTTAATTGGTGTAGTTAGTTTAGATCTTTATTTACCACCCTGGCTAACTGCACAGGCATAGGCAAGCTGGTAAATTTGGATAAAGACACAACCAACCCTCTAGGCACGACACGATATTTTTCTGGTAGCTTTCGTTCTGTTTAGTACAGTTACGCTACTCATTTCCATCGGAAACCTTTCGTTGCTGAGTTACACTCCCCCTCCCTCCCCCACACACGCGCCACCGTCGATACGGAACTAAACGTTTTCTGGCGGGAAATTTAACGTTTTTTCGTAATCAAAACCCAACCCATAAACCTAACCTAACCTAGCCTAGTTTTTAGGTTTGCCCTAGCCAAGGGGCTAGGGCAAACTAGTGCCCGGTAGCTTTTAAAAACGGATATCAACCACCGACACGGAACTAACCGATTTTAGGTCTGCCCTAGTCAAGAGGGAGCTTCGCCCCCCCCTGGACCTCCCCTCCATAAGCCACTGCATGGCAGGTTCATTTTCACTGAGCGATTTTAGCCTGCCCTAACCAAGAGGGGGCTTCGCCCCCCTTGGACCCCTCCCCTTTCTCTCCCGTTACTCGTTTTTTAAATTATTTTTAAAATAATATATCCCGATTATTTTTCGTTTCCGGAAGAAAAGGGTTTTATGGTGTTACGTCATAATTAAAGCTACGTTATGCCGAAAGGTTTCTTTTTTTCGCTACGTGTAGTTGCGTCTTTATCCAATAATACCAGCAAGCTTTGATACATTGATGTAAAGTCATGACATTGTTGCTAACACTGTATTACTATTTAAGGTAATAACATGATTATATTCTATAGTGTATTAACTGTAAATAGATATTTGATAAATGTTGTATTAGGGTATCATATACCGAATTTCGGATATAGCATAAGTACATCTTCTAGTACAGTTGATGTTATGAAATAATTATATAACTCTCCATACCTCATGCTAGGGGGCTTGAGGTTGTATCATATGGCACGCTGAAATGTAATGTTCAAGTTCGTTTATACTCTTCGTTGCAAAGTCTGCATTTAGTTTCTTCTACATTGCATTCTGAACTGACCTGCCAATACATTCTGTATCCAAGTCTAATTCTTGCAGTCACAATATCACATTGTCTTGTTCTTGTTCTTTCAGGTCTTTGAGAGTTTGTTAGCTCCATCAAGTCCTCCCTATTGGAGGTTCTTATTATGTGTGAGATCCTAGCAAGAGGTATGCCAAAGTCTATATCCACAATTTGCTTATCACATCCTGCCCTCGCTAGGCGATCAGCATGATCATGTTTAGCGATTCCAACATGCGATGGTATCCACACAAAATGTATAGCATGTCCCCGTTCCTTGGCGCGATGTACATTTATTCTTATATCATTTACGATATTTCCAGCACCTTTATCAAGGGTGTTCAGAGTCTGGAGAGCACTCTGCGAGTCGCAGAAAATTACTCTTGAGCCTTGAGTTAACAGATAGTCTGTGGCTATGAGTATTCCTGCCAACTCAGTTTGCGTAGTGCTCGCCCAGTCATGAACCCTCCTACAATCTTGGTGCTGCAAAATATTGTTTTTATATACAACATAAGCACATCCTGCTCTACTTCCAGACTGTAGGGATCCATCAGTGTAACATTCATAGTCAATATTCAGAGTTTCAAGATGCTCATTAATGGTTGCAAGGGTGTGTTGCTTAAGTACAGCTGGTGAAACTGTGTCTTTTTTAGGGACATCAGTATAAAATACGTTCAATGTCGACATTTTCCATGGTGGAATAGAACGTCCATATGGGAACCTACTCAAGGACATATTTAATTGGTGTATGGATTTGTATGTCATTTGCAACCATGAATTTGAGGGCGACTCGGCACTGCTATGCAAAGATGGATTCACTATCTTATATTTAAGTTGCCTCTGGAACTCTGTATTATAGAAGGGTTCTTTAATTGCTTTGACACCAAAAATAG
>NW_028234424.1:27682827-27685327 GCF_977035675.1 Penaeus japonicus
GTAATGAGGATAATGAAAATAATAAAACGATAATAACAGAAACGATTGATACAATAAGACAATGATGGCGATAATAATGATAATAGAAATTATAATGATGATAATGATAATAGAAATGAAAATAATGACAATGATAATAACATCATCATGATAATAACAGAATGATAATGATAATGATAATAGCAATATCATAATGATTATGATATAAATAAGAGTAGTAATGGTCATAATACTGTAACAATAGTAATGTTGATAATATAAATAATGATGATAATGGTAATAAGAATGAAGATGATTATAATGACAATGATAAAATCAATTGTAATAATAATCATAGTCAAAATTATGATAAAAGTAATGAATATGATAATTATAAAAGTCATAATGAGTATAATCATGATAATCATAATAAGGATAATTATAATAAGGATAATTATAATAAGGATAATTATGATAATGATAATAACAAAAATTATAACATAATCATAATGATTATAATATCAATGATGATGATAATACAATGATAATAATGATACAAACATAACAGTAATGACAAAAATAATGATAATGATAACAAGATGATAATAATGATAATGATAATAATAACACTAAAGATGATATGCAATGAAATCAATGATAATTATGACAATGATAGTAATAATTATCATAATGGAGATGATACTGATAATGATAGTAATGATGATTATTATTTTATTATTGTTAACATCATTATCATTATTGTTGTTATTATCATTATCATTATCATGATATAATAGAAGTGATTATGGTAATAATCATTATCAACCTTTTTATCATTATGATAAGAATGATGATAATGATGATAATGTTATTAATGATGGTAATAATGATAACAATGATGAGCATAATAGTAATGAGATAGTAAGTACTATCAGTATCATCATTATTACTGCTATGATTATAAAACAATGATAATGATAACAATGATGACGATAGTAGTGATGCTGATATTGATATTCATAATGGCAGTAATAATGATGATAACAATAATGATAATGGTAATAGAAATAATGATGATAATTACTATATTAGCGATAATAATAAGGATGATAATTATGACGCCAACACTGATTATGTCAATGATAATGATAATGATGATAATCTTAATGAAATGATAATGATGATAAAATTATGGTGATAATAGTCATAATGATACCAATTGATAATATGATCATCATTGTAATGGTGACATTTTCAGTGATAATAATATTGATTATGATAACAATAATTAAAAAATGATATAAATGACAATATCAGTATTAATAATAACGATGATAATAATGATAATGGTAATGATAATAATGATGATGAGGATGATAACAAAGACTATGATATCAATAAAAACAAAAGTTGTAATAACAATGATAATAGTAATGATGGTGATATTAACAATAATAATAATGATAGTAATTATGATGATAAAAATAGTAATGGTAATAATGGTAATAATGTATCATTAATGATAGTGATGATAGCAGCAACAACAAAAATGATAATAATGATGATGACATTATCAATAATAACAATAATGTTAATCTTGCGAATGATGATAATAAAGATTTAGTTAATAACGGGAAATGATAAGTCCCTTCATCTTAGTCATGGCTGACTAAATTATTTTCAGTTTAAGGAGTTGCAAAGGCAGAGAATAAAAATAATCGACATGAGCTTCAGCTTTGAAAGTTATACCATAATTTATTCTTATTCAACGCCTTTTTAGACAAAATATCTGATTTCGCATTTGGTTGCGTAAATGTCACAGATTTTGTTATTAGGTTTAAAATTAGCTATCACGCTCACGATGCTGTGACAGGAGGGACGCATGCACTAATGTCTGCAAGATCTGAGACCATTCAGACTCATAAGAGCTACACTGGAACCGGTTCAGTGGAATTTGAGACGACGAGTATGAAGTGTGTAGTTAGCATCATGTGCAGTTATACAGGTATACACTTTGGGTACTCTTTTGGTCATTCTCGCGCTGAATGTTTAAGCATCGAGGTGTATCAGGAGGAATTTCCATTGCCTCTTCTTGTATTGTTTTTAGAGGAGACTTTAAATAATTATATTCACAACAAGAGTCAACAGGAAAACTGACTAAACGCATAAAACCTTTTCGCCTTTTTTATATATATATTCCAGTTCTAAATAATGGTACAATATAGGTTTACACCCAAAGAAAATGGAGAATCACAAGGTCACATTTCATTCCTTGTTCAATATAGCATTTAAAAGGGTGTATGCATTTATAGTAGGTTATCACACCACAGAATAGGCACGACTTTATCACAGACTCTCTGAATAATAGGAATAATGAATAATGGTGATAATAATAGCAAGAATGGCAATGATAATTTTCACTGACATGTCATTAGCATAAGCATAATATCACTAATGGTAATAGCAATTGTTATCATGCTAATATTATTATCATTTGATAATTAAAATCCAATTATACTAA
>NW_028234424.1:27697827-27705327 GCF_977035675.1 Penaeus japonicus
AGAAGATTTGGGGAAAGCTATGTGTATGTGCGTGTGTGTGTATATATATATATATATATATATATATATATATATATATATATATATATATATATATATATATACATATATATAAATATATGTGTGTGTGTGTATGTGTATATATATATATATGTATATATATATATATATGTATATATATATATATATATTTATATATATATATATATATATGCATATGTGTGTGTGTGTGTTAGTGTATGTGTGTGTGTTTGTGTGTGTATATATGTGTGTATTAAGGGGGTACTAAGGGATTCATTCTCCCAGCTAATCTATCCCGCACACCCTTATTCTGATAGGAGAAAAAATCCGGTTAGCAACATATTATCTTACACATTTATATTCGAATGACTGGCATCATCATACTCTACTGTTTCAACCATCACTAAGTATAGGTGTAGAGCGTGCTGGATTCCAGCCCAGTCACACACAAATGTGCAATACTCTATCTGGATTGTTGCTGGATAGCTAAACAGGCGCAATTGCACCCTGTATATTTGGTCGGTGTGTACAGTGATTCATTCTCTTTCATAAGACTCAGCCAATTTATTGAAGGATATAAGTACTCAGGCACTGATATCAGTTTCTGGAACATTTTATTAAAAAATGTCTTGGAATTTTGTCATGCCGTGCGTGTTTTTCCATCAGGCATCTTCCTCTTCTATATTTGTGTTTTACGCAAGATGTTCCGAGTAAGGGGGTCGAAAAGAGTAAGGAATTGAGCTGTAGAGACCATGATCTTTAATGTATTTTATTATCGCAATCCAGTTTGGTTTCTTGTATTACTTTCATGACGCTATTATTAAACGCCTGCTGTACAGTGTACACGGGTCAGTAATGTTTACACAAGTTAGGAAACTGTATTAAATTTGATTTCACGATATGATACAGAAACTACCTTCAGTCTTTTATTTCACTTTGAAATATTATAGCACCACTATTTACTAAGCGTGACAACCCAAGACACCGTGGCACCCGATTTGAAAACCATAGGATAAGGATAAGCCAGATGTGTTGAGCAGATGCTTCGCCGGGTTAATATTCACTATGGCAAGCCTGCCTGTGTTAGCGAGTGCTGACTCTTGAGAGTGTGCTAAATGTTGACTCGATCTGAGATTGGTCCTTACCCACCGTGGTGCCCAACCGCAGCAGTAACCGCCAGGAGAAAACCACAGGTATACACCTTTCTCTAGTACCAATTATATATTATATATTTCCTTTTATCTTTATTCATATATCTATTCCTTTTGGATCTTAACCCATAGTCTGAAGAACCCTGATATAGACAAAGTGCCTCTCCGATTTTGGGTCACAGGATTCCATAACTAATCGTCAAGGAAGGCGAAATATTGTAGTTAGCCCAAAAAGTTGATCGTTTTCTACGGTCCGACCAGAGAAAACGGGCAGCCCGATCCCGGAGCGCCAATCTCTGCCCGACGACCAACAGGCTCATCCTCGGGCTGGCTCCTATCTCTGCCCGACGGCCACCCAGCTCCTCAGCTGATAAGTGTAAATACCGATTGCGTTCCTTATCAGGGCGGAAGTGTGTACTCTGTGGACGAGAGCCGAGAATGTTTATGCTCTTCCTAAGATTAAACTAAGAATTATCAGGAATTGGTATGTGAATTTAATATCGCCTCGGTGCATTGTTAGGAATAACTAAACTAAGAGAAAGAATTGGTGGTATATAAATAGCCAGAAACAATATACAAAACGGTACTAATCAGAAACGGGATGAAATAATCCAGTGCGACAGAGAACTTGCACTCGGCTGACACAACAGTTGCAAATTGCACTCGGTAGTTCGGTGAGTATAAGATCATGGTAAAGCAAGCAACAAGGAGGGAACGGTACCGGTACTACGGTAGCACACACCGGTAGGTTTAATTTATGGCTTCCAGTATCTGATGAGGGGGTTTGGGGCCTTGCAATTGCAGCCCTTTGCAAGCAGTGAGATCAAGAACTTTCATGTGTGATGAGAAATAATTTTCTGAAAAACTGCCTGTCACTTGAGGGTTATGGAAGCTCAGACTGCAAAGCTTGGAAGATGGGTTGGGGCGGCAAGTTACTTTTCCATAAATCTTGGGTTACATTTGGAAGACGACCACAGTGGCCTTCAAAAAAAGAGTTCTTTCTTTTATCTATCTTACACTTTATCTATAAGGGAAAGTCTACAATCTGAGGACCAGTACGGTAGTGTCACAGCGTCAAGAAGTCGCAGCGGCCTCCACGCTTTTGACCTCAGCTAAGGCCAACAAAACTCCCCCACATATTTTCTGGCAAAATAGAACTTGGACTGGTTACTTATTTGACCACATAGTGCATGGTAGGTCCATCTTGCCAAAATGAATATGGTGGAGGTTTGATGGCCTTTGCCACTTCTCTGAAAGGCCTGGAGGCATAGTAGAGTTAGATAGGTCTAAAGATAATGCACATGTGTCCTCTTTTTGTAGAATTTCAAACATTTTTATATAGCTGAGGCAACAAAATAGAGATATATTGTGAATGTAACACAGTTGATATGATAGGATCACCTAATAGTCAGTAGCTATGGAAAGAGCAAACAAAGAATAATACTGAATTCCCAAGGTGCTGAGAGAAAAAAAAAGTGGGACAGATATTGCAGTCCTAAACATTGCAATGCAAGCAAAATCTTACCCATACATATTTGGCTTTGCAGTCTGAATCTTAGCTACCATACTCTCCAGATTGCTTTTTTTGTTGTAATGAAACATTATCCTCGCAGCTACTATTTAATCAATAGGCATCTGTGCATCCAAGAATGATCCTTTGAAACGAGCAACTTTCATCATCAGCAGAATAAATTTTTCCATGCAGAGCAATCATTGTATCATCAGTTGGATTATAATAGTTGAAAATGCTCTAAGATATACAGACATTTTCCATGGTCTGTAAGCTTTAACATAAGGACAGAATAATATCATCTTAGAATTACAGAACAGACTGTTAGCTTGGTGTAGGAAGTTCCCTGTTGCAGCAATTTTATTTCTTTGTCATGCAAATGTGGTGCTATGCTTTATGTTCTCCATGAGAAAAGCAGAGCATGCAGTTTGGCACACTTTAGAACCAATGGAATGCATGAGTACCCTTTTTTATCCAACCTCTTATGGTATGCAACTATTGCAGAAAATCATTATGCTCTCTATGTTTTAGTGAGATAAAGCAAGTAATTGATGTGTCTTTAGGAAATTAAAATGTCATTTGATATGATTATTCAGTAAGCTTGACCCAGATATTAGACAAGAGGATGTGATGAATCTCAGGGAAAATATGGATAATGAACAGACAGACTATTAGAACATTTTTTTTCAACAGGTAGAATATATTTCCCTTGATTTTAGATTAGTTTAACAAGTTTGATACTTTCTCTGCTATTTTACAAGCTGCTGTAAGTAATGGTAGATAGCACCAAAGAAATAAAGCAGAAGACATATTACTATTGGATCCAGACTTGCCACATGAGTAGAAACAATAATGAAAACTGAAATAAGAATATGGTTGAACAACTCATGGGCACTTGCCCCTGTAACTCCTTCCTTGTTACCAAGTTTGTTTTTCTATGTCTTTTGTATGAATAGTAAATTTCATTTTCCAGTAGATGAAACTAGACAGTTTGCACACAGCAAGTATAGATGGCCCATACATACTAGATTATTAGGCTTATGCATTATAATTGTGCTTATTTTTTCATGTTGTCAAGGTGTTCGTTCTACATCAAAATTTAATGAATATATATATATATATATTATTTATTTATATATTATTTTTTTTTTAGGGGTGGGGGCAGTATTAGCATGCTGAAAATGCAGATGTGCTTCTTTAGCTAAACCATTTCACACAGCTCTAGCTAATTTGAATGTATTTGATATTTGGTTTGAGATCTTCTATTTGCTTTGAGTGTTTATGTAGAACTTTATTAAGAATATCAATAACCATGCATATATTGTTCATCTCTTATGGAATATGTGATATATAAGACATTGTTTACACCTTAATAAGTCCTACCTGTTTTATAGGCTTCTGGAATATACTTATATCACGTACTGTAACAATTTTTAAAGTCTACAATAAATTTACAGCAAGGAGGGATAGTGTTGGGCCTAAAGCTGAGCTTGAGAAAATTCCTTTAAGTGTTCTATGTAAAAACTGTCACATAATGATAAATTGCTCTGAATAAGCTTTCTAGTGAAGATGATTTTCTAGTAGTCTAGCTACAGGTATAACTGATTCTAAACCAAGACTCATCAGGGTTTAACCAATTAACGCTGGAAGACAGGATGTTCACATCACGATTTGGCTGGTCTTCCCATGGGGTGATGAGGGATAAAAGATTATAATTAGCACAGTTACATTCCATTAAATTGTTTCTAAAGTGTATATATAACCCTCATAATAATTTTCTACATGAAATGATTGGATATTGTTATATATATATATATATATATATATATATATATATATATATATATATATATATATATATATATATTTATATTTTTTTTTTTTTTTTTTTTTTTTTTTTTTTTTTTTTTTTTATTCCTATATGTTTAAGACAAGCCCAGTTTATATGTTTATATGTAAACTTATAGGTTACATTAACATTTTTCTCATATCATTATACAAGTTTGACAGTTATATTATTGTCCCAATGTAATTTTTTCTTTTTCCTTTCAACATCCATTACATTTCCCTAGAAAAGTGCCTTAACCATTTTATATTGCTTCATTTATTTCAGGGAAATGGCCAGTTGTAGTGATGGCTTGACTACGCATGAAGCTCTTACCCGCTTGCATGAAGATATATCAATTGCCCTTGAAGAATACCAGAAAACAGAGGCAGAAAAGTGAGTTTGTTTTTATATTAAGACTTTCAGTTTATTTGTTACACAGATCAGAATAACTGGTAGTTTATACATGAAAATAGCATAATCTAATACAGTGTTATTCTAAAAGCATGGGACATGTTGATTTTTAGTAGATTCACTAAATTGTTACCACTAAAGAAAACTAAATTTCAGGAATAAAGGCTTTGGACAGAAGAGTGTAAACTATGAAGCCTTTCATCGTAAGAGCTACCTGTCAGTCTTCAGATGGACCTCAGCACTGGCACTAATAGTAGAAGGCATTGTTCTCTTGGTAGCTTATGCAGCACGCAGTGACCCAAAGTAAGGAGCTCTTTTGTTATGGTATGATCACTAGATTGATAAATTAATGGATAGATAGATCCATATCTTTCTATCTATTGATGGATAGGTATGATAATGTATATGAGAAAGCTTACATAATTTTATGTACTCACATTATTTCCAAATTTCAGATATCAATATCTTCCAGCAGAGTCTTTTTTCATTTTTGCTGCAGTTGTTCTCAATGTTTACCTGGTGTGGTGGGACACTCGTCTCAGGCATAAGGAGCTCCCACACCAGACACAGAATATATTACGGGACCTAAAGGGTGAGAGCCTTAGTGTTGTAAATGTAATCATGAAGCAAGCCCTGGGACTAAGACAGAATAAATTTGTTGATAATTTTGTGTATTTATTCATTTTAATCCTCTTTGAAAAATATTCCTTTAATTTCAGAATACCAATCAACTGTCCTTTGGTCAGCAGAGAACTATCCACACCTGCATTCTCCTTTATCTCCTTGCATTACCCTTCAGTGGACACTGAGAGATGGGAACACAGTTAATCTACCTTGGTCACTGCTGGTGCGAGGAGATGTTATTTTTCTCAAACCTGGACAAAAGGTTCCTGCTAAATGTAGACCATTGCAGGCAAGTTTCCTTACCTGTGATATCCTGATGACAAGGAATGACTTAATCTGTTGTAAATGCTGTGGACCAGACCCATGTTGAATATAAACTTATGAGTTTAATAGGACATCCTGTTATATCTGTTAAATAAAAATATTTTGTCTAAAATTGCAGAAGAATCATAAGCATTGGCTTTTTTCTTATAGGACAGCAGCACAGGGAGTAGTGGAGAACTTCACTTGGGGGATATCTATTCCCCAAGTCTTGAGGGTATAGGAGAAGGATTCAGTTCTCCAAAGGCAAGAACACCTCTCAAACCACAACCTCATTTGGTGCTGGAAACCCCTTATATCACAAATTTAAAGATTGTGTTAGCAGAAGGCCTCAACAGACCAATAACAGTTTTTAATAAACAGAGGTTTCTGATCTTCAGTTGGGCAATGGAGACAGTTATTTTACCTGTGGTTGTGGTAAGTCAAATATACCTGTTGTTTATTATTATTAAGTTTTACCAAATTGAGAATAGCAAGATAATTCTGTTTTCTTTCAAAACCGTCTGTATCTGCCATTCTCTTCCTACCAGGTTCTTATGTTAATTATCAACATCTTGAGAGTGTACTATGGAGACTGGGTGGGCCACTGGTCTGAGGTGCTCCTGATAGGGCCTGTGTGTGTAGCACTGCCCTTGATCCCCCTTGGCCTACCACTGGTTTGGTTAACACTGAATTGGTTAGGCATCGCTCGGATTCTCACTATGTATCATCATGCAAAGCATATGCAGGTAAGATTTTGTTTACTTTTATATGCATAGTTGTTTAATATTTTTGATATAGCATATTTACATTTTCAAAGGATTTATGCCCTAAAATGTCTCTTTTTATTCCTAGAGTGATCCAGTGGAGGATCCATTTGAAGATGCAGAGCTTGAAGCTTTGCATTTATCTGAAATATCAGTAAAGTGGGTGGAACTGAGAAAACACTTTTTACTAACAGCCTTAGGAAAAGAACCTACTCCAATTCGTACTGCCAATGTGCTCCATGTTTTAGCATCTGTTACCGTAAGTTGACAGCTGATATTTATTTTTTTATTGGCCAACATGGTCATAGAAAGATTGTAGTTAAATAAGTTTGTGCTTGCACCAAATATGGATGATGTTCAATGTTTGTGTAACAACAATCTCTTCATACTTGATGCAGTTGGATGAGCAACCTTCCTTTTTCAGAACCTCTGTTGTGTGGATAAGAAAGGAGTATTGTCATGGCCAAACCCAACTGCAGAGAAAGTTTTTTTTCTTAAAAACAGGGCACACAATAATTTAGCATCAAGGTATGTGGTATTACTAATAATTATATATTTTAAAAATACACCTTAACCCATTCACGACGGGGGCATTCTAGCCTTGAATGTCACAATGCCGGGGCTTTCGAATTATTAGGCCTAAATCAATTAAATGGCTGGCACAATACTGTGCCGCCCGGCCACTGGGCTTTTGAATGAGCGGTACAAGTTTACAAGTAGTTTTTTTTTTTTTCCTTTGTCACCTGTAGAAAAATGTTAGGAGCATTAATTTTTTTCTATTGGCTCTAAGTTGATTATAGACAGGTAGAATGTAGCTTTGTTTTTTGCTGCGACACTCAACTGCATGTGGGACTGCCAACCACTTGGCCCTATCTCATTCCCAGAAAT
>NW_028234424.1:27742827-27762827 GCF_977035675.1 Penaeus japonicus
TAACAGTCGCGGCATTACATGCAGCAGGTAGTGAGCTGTCTGCAGTTTTGGTCTTGTTGTTGCGTTTCATTAACAATCCTGCAACTTTTAGCCGCCACAGCTGCTCTGCCTCCTTTGCTTTCATCAGGTACGGTATCCAGAACTAAAGTGTCAATGGCATAAACATCAGTGGTAAAGGATTTTATTTGAAATGATAAATGTGTAAAATCTGGTTTGATTTACAAGAATGACATTTCTATTAGCAACTTATGCTCTGTTTTCTAAAGATTTTTTTGCATTAACCCGTTGTGGACGTGTGTCATGACATACATGACACACAAGTCTTTTGTCTGACGATGGGCTTTGTGACGTACATGATGATAGTTGGAAATCTTTCTAGTTATTTAGAAATACAATGCTTATGAAGTTTATATCATCAGTTTTGAAATTAGGTGCAATGTATAATACTCTTCTATTTGTTTTAGGTGATGTTGTATGGCTAGTGTGTGTAGTGATCCCCATCTTGTCAGTGTCCTTGGTAGCAGCTCCAACAAATCCTGCTGTCATGAACCAAGCCACAGGGAAAAATTCTGTTGTGCTTAATAAACAGGTACTGTTTCCATATGTGCTTGTGTTGTTTTGTGTTTGATTGTGTGTGTGTGTGTGTGTTGTTTTGTGGTTGTAAGTTGCTTTCTGTTTGCTTGTGTGCATATGTGTTTGCTTGTGATTGTGTGCATTTGTTTTCGTTTGTTTGTCAGCATTTTTTTTTTTTTTGTGTGTGTGTGTGTGTGTGTGTGTGTGTGTGTGTGTGTGTGTGTGTGTGTGTGTGTGTGTGTGTGTGTGTGTGTGTGTGTGTGTGTGTGTGTGTGTGTGTGTGTGTGTGTGTGTGTGTGTGTGTGTGTGTGTGTGTGTGTGTGTGTGTGTGTGTGTGTGTGTGTGTGTGTGTGTGTGTGTGTGTGTGTGTGTGTTCATCTTTTGTATGCAAGAGAGAATGTATAGATCACTACTCTACTTGATATAAATTTGTAAAAATAGAATCTGTTATTTGAATAATTACATCCCATATAATTTTCCCCAGATGGTCCGTTATGTGTTCTTATACTACATCTGCAAGTTTGTACCATCTGTGGCTGTAATACTGCTATGCGGTGGATTAACACTTGAAAGCTTCTGCAGAGACATAGCCACAAATCACAGTTCTTCGTGCACTTACATATATCCAGATGAAGTTCCTAGAATTTATAATAACAGGTATATCAGTTATGTATTATCAGGTACCATTTATATTAACTTTATACGGAGAAGTGAATTGCACTTGTATATTTTGATTCATTACTGTCTGAAGGCTTTGTTTTTGTGTACTACCTCCATGTGAGATTTTGTCAGTCATTTATGATGTACATACATCAGTGAATTGAAGATTAATTTTCAGTGTTATTTTTGTGCTGATTTCTCTTAGTGCAGTTTATAGCAGTAGTAATGAATAATTCCCACCGTTGTTTTTTTTTTTTTCATTTTACAGTAAATGTTCTTCCTCTTGTACCATTAGATACATGGGAAAATGCAAACTGTCATTGTAACCATGAATGTTTAAATCATAGGAGTGTTTGCAAACTGCATTAAGGATTAAAGATTATGGCATGCCTAAAACAGATTACTGAAAGAGACTTCTTTTTCTGTCTTTTTCAGTACAAAGCTTGAGGAGCAGAACTCATGGAAGGGATGGGGCGATCAGTACTTAGATTCCCTAAATGCAGTACAGAATGGTGTGGCTTTCCTCATTGTTCTTTACTTTTGTAAGTAATCAGTTGGTGTTTTGATGTATTTATTACTTTATTAACCTGTTAATGCTGGGTGACATGATATCAGGTCATGTGGTTGTAGCACTTACCATTGGTGATGTGATATCACGTCATGGCTTTTTGTATGGATGGCACACTGGGTGATTGTGCGCATGGCCGGTGGCTGCAGCCAGAGTAGGCAAATAGCTCAAGGCGTTAGGCCTACGTGCTTGAAATATCCCAGCATTAAGATTGGACAGAGCCAGAACTGCCCTGTTGTTATCAGCTTAAATTTCTTTCATAGACAGTCAGAATATACTGTATATATCTGAATGATGCTTCTTTTAGACTGCTGATGTCATTTGCATCATATATTTATAATTTCCTCAAGATATTTTGATTGGTTTCATGATTTTAGAACAAAATATAAAGGGTAGTAAAGAAATCCATGAAGTACAGTAAATATAGATAAGTGTGAATAGATCTGTATGTTCATATGCAAGTGATTTTAATATTTCTCCTGTTCATAGGTAAGGGTAGTCATGATAATATGATAATATTGTTATATTGCCATTCTATGCTATGTTTTTTTTTAAACAATATGGTAATGCCTCTTCATTTGCCCGATTTTTTTCCTTTTTCTTCTTTTCTCTCTTTATAAGCATCATTAGAAAAGATGGGTCTGCTTACTATTAACATGTCTCTTCCGATTTTTCAGGTACGATTTCTGTTTCATTTGTGCACCGAATGTACCAGTTGTGGAGGAAAAATCCTTTGAAAAATAGGTGGTGGGCTTCCAGTGTCTTTGTAGTGTGAGTATTGCAAGGAAGAGATCTGAATACTATACAGTAGTATGCTTTTTAACCCATTCACGCTGGGATGTATTTTTGCCTACTCCCACTAACGCCGGGAAGATAACAAGTGCCCGACGCTTCGTGCCGGGGTGTTTTCTTGGTACGTTGGGCTGTGCTGATCCTCTCAGAGTGTTTTTCACCCACCCTATTCTTGTGGTTTTCATAAATGCGTCTGCAATATAAAGGCATGTAAAAATATTGCCATGTTCAGAGGAATTATTTTAGTTGAAAACATGTTAGAGTAATGCCTTTTTATTTTTATTTGATTGAACTTTGCCTATATTCTTCACTTCTGTGTGAAAATACCAAAGGAAAGTGGAAGCAATCCTTTAGTGGGGCATCAAAAAACATGTTTTATACTTTTTTTTTTTTACCAAAATGAAAAGAAGAATATGAATAATCATACATGTACATATGAGTATGTACATGTACCTTGTGATGTGAAATGACGTGATATCACGGGTAATCAACAAATTAGAAGTAGTATTGCATTAGTAATTTTTTCCTTCATTTCTTGGCCAAATACATTTGATTTTACAATAGTTTTTCGACTCAGATCTTTTTATTCAACCAATCAAGAAGCAGAAATTACAACGATGTCATCAATATCACCTAGTTTTCTGTGACATCATTTTTTTAAACGTTATATATCATTTTATGACATTCAATCACCTAAACTAAAGTAACAGAGTGAGAAATTATGTAAAACAATTATATTTGAGAACAATCTAGCAATCTATTGCTGACATGATAGCATGTCAACCAGCACGAATGGGTTAATTCCAAGTTTCATTCAACCATATTTGACATTTCCAAAGTCACAATTTATTACTCAGAAAAAAGCAGGTTAGAGCACTTACCAATCTTTTGAAAGAACATGAATGTTTTAATATATTCTGGTAATCTTAAATGCTTCAATGTATTCAGATATGGTAAAAATAGTAGATGAGATAATTGAAGATTATATCTTTGCAACTATGATATTCATTGAAAACTATCAGGCATAAGCGCATGATAAGAATGTAAAGATTCTTGCTTGGAAGTAGTGGCATTTGTTAATAGATAAGGTAATTGACATTTACCATTACAGACTAGTGCTGCAGGTGGTGTATGGAAGCATATCAGCATCCCTGTGCTCGTCTTCCGAGCCAGGTGTTCCTGGATTAGCAGATATTCCACCATGGGTGTGGCTCATAGCATTTGTGTGGCCACTTCTTGTAATTCCTCTCAATGAAGTCATTAAAAGAAGAGAAATAAGGTACTTTTGGAAGATTTGTTTTTTTATTGATGTTAAAGCAATATTTGGAGACAGACACACCTGTTTATGTATTTTTCTTTTCTTTTAAGTCAGATATTTGTGTTCTGATTTCTACTTTGTATTCCATACGTGTGCATATCAGTGCACCTTATATGTGTAAGATATTAAGGGGATAGTTGCTAACTTCTTTGTTTTATCTCTTTCAGAGTCAATGTCCGGTATCAGAAGAGAGCAAGACTGGAGTTTGGTACAAAGTTAGGAATGAATTCTCCATTCTAGTAATGCAGCTATATAGATATTGTATCTAGATATTAACAGGGATAATTTAAGAATTTTCTTATATAAAATAAATATGTGTCATATATATTTTGATAGCTTGCCAAATGCAATACATATATATAGGAATTTGCACCTGGAAATAATTTTATAGTAATAAAGGATATAAGAAATATAATGGTTATCACATAGTTATGAACATATTGTTGTATGATTACTAATGATTATCACCATAAAAATCAAATCTTATTCTGGAAAAATGTGTTTATGTATAGTCATAGACATGTGTGCATTCATACATGTGCGCACACACATGCATGCACACAAACGCACACGCACATGCACACACACACGCACACCCACATGCACATGCATACACATGCATGCACACAAATACTCACACATGTAAGCAAACACTCATGCATGCACACAGACACTCACATATGCACACAAACACTCACACTTGCACATAAACATTCACGCATGCACACAAATACTCATACATGCACACAAATACTCACACATGCACATAAACACTCATGTATGTACACAAACACTCACACATGTAATCAAACACTCATACATGCACATAAACATTCAAGCATGCACACAAATACTCACACATGCACATAAACACTCATGTATGCACACAAACACTCACACATGCACATAAACATTCACGCATACACACAAATACTCACACATGCACATAAACACTCATGTATGTACACAAACACACACATGCACACTAACACTCACATGCACACAAACAATCTCACATACATGCAAACACTCACATGCACACAAACACTCACACATGCATACTAATACACATATACACACAAACATACATATACAGATTTTCTGTAAATGTTTTCTCTTGTATATTGGAGTTTTATCATGTGCTATGTACATTGTGGAAGTACATATTTGTTTCATTTAGTTATTTCATGTAAGTAAAAATTATGAGGTTGTGATTGTGAGTGTGATATGTCATACATTTTCGGATTTTTGTTTTTAAAATTGATTACAGATATAATGGTAATTCACTACTTTTCTTGATTTTTCACGTGTACAAATGTACTTGCATAAGTTTAAATGTACTACATACAGGATGTAACCAAGACATATTTTGTAAATATAAAAGTCAACCTTTAGATTTTGAGAATCAAAATGCCTTAAGTGGGATGCATTTATGTAATGCCATAAAACAAGATTTCTGATACTGTTTATAAAATTCTTCAGAATTACATTACTGCTGCATCAGTTCAATGAAGTATTTTAAGAGAACACCGGAACATGTTTGGAAAGTGTAATGGATATATTAATAAAATCTTTCTTACAGAAGTTGTTTGTTTCAGAATATATTTGTAGGCAGAAAAATAATTTTTATGGAAATAAGTAAAGATGCTAATTGAACACAGAGCAGAACAGAACTTATAATCACACTAAGAAGCAGAAAATGTATTGATGAAATAAAAGTGATGGATCAGGGGACATAATAAGCAAATATTATTCATTACATTTCTGTATCCATTGAATATTGTTTTAATTACTTAGAAGTGGATATGAATGAAAAAATGCCATGCAGTAAGTGCAGGAAATCAAATAAACTGTATGAATTTTTAATATGTTCCTATTTTACTGCCTGCTACATAAAATGCGTTGTAAAGAAGTATTTGATGGTGTCTTTATCATCTGTGGTGAGAATGAATGGAAGAACTGAAGTGTTACACAAGACAATTGTGATGCCTGAAAGTATGAGTGCAATCAAGCAGCACTGCCATTATCCCATTAATGTATCTCAATTATACAAGCTAAGTATCCAAAGACAGAATAAGGGACATAAACTGCCATATGGAATATCTTGTAGATGGCATACTATTGGTAATACTTCACAACTGAGTCACATCAGGCTCTCTGGCCAGGCTCATAGACCTTGCGAGATTGAAATATTGGAGGAACACGTGTTAAAGCATGATTTGAGTCAGTAATAACCTTGGAAATATGGTCGTGAGATGCAGTTCAGAGCAAGACCGCAAAGATGCTACAGAGTTTGGTGAAGTCAAACCAAATAGGCCCTCAAGGCTTACACTGAGCACAACAAATTAAGGCACTATACTAGAACCACTACAGTTCCTAAACATGGCCTGGATGCTCATTCTTAGCTAATAACATACTTGTCACCCTGTAACACCTTCTTATATAATACTAATTCTCCTGAACTACTCTGATGCACATGGAGGTTCAAAGAGACTTCCCTCCATACCCCTGAAGTAGCTCTAAGAGACCATTAGCAATGGGGCATAGACTGGGAGCAACGTTGAAACAGTGAAAGTGATGGTGAGGGGCTTACCGATGAGTTAGCTAACATGGGTGAAGATGTGAACAGTGGCTCTCCTTCCCAGAGCCTTTCTAATATGATGGAGAACATGACCAAATCTACAAAGGCAGATAGTGCATGAAAAACCTTGGGAGAACCTGAAAATACCTTAGTAGACGGTGAGGGAAGTATCCTCAGAGGTTGTGAGGGGCATCAGCCTCTTTTGGTAGACCCTAAGAAGAATTGATAAGTCAGGGAAGAAGTCCAGGAAAGGACAGACATGATGACTGAGTCATCTTGGTTAAACTGCTTGACTATATGCCATTCAGAGAGCACATAGACTAGGGGCATCCTTCCTCCATAGCCATTGGCTGACTAAGGGCAACCAGTGGCTGCAGGCAGGGAAGAGCATAGGTTCAACAAACTCCATCTAGTAGTGTAGCATTAACCCAAATGCTCCGGGAGGTTGATAACTGGCGCGTGATGCATTTCTGGGAGGCTACCGCTTAGGCTTAAACTCATTCCGGGGTGTTATCTTATCTTTTGACACCCGGCATCGAGGTGCCATCACCTTACATGACGACAGGAGTTTAAGCCAAGAAGGTGACATCATCACTGCATGCCATCCAGAGGATTTGGGTTAAGATTACTTTTCATTGTAAGTATTAACCCTCTCTGGACGGGTGGTACACTACTGTACCGCTCATTCAAAAGCCAGTGGCCGGGCGGCACAATATTGTGCCAGCCATTTAATTGATTTAGGCCTAAGCGCACGAAAGCCCCGGCATTGTGACATTCAAGGCTGGAATGCCCCCGTCGTGAGTGGGTTAAACAGATCACAAAACATAATATAAACCTAAAATTTAAATACAAATTCAGGAGATCAATTTCATTTGCCACAATAAACAATAAATTCAAATAATACACTTGAAAGAGAAAGCACCCTCCAAGCAGTAAACACTAATACAAAATTTATGTATTGTCTCTAACGAAACAGGGATGAAGTACACGTGGTTGGGGGAGCTAGAAATGAGCACAGTGGACTGCCAAAACATCATGGTTAGGCAAGAGATCTACCGGTGTGACCCAGAGGGATGGGTGGTGAACCAAAGTAGCAGCAAGAGAGCTGCAACTCAAGGTCACATCTAGGGACGGAGAACTGAGATTTTAAAGCCCTTGCTTCCACTGGTCAGACTCTGCTTCCGAAGTCACTTCTGTCTGCCTAGGCTTTTATTTTAATCATAATACCATTACACTCCCTGGATCTGGTGTTTTTAGGCTGGCTTCAATTAGTTTTTAATGGAATTATTATAGCTTCATAATAATCTTCAATAAACTGGCAATAATCCCATATTTGAATCTGGTCCCAGATTCACAACTGGCAGAGTTGATGGAGTTGATGTAACCTCAGATACTCTCAGGCTACATCATTCTACTGGTTCTTGGATAGAGGACAGAGGGAATCCCAGGCTGTGGATGTCCTTATCAACAGTTTACTAATTCCAAGGCCACCTCCACCTAGTGTCCCCTGGCCTCATGTGTACAGCTTACATGCCACAACAATGTGTTCTATCAGTGCTTAATCTATTCTGCCTGATCAAAGTCAATAAATCTATAATCAAACACTTGATGAGGTGTAATGTGGGATGATGCGACAACAACCAGGTAAAACTTGTATGAAGTGATGAAATGGGCCTGAAATGTGACACTGACGATTTGGCACAAATATTCCTACACAATCTGATTTATCAGTGCTTGCTGCTAGATTCCAGAAAGAACAGCATAATTTGGCAGAGAACACAACATAGAGGAAAAGTGCTATAGGAGTAGGAAGAAATATTAGCTGAGTAAGAGGTTGAAGACATCAATAAAGTTGCAGTTTAGTCCCAATTCAACTATTCTTGGAATCAATCATATACAGTAATATATGGTACGTTTTTCAACCAGTGCAGGTAGAATGAGCACACCAGGGGAATTACAGACCATGAGAGAACCAGCACCACAGAGATCGATTCAAATTCAGTTATCAGTCGGTTCCAGATCCTTGGGCTGAAGTATGACACGAGCTGCAATGGTGGGAAGAAGTTTGTAAATCAGTGAAATGGGAAACATACTCTTAGAACCTAAGAACCTTAGAACATAGAGTGCAGTCAATTCTCAAGACATGGAACGAATAGCACAATGCATACACTCAGAAGAAGAATTCTAGCTTGTCTAATCTCAAGACAAGCTAGAAAGCTGACAAGGGAGGGGGGAATAATAAGGATTGCCTGAGTATTTTTTCCTTCATTTTTGAGTTGCCTGCTGATTAGATACACTAAATTTCCACAGCAGCAACCAAGTTAATGTTTCTGATTGGCTTTTACTTGATAGCTAAAGCCTTTGCACCAAATATCAAGGGGCCATAAACTATGATTTATACATGAGTCCCAAGTGGTCTGGACATTGGACTCTGGAGTTTCTATTGGGTAGGAATGTAAGATTAATTAAGGGCAGCTAGCTACCTAGAAGTTGAAAAAAATATAGGGTAAATAGTAGGGGGGGTGCGACCTCTTGCATAGTGCTGAGGCAAATGGTTGCACCAGAATGGCAGTGAGGGTACGGATTTAGCTTTGGATTTCCCAGGGGTGAAAGAGCCAAGTTAAAGTTTCCATTGGGCTGGCAAGCAGTCTGCTTTCTTGGAAATGGGTATGAACAAAGGAACAGAAAACTGAGCATTGTTCAAATCCAGTGAATACTAGTGTTGTTGACTATACCTTGAGGAGAATCCGAAAGTAATTCATATGGTAACCATTACTGCAGAACTCACACTAATTGCAAATCAGGCAATTACTTTTCACATGAGGGACCAGTCCTTACACTCTGTTCATCTTGAAATATTATTGTGGTAAATAATATGTCCTATAATCAGTCTCACATTTGTATGATGGAAAAATCCAGAAGGTCAGGTAAACAAGTACATAGGGTTCATACATTTATTCATTAAATTACACTGAGTATATGCACAGTGGTGAGGAGAAGGTACCAAATGCATATTAGAAAGGGGAGAGCACATCACCAAAGAGCTACCCTGTGAGCAACAAAAACAAGAAGTATTTTAGTAAAATAAGTATACATGACCCATGCTTGCAAGTTGTAAAACTATAGCTTACAGTTTTAGCTTAGAGTGGATGATAGCAATTCTTCAATTCAAAAGGGAGATGAACATGATATTTTGCTGGAATGCTTATACCAAGATTTCGTAGGGTATAGAACTACAAAGAACATGAAATAAATGCTATCATCATGGAAAATGAGTATTGACAGAAAGCCTCTTATGAAGATCAGCCAAACTGGGTAACAAAAAAATATACTACAACAAAATTATTATACAATATGGTATTCACAGCATATAGAACATACCATACAGTGAGAATTCGAGTGTTTCTAAGTTCGAGTGGCCAATGGGATCACAGCACAGGATACGATACACTGAAGTTATAAAGTATCAGTTGAGTATATTTATTATTGACTGTATAGTAAAAGTAATAGGGCTTGTAACTTTGGGCTAAAGTTCCTCATCAGGAAGTCATATCATTGTCCAGTACATGGGATGCTGTGTCATACTCTGCAAGGTGCAGGGTATGATGGCGAAGGAAGGCTAATGGATGATATGTTAAGGGGAAGACATGACAAACAAAAAAACAACAACAAAAAAACACAGGAATTAATATGAAAATCGGAATCTCAAATCTCCATCATTGTTCAACTTTTTAATATGATGACTTTAAGTAGATATCAACTTAGTTCATAATATAAACAAATACTTACAAATCACAATATCTACAAAAGCACCATGAGAAAATTAAAGCACAAGAAAAAAAAAATGGAAAGGATTTTAAATGGTTGAGCTTTATAGGATAAAAATACAAGTTAAATATTCACCATAAAAAATAAATGAAAGGCAGCCCTAAATGCAAAGCACATGCTTGTTGGTATGAAAAGACTCTTCATATTAGGAATAATTCGAGGACAGAATGAAGTACATGGTTGACACAAAACAGGAAGGCAAGAATACATTCGACAAGGATTAATGCTAAATCTGTTATACATTTCATATCAATTTGCCTCCTACCATTTTTCCATATCAAGAAATATGCCCAAAAATTAACTCTTTTATTCATTTATATATTTTTAAAACTGGCTGGTATGCAAAATATTTAAACCATATACTACTCTAAACTTTGCCTTTCCAAAGACTTAAAAAACTATGTGTAAATATAAAGGATAAACTTTATAGGTTAAAAATATCTGTAAAGGATTTCATATAATTCTTTCTTCTCTTTTAATCTAACCTGATAAGAATTCATATCAGTGGTCCCATCTAACAAATTATCTCATCACCAAATTGCATGTTATTTTCCAAGAAAATAAAATTGCTAGTTGCAGAATGTTTGTCAATGACGACGTTGTAGGGAGTATGTAAAAGAACATGATCATCACACAAAGTTAATTTCAACATCATAATGATTACAGCTTACAATGATTTTGTTGATGGTGCCAAAGATAGCTACTTTCATATACCAACAAATTGTCTCTAAACTAAGCTGTTCAAGGCTCAACATCAAGTATTTACATATATGGTTAGGGAAATCAAAGCATCCCAACATTACTCAATACCTCTTTCACATTGGCATTAACAGGCTTATCTCGGAATACCCTACAACCAGGATGCCATTTCTGACGACTAGGTAGAGATACTCCCACGTGGGGATACATGTGCCTTTATCATGACGCAATTACAAGGTTATGTTTTTCTGTTGTAAAAGATGCATAGCAATTTTCTCTACTTCCGTTATACATTTGCTCTACTTAATCATTCACATTCTAATAGATGACACGTTAGCTGTACAACAACACTGCTCATTGAAGCAGACACTGTTAAAATATTGCATATATAATCATGCAATTATGTAAATCAGTATTATTAGAATTGGTACCTATCAATACTGGAACGTCCTTTAGTCAAAAATAAATTCTGAATACTTGGGTGGAAAAAATCTCAAGAACTATAGTACACTGCTTCAATCTCTCCAGACTTAAATATCTGGGCAAGTTATCAAGTAGATCTTGAGAGATGTGTGAGTTAGTTTCTTATAATCAATTTTTGAAATTTAAGTGCTTCATTGTTACACGACTGTTTGACCATGAGAGGTTCTCATTGCAAAAAATTACATAAATGAGGAAATTTATGATTTTCAAAGATGAAAGAAGCTACTGATTTCTGACAATCCATTTTTTCAGAAATGTACTTATTCCCATTAAAAAACTAACTCACAAGTCATCTCATGTTTTATCACACTTAATTCTGACATTGAGTATTATCTGTCTGCCTCAATACACCCAAGAATCACTTCCATATCCAACACAAAATGAAGAAAAGGATACTTACATCCACAAACTCATTTCATATTTACCCTTGAAGTTATATATTTATATGTATATGTATATATATATGTGTGTGTGTGTGTGTGTGTGTGTGTGTGTGTGTGTGTGTGTGTGTGTGTGTGTGTGTGTGTGTGTGTGTGTGTGTGTGTGTGGTTGTGGTGTGTGTGTGTGTGTGTGTGTGTGTGTGTGTGTGTGTGTGTGTGTGTGTGTGTGTGTGTGTGTGTGTGTGTGTGTGTGTGTGTGTGTGTGTGTGTGTGTGTGTGTGTGTGTGTGTGTGTGTGTGCATATATACAGTATATATATGTATATGGATATATATATACACATATACATACATACATATATATATATATATATATATATATATATATATATATATATATATATATATATATATATATATATATATATAATATATATATATATATACACACACACACACACACACACACATATATACACCAAAATCTTCAACCACTTATGACTGTATGAACAGGAGCTCCTAAACAGAGCAAAAGAAAGTCAGGAATGAAAATGGTTTCATTATTCTATGTACAAGAATTAGAAGCTTAGGATAAGAGAGAAATTCTGCATCATACTCTTTGTATCTTTCTACTTCTCACTAGAATATACATGGCTTGTTCCTTGATTGGGATGAGACAGCGGGATATTTAAAGCTTAACACATTACCTTAAGCTTTTACTTCTGAGGCCTGTATTCTGCTCCTTAGTAACATTACCATCATCAATAAAGGGTTTCCATATTTCTTCACTGCTGATACTTCTGAGAATGCATGGAATTCCATGCAGGAGCTGCAGTAATGCTATCTTTTTTATATCAATAGATTTGTATATATGCATACTTGCAATCAACCATTAGAGAAAAGAGAAAGGAAAAAAATCATATCAGATATCTGGCTCATATAATAAACTAATACAATGGTTCTTTATAATTTATAAATGAAATCCTAGTCTTTATCAAATACTCTTCTCAATTTAATCAGAACCATAATTTACCTCTACGTACATGCTGGCAAAGAGGAAGAGTGATGTAATTTAAGTACAAGGTTTTGTATCCAATTGATATTCCATAATAAGCAATAAAGAAACTGGAGTACAGAAGGAGTATGGTTCCACTACAGTGAGAAACTGCTCTTTAAATATAATTCACAGGACACATCTTTTTTCAAGTAGAATACATATTCAAAAAATGACAATACATAAATATCAAGCATAAACATATGAAAGATTATTGCATATTAATATATTGCAAACATTCTTATCTAAATATACATGAAAACTCCATAGTCATTCAATAATCATAGAGGACTTGGCAATAACATAACACTGCACATCTGTGGATAACGAAGCATATGGCTGACTCACAGTTTTCTGTGACTAGCTTATTTATAATGAGTGGATTCCAGTATGACAACATTTCTCAATTATTTCTTGAATGTAAACATATTTATTTTGCGTTTTGATAGGGAAAAAAAAAAAAGTATTTTTCTAATTTACAAAATCAATAATTTTGCTTCACAAGTACATGTTTACATTACTTTGTGAGAGAAATTAATATTTTTAAGTAAAATGAAAACTCAAAAAGTAGTAGACTTAAAAAATATATGAATAATATTCATCTTTGTGATTATTTTTGCACATCCCTTTTAAATACAATATAAAAAACATATCTTCATAAATCCTAATTCGCCACCATCACCACATACAAAGATATCTGGAGACAGATACATGATTGTGAACATCATCCACATTCATGATCACTTGTATATCATAGACAATTTACCAGCAATAATTGAGATTCATCTACAAACTACCCTATGACTTCTGGGATAACACTGCCAGCCTTGATGAGGTAGAGGAATTTCTCAAGGTGATACATCATCACAAGGTTTAATAAATTTACATAATATTAATGTATGTGAATTACCTCATACCGCATACTTTTCTCTACTGGTAAAAGTAGGGTAAATCATTCGATTCAACTGCCACTCTCTCAACTTGTTATACAGGTGGTAGTGCCCACAATGTGCACATCTTATCAGCAGAAGTTGAAATAAAGGAGAAGTCTGTTGGGTGCCAGCGACCTGAAATGACCTTGTCCTGGTGTTCAGCTACAACCACACTGGGAAGTGGAAGAGTCAAATCACCTAGAAAAAAAAAAAAAAATGGATATCAATGCCATGTAAAATGTAAAACTCTCATTTAAAGTGATAATGATATTGTGTTCCTATGTTCTCTCACCTGAAAGCCTCTTTCTTTCTCTAAGTATCTAATTATCTCTTGCTCCTTTTGGTCTATACTTTCCTAATCCCACAATATAATTCCAACAATCAGAAATACTATCATACTCTAAACTGCTAGCATTTATCACACTGATTACAATTATACAGTCATGAATTCATGCAACCCAACACACTGAACTTACCTTGAAGGTCTGTCAAGACAAGTTTATTATCATAACCAGCCGTAAGCAGGTAATATGCTGATGGAGAGAATCTGATTGATCGAACGTCTGATGAATGAGGTCGGAAAGCCTGTATGCATCGTGAGCCTCGAACATCATATAGAGAGCACACTGAATCTTCATGACCAGTGACAAGAAGCCTCCCACTTGGATCCACACAGAGTGAAGCAACAGGAGCTCCCTGGGGTGTAGATTAGAACATTAGGTTGTGTCAAAGCATAGCATTAATGTAAATCTTTTATATAAATGCAAATACAACACACACATATCATGTATATCTAGCCAATAACGTACTGGTTTCGTAGGGGTCGCAGCAGGAGTGATAACATTTACACAGCCTCTTGTTCTCAAGTCCCAGAAACGGACTGTACGATCTTGTGAACCAGAAACAAACATTGCTCCTCCCCATGTATACAGGGATAAAATGTGACCTGAAAAAGTAATACAAATTTTTCTGATAAATTCTTTTAATATAATATATGTCCTAAGAAGAAAATCAATACAACTATTCTCCACTTACAAAAATTACTCTTATATTGGCCATACCTGTGTGTCCTGAGAGAGCTTGGAATGGAGTGCCAGTTGCACAATCTGTAACATATATTTTGCAGTCCCCGGCACCTCCCGAGATGAGCAAAGATGATTTGTTACTTGAGTCTTCAATGAAGCACATATCTCTAACAGTGCCATCGTGCATTGTTAACTCAATTTCTTGACCTGGAAAAAAAGAGGGCATTAGAATTCTATTATGTGATAAACATGCTGCATTAATCTAAACTTTTTATCACTACTGAACTGTAACTCTTTTAAGATAACAAACATTATATGAAACAATCAAAATTAGATTAATTAATGCACTAGACTAATGGATGAAACATATAGTCATTACTAAAGATAAAAATGAAGACATATACAAAATAATGTGCTTAAAGATAAAAAGATCAACCAAACTAATATTCAGTCTAATATCCACTTTGCCAGCTATGTATAATGCTCACACACACAGATGTAAGTATAGACTGACAGAAATGTCGGTCAGTCACAAGCAGACCAAGACACAAGCTAAATGGAAGATAACATGATATATTCTTACAAATCATAAAAATTCATATACATTTACAAGCAACACACACTATGACTACTGATTTCTCTATCTAGCTAATCCCACATACAATGCACTTTCCAACACCAAACCATACTAAACTAGCTACTACCTCCCCCTTTCATCTCATCACTCTCTTCTGTCACTGACTCATCCTCTCTTTCCCCTTTTTCCTCCTCCTGTTACTCACTCTCACAAACTCTCTCTTTCATTCTCACTCTCTCTCTTATTCTTACTCTCACTCACTTACTCACTCACACTCACTCATAGTAACTCTTGCTCTCACAGAGCAATAATACTAGAGACATGAAGTACTTCAGAGAAACTAGATTTAAAGAGAATAGCAAAGCTACTTTTAACTACAGTCTGTACAGCAGAGATTACTTCTCAAACATGAAAATATTCAGATTTTGAGAAAATTCCTGACAAATAAATAAATAAAATTCATGTGTCAAAGTAAAATAAAGTAAAATAGCTGAATAAATGGAATAACTTCTATCTCTCAGTAAAATATGGGCTATGAAATCAAAAAAATAATATGATAAATTAATACATTCTTCATATTCTAAATCTATCTGAACATCTTAAATTATTGAGCATGTTTTGGAAGTGATTCGTGACAATAATAATAATAATATTGACAATAATAATAATAATAATATCAATATCATAGCGAAAATGATCCTGAATGTTATCATAAAAGCAAAAATAATAAGAAAGACAAACAAATATATTACTAAAGTCACTTATCCTATATCAGCCCAGAAGACATGACCCTCCTCTATAGCTCAGGAGCTGATTAGTTAATATGCAATGTTCACATGGTTATCCTCTTATTTACATTACATGTGTTCTCTGTTTAAAATCAAACCTGATGTTAAAAGTGGAAGAGGAAGAGTGTTATACCATAGTGAAGCATAAACCTTTTTAACCCCTTAACAACGGGTGACTAGAAATCACGTCTAGTGGTTTTTGGGCCACACGCTGGGTATGCGTTATTTTGTCCAGCCCGGCACGCGGGAGGAGCCAGCGCAGCCGAGAATCCCGACAGGTTAAGGTGATGTTAAAAAATGTTCAACAAGGAGAGCATATGTCCAAGCTCAAAAATAATAAAGTGTGATCAAAAGCAATTTACTCATTACTTATTCTAGATATAGCCTATAGACTTATACAAATGATAAATCACAATTAATAGACCATGTATGGGAGGTCAAATGCTCAGGAGAACAGTCACTCATCAGATGTCGATTCATCTGAACATGTCATCAGCCAACAGTTGTCATATGTTGGATACAAAACCACAAAATGCCTAAGAGAATCAGAAAAGTCTAGAAACACCTTTGATATATTGTCATTCATAACTGATCTCACTCCATCAGTGTGGCTGTTCCTCTTTCTGTAAGCAGTATTTTTTTCAAGGTTTATCAAGGTACAGAATGATATTGGATATACTGGGCTTACATAAACCATCATTATTTGCCTTTTGTACTCAATTACTTTCTGTTTATTTCACTTTTACTATAAAACAAAGAAATAATGAACAAGCTGCATTACAGTATTACATATGGCTTCAACCAGAAAGCAATCTATGTTTAACATATCTTTAACAAAAGGAAGGAGGGGCATGGCTGCTGGGCATATATGAAATAAGGTGATTATAGTACTATTATTGAAGTAACTATCATAAATATTACTACTATATTGCCTTGAACATTCAACAGATTAATGGTAATCATGGTATAACATGAAGAAGGAAGGAAGCAGAGCTCATGATCCTCGGCTAACTTTGCTCTGCCTTAAACCGACTCTTACAGTATTCTCAGAGACAATGATTTACAACAATCTAGCCTTTTGCATACAATGACATATATACTGTGGTCATTGTGGTAAATTGGGGTTTCCTATCTTCTAAATTTGTAAGTCTGGTAGATATCCTATTGCTCCTGGGTGTCCTGGCTGATCATCCATCTCAAGCTGGGGTACTGGTTTGAAGGAATTGTTGGACAAGGAAAACTTCTCTTCATCTTTACTAACTCTTCCCTGAGGGATATTGGGCCAGGTATACCCTCTGGATTCATTTTGAACACTGATACCATTTTTCAGGGGAAACTTGTAGTCAAAAGGCTAGAATTTTCTCAACAAAATCTAGAAGGGTTCATGGCCCTTGTATCATGCTTTCCATCTACAACTACCATTCCTTTGTGCATACCATCTATGAACATTTAGAATAAGTCTGTAAATTAAGGGTAAAATCTTTGTCTGTCTTTTTGCATCAATGCAACTCTTCTAGTTATCAAATAATCACAAAGTAACTAGGATTATGCAGTGCTATTATGATAAACTGCTAAAAGTGTTTTGAAAAATCAAGTCTCATATTTGTAAAAACTTCATAAGCTTACTTTGAGAGTTTTCATCTTCATCACAGTCTGTTCGGTGGAGAGCATTTAATTGATTAGTATTAATTGGTATTAACCATCCCTCTTTCAATAGATGCAAAAGTGATACATGTAAATCCCATATAAAATTTAGATGGGGGGGGGGGGGCTCTTACTATTGATAATTCTCCTAGCTTAGACTAAATTGAACATAGCTATCTACAACTGTACAGCATAACATAATGCAGGAAGCCACAGATGAAACAAGTCCAGCTTTTAGCACGTACCGTCCATATTACACGAGTCTGCATTGAATTTCATGAGCTTGACTGTCTTGTCATTAGAGCCGGTGGCAATGAGATCTCCCATGGGGCTCCAGGCCAAGCAATAAATGGAGCCTTTGTGATGTTTGGTGCGCTTGAACAGTACCGTTGGCTGGTAGGTGGTGTGATCCTCCCTGCAGTGATATTAGAGGATTTGAGTTAAAGATGCTACAAATGAGGGATAAGAGGGAGGGATGGAAGAAAGAAATATAGAAAGAGGGAGACAAATACAGAATATAAAATACAAATAAAATAAAATATCCATATAACTAACAGCTGTTGCAACTGAATATATAAAAAAAACATAGTAAATTTTACGATAAGATAATATGGTAAAATAAAAAAAAAACTGCCAGGAACTCCAACACCAGACGACCCTGAGGAGCCATAAAGTAATTCTCAATATGTATGTTTGACTACTAAGTTCACTGAGATGTATGCATATGTTGGAAGGCTCCTTCTATCGCCCCTACTACCTTGACATGGGTAGGAGGTCAGACTGGGAAGTTGAAAGGGGCTGTTGTAACAATTTTGAAAAAAGTATGAATCAACAATTCACCTAGGCAAGATGATTTACACTATCTTCTGACAATACAATAAACATCAGAAATATCTATTATTTGGGTACTTTATATCTGAATAGTGAAATAAAAAAACTTGTCTAGTAGCAGATCCCAAATCTTCCCACACCCTCAGCTAGAGTTCTAGTGCATACATACGAGAATGGATGTTTTCATAATGGTCTGGTATCTATGACATTGGATGTTATGGTAATAGTGATTGAGAAAGTAATGTTTAAAGTTACTGAAGTTAGAAAGGGAGATGAAGAAGGGAAAGATGATAAAATGCACCAACAAAAATGTTAAAAAAAGACAATGGAAATTGAGTCGCTGGGGAGTACGACAGTGTAAGGAGAGAATGATGAAGTTAAAGAAGAGAAGAAGAGAAAGACCATAGATATGGAGCAAGAGGAGGAGAAAAAGTGGGAAATATCAAAAAAATATTTAACCCTTTCCCGACGGGGCACGCGCTACACGAAAACCCCTACGCCGGGCCATTGCAATATTGCATTGGAAACGTCACACTGGCATGACGCCCCGGCATCGGGAATTTAGCTGTGTCACACAAGTGTGTTGCACCATCATCATAGAGTTAAGGAGGAGTTCATAAAAGTGAAATAAATGGAAAGAAATATTAATGTGCAATAATGAGAAAGACTTGAAAGTGAACAGAAGAAACATGAAGAAGCAGGAGGAAAAGCCAGAACTTAGAGAAGGAGATTTGAGATGAAAGAAGAGATGGGAGTGAGAGGACAGAGAAATTACAGAAGAGGAGAGATAACCACGAAAGAAGCCATGTAAACTACATAAACTCACTGTCTAATTTGAAGCACAGAAAACAAAAAATGATTTAGGAAAATAGTCTCATATATTTAATTTCAATATAAATCAAACTGAGTTACTAAGCATAGTCTCTACTCACGGAAAATCCTTTTCTCAACACATATTACATTTACTAACCACTAAGAATTTTCATTCATAATCATGCTGATAAAAATAACAGCTTTGTCAAACTAGGATACAAAAGAGACAAAAATATAACTATCATTACTTCAACTGGAAAACAAGCCACATCTGGTCAAGGCAACCAACCTAAGCTCTGAGAGTTTGGGGTAACTGCAGATGCGCAGTGTCTTGGAGTTGGAGCCCACGGCATAGAAACGGCCCATGGGATGGAATTCAGCACAGCGCACGGCCTGTACATCCTCCAGTGTTGTGACGGCAAGGAATCTGGGTTTAGCTTCTCCATCTTTGCTAC
>NW_028234424.1:27772827-27775327 GCF_977035675.1 Penaeus japonicus
CAAAAATATGCATGCGTATACACAAACAAACAAACAACCTCCGCACACACATATGTGCAAACAAACACATACACAAGCATTCGCACACACATGCACGGATACAACTACAAGCAAGTATATACAAACAAACACGAAAACAAACACACACAAACAATAAGTCCACTCTTCCCACACTGCCGCTGCGCGTGCAAGTGCACCTCATACGCACGTCTAGAAACAAAACAACGAGACATGCGGAAATGACCAGCACACAGGTAACGGCCTGACTTTTGCGGGAGTGCGTGCGCTCGTGCATGCGTACGCACACCAGGTGTCTCCGTCTGAATCTTCCGGTCGCATCTCAGGACAACACCTCAAGTTCGCACAGCTGGCCATCCGGGAATTGTGCGATATTCGTGGAACTTGGGAACACGTGGAAACCCGCAAGTACTCGTCATGCAATGCCTCAATACAAGGGGCCAACAACCACCCAGGTGACGCAAAAGCATGCCGCGGGAATGAGGACTTACAAAGGAGCGCACAAAAGTCACCCCGGCAATAAGGAACGCTGTACTGATAGAAAACGGTTTGCAAGTCAACACAACGTGAGGCGCGGCCGTGAGTTCCGACCATGAACACGTACTGGGCCGGCATTACGTTCCTGCCTGCGCCGACCACCCGCCATTTACATAATATACGTGGCTATATTTGCGCTGCTCCCACAGCCACATTCCTGCTGTTCTGGACGAACTTCCTGCCGAAGTTACCTGTCACGTAATACCGGCAACTCCCTCCTCGAGCATAATTCCAAATAATTTACCTATAAACTAATCAGATGAGGCACGGCGAAGGCATGCCGAGCATTATGTGCTGCTTCGTCACCCATGGCTTCCTTTCTGGTAAATTCGATCATCTGTGAAATCCAAGATGTGGTAAACATTTTACTTGACTACCATGACTGTTCGGCTCTTTGGAATTTCTCCAAGTGATGGTCGATATTACTGCATTTATCCAGGTAGAAGAGAAAGCACCTGGACGAAAGTTGCTGATATTGACGAAACTCGAAGCACAAAAAAGATAAAACCGAAGGGAACAATAGTCGGCAGAGACGTGATCCACATGTTATCCACGCGGCCCACTCCGCCGAAGCCTCGGTACTAATCCCCATTATCCGACACACCTACCCATCAGCTCTTCTCCGGCAGACACAACACCCATGGCCCAGTCTGGCGCATCCCCCCCCCCACCCCCACCCCTCATCGCCTCATAATCCAGGAAGAAATGGCCACCTGCCACACCCACCGCCCTCCGCCCTCCGCCCTCCCCAGGCCGCCATGAAGCACCACTCACAAGTAAAAGCTCAACTACTGGAATGTTCTAGAACAATGACACTTAATTAAACGCTCGCATGGCATCGCCATCTCATGAACCCAGTGAATCTGGAGGTAAGAGTGTCTTTGAAAGATTAATTGTAAACAAAATTCCTCTAGCACGAAATACTCACCGCAGTCCTGGCGAGCGGCCGACGACCACACGCAGAGTCTCTTACCTGGAATAAAAAAACACACATTAATAATCACAGCAGATTTATAACCGTCATGCAGCATGCACTCTGATTGAATTACATTCCGAACACTCCATTTCCTTTGCCGGGGGAATAAAAATCGAAGTCACTGCGACTCAGCGAAATGCACCTCTTGCTGCCGCCCAGAGCAGGCGGGCTGTCATGACGTCGTTCCCGGCCCTTGGCACGGAGGAGGGCGGAGCTCGCTTTTCTATGACCCTGAAGGATACCCAGTGCCACACAACTTAACCACGAGCGCACGCACACACACGCACGCACGCACGCACGCACACACACACACACACTAAATCATACGAATAACACCCATAAAGCGCCCATGTTTCTGCCGACTCATTTCCTTGCGCTGACCAGCGTCGACTCGGCCTTCATTAAAGAAATACTGCGAAAGATGTCGAACGCGCACCCTGCGACTTTCACTCGAGCATCGAACGCGATCTCCCTTGCTTCGTGTCACAATGGTTTATTGCTTGGAGCTTTCTCCTTCTCATGCTACAAACACAATTCATAATTGGGGGAACAGCCACACAACAGCGGCGTCGGGGCACACAATGGCCCCTCCACTCAGGATATCAGGGAATGCATAAACCCATCGCGGATTAGGGGGAGTGGACGAGCGCCTCCTACTGGTTCATTGAAGCCATCACATGAACAATTCAAAAATGTGGAAAAAAAAACATTTCTCTGAATGGTATGAGGAAAAAAAGTGAAAAATAAAAGTGGCCGTGACTGGAAAAGACATCCAGACTATACTTTTACATAAGAAACAAACGCACCCATTACACTTGGTAATAAAATAATAAAATCATATATAATAATAAAACAATAAAATTGCCTTACAATGATAAAACTGTCTGGCATACTTATTTCTTCCTTCCGGCATCATTAAATATCAAGTGCTTATAAAAATATATTACACTTCTCAAATCAGAAATTCGT
>NW_028234424.1:27785327-27787827 GCF_977035675.1 Penaeus japonicus
GGAATAAAAAGAGTTATGTTTGTTTTCTACAATAAGAGAAAACCATACACTTGCAAAACTAGATACGGAGAAAATATGTATGAAAGACACAGGCACAGACAGTGAGGGATTCATGAGGTGGGCATCTCCTCACCGATCACTCACCACACAACCCACAGGCCACAACCCACTCCACTCTGTGCCCCTCCTAGCCTCCTACTATCCAACGCCCAAACGTCACCCACTATTTATCGAATGTTCCAGGGAAATGACTAACATCTTCCACGTATTCAGAAAACTGCACCAGACTTGAGATTGCACCGACTCTACATAGCAGCGAAGAAAGGGAAACGGCATGAAGATCTCGCTCTCACCAGGATTAACTTTAGATGCAAGATTAAAAAGAAAACAGCGCTAAGTAAACAACAGTTGTATTCTCGAGGGAACTTTGCCACTAGCAGATGTTTTACATACACGCTCACCCTTATGAACACCAACGACAACATAAATATCAACAAACAATTGTTTACTGGAGCCCTCCCCCTCCCCCTCCCCTGCCAGGAGCGGGACTGCACAAAGGCCATACGACCACAAATACACATAAAACTGACGTAAGGAAGGCTGGCTGGAGGGGCACTTCCAAATATAGTCTTCTTGTTGGTCAACGGCTTTGGCTGCTGGAGGAGGATGAGGAGGAGGTAAACATGGAGAGAAAAACAACAACACTGAACTCGAGACTGTTGGCCTCTCCTTTTGTTGCCTTTGCTTCCCTGTGGCTGATTATAAGCCTACAACAACTTTTTCTTACCCCATATTCCTATTATTTCGTATATCATGTTTGCCAGCCTTGCTCCCCAGACTACTCATGACTCATATGACATTAGTCTGCCAATCGCTCTGTTACGCCTCTGCGTACTCCCTCCGTAGCCCCTCTCCGCCTGTTTCTACCCTTTAAGAGGACATGTGATGTAGAAGTTTTCCGTTGGAGGCGATAAAATTGCTGCTCCAACCTCTCAACCCTACCGTACACTTCCCTTCTTCACCATCGCCATACCTTTCTAGTTACCCGCCCTTCCTCTTCCCCTTTCCCGCTTCCGCCCCGGCGCCTCTCCTACTTTCAACGAACGGATATGGCGTCGTGATCTCCCCTTCATCTCCGCTAACATTGGGCAATCTTCGTTACCGTTACAGCTGGAGAGCTCTTTTCGCCCGCTCCAAACGAGGCGTTCTTCGCACTAAGGCCACTTTTCCTGCCTCGAACTGCACGCATCCGATGATCGCATCCGATGCAGAAGTAACTGCGATATATATGCACTGTTACAACCTCTTTGATAGACAATAACAAACTAGGAATTCAATATCTCTCTCTCTCTCTCTCTCTCTCTCTCTCTCTCTCTCTCTCTCTCTCTCTCTCTCACACACGCACACACACACACACACATACACGCGCGCGCGCACACGAGCACACACACGCACACACACACGCACGCACGCACGCACAAACACACACACACACACAATCATCCTTTTTTGCGCAAAAAGGCCTGACCAAGCGTCGAATTCACCTTTATTCGTGAATGTTAGAGCGCCAAGGGGCCTCCTCGCTGTATAAGCCCTTACATCCTCAGCTTCTTCCCGGTCGCCTACCATTAGGACAGTATCCTACAGTCGCGGCGGACCCTTCACCCAGCAGTTTATGAGGCTGAAGCCGTGGCGGCGTGGGACGTCGAGGCGTGAGAAAGCAATAAGGAGGCGGCGTGTGCCAAGTATGGCCCTCAGTGACTCATAACTCCCGCCGCTCGCCAGGACTACGCCCGACACCTGCCCGCCCTGCATCTTCTCGAGGTCCACTTGGGCCGCGACACCGTCCTACATCCTCTGGCGGGGGGCAGGGGGAGGTGGGGGGGTGGGGGGACGGCGGTGAAGGAAAAGGTGGGCAAGGGAAGGGGGTGGGGATAGCTCCGGTGACGATGATGATGACGGTCACGGAGGGATAGGTGAGGGATAGGAGGAAAGGAAAAGGGAGAGCAAGACGCAGGAAGAGGAGGAGAACTGGGAGACGAAGGAAAGTAGGAAGGAAAGGAGATGGTGGAGATAAGGTGATGGAGAAGATGCAGGGGCGGGGGTGGAAGGAGAACTAGAAGGAGGGGAGGGGAGGGGAGGGGAGGGGAGGGGAGGGGGGGGAGGAAGGAAACGGCGGGGAGAAGGGCCCTGCGACGCAGAGGAAGCAAGAGAGTCCGGCCCGGGTGGTGTCGCGTTTCAAAACGGCTTTGTGATCATATTCGGATAAACTACATACGTAAGTTCTGGCATGACCCTTGGCGTGCTAGTTTTTGCTCTCATGTCATACAGTTAGCTGAAGTAAGAAGTTCTCGACACTATCATTGCCAGGCTCTGGTGTCCTTGTATGAAAACAATTAACATCTGATGCAACCGTCCGTGGATTTGAGAAACCATTCACCGACCTGATATAAACATCGGGTCTGCTTTTCCGCCTCTCCTTACCAAGACGAGGTGAACC
>NW_028234424.1:27800327-27802827 GCF_977035675.1 Penaeus japonicus
AGTGATGGTGATAGTGATAATGATAGTGATTGTAACAGTAATACTAATAGTAATAGTAATTGTGATGATAATAATAATAATAACATAATAATAATATTATTACTATTATCAACGATAATAATAACATTAATAAGGATAATAATAATAGTAATAATAATAATAATAATAATAATAATATTATTATCATCAACGATAATAATAATAATAACAACAATGACAAGAAGAACAATAACAATAATCATCATTATCACAACGTTGATGCCAATAATAACAATGGCGAAGAAGGAGGGGTGGGAAAATGCTAACTTCAAGATAAAAAGCCCTGCCAGATTCGACGGTCTCGGCAGAGCCTCGCTTTTGGCAGTCCTTGGCCGCTCTTCCTAGGTAATAGAATACCTTCCTTCCTCCGCCCCTTCTTCCTTCGTTCTTTCCTCCCTCCCTCCCTCCCACTTTTCCTTTTCTTCTTCCGCCTCCTTTTTCCCGGGTGTCTACAAGAACGGCGAAGCGGGCCGGCCGGACGGACGTTGTTCCGACTCGACTCGCATTGGCCGCCAGAGGCCGCCAGAGGCCGGTTCGACTTCTCCACCTCGCCTTCCTCCCTTGAACCATCTCCCGCATCCAGAGGCCTTGGCGCCCTCCCCAATGCGACCTCATCTATGACTCGCCAATCATCGAAATTCGACTTACTTAAGACTTTATAAATTTCGGCGAGTGCCCGTATATGTACGAGCCTGATCAATACGGGTGAGGCGAGTGCAATTTAAAGGTGCGGGACGTCAAATGATTTTCATATAATCAATATCTATTCAGCAAAACTAGTCCTGTAAAATATACCTACTACACAATAATAATGGCTATTCATAATGAACTTCTCATACCACAACACTAACGGTTCCTATGTCACAAACATTAATAAATATCTATAAAAGAAGACGCTGGCAGCATGGACATTCTAGAAAGTGTCTACAATATATCATCATCGTAACATCGCTTTGTGATTCTGCGGCGACACTGTAAACAGACGACCAACGAAGGGCCTCTGTGTTCGTGAACGTGACCAGCGGCATCGCGCCACCGTAGGCGTGGCGAGCCTTCAAGGGAAGCCTAACCTTATCGCTCGGGGCGTTACTCTTATCAGTAACAGGTAGCGGGGCAGGTAGGCTACTACGTGGCTGCCATACCACACTTCCGTTTCCAGTGACCCTCGCTATTGTCACTCCATTCCCTATGACAGAGGCAATGAAAGCTCCTAATCTGCTCCGCACCGGAACCTTTTATATTCTTTCCAGTCATTTTATAGAAAGATGGTTTTATTCTAGTGATCTGAACATTCGGGCTGGACGTCTCGCGTACTGATGCTGAAAATGTAGACGCTCAGCGTTCACAAAGGAAGCAAGGGTCAGAGGCGAGTGCGGAGGGTCAGTGGTGACGATATCTATAGACAGCATCAGTAGGAACCTCCAAGGACAAGAACTTTCGCTCTCGCGCTAACCTCCCTCTTCGTCGCTCTGTCGTCCCTCCCTCGCCCCGCCCGAGCCCGAGCCGCTGTCCCTTCACGAGGCAAGGCTCGGCGCTCTTCCTACCCCTCCACCTATCCCAGCCGTTCGCTCTCTTCCACTCTGACGCTCCCCCCCCCTCCCCCTCTCTTTGCGCTTGTATAAAACCCAGCAGAGGATGTCTATAGATGCAGCGAAACCCCACTGCTGTCATAACGACGCTTCTCGCCTTTCATCCCATGATCAGCTATATCTTTCCACAAATTGCCATAATCTTCGCCACTATTGTTGCCTGGACGCTTCAACTTGAGTAAGAAAAAATCATAACGATACAAAAAAGTCTGTAAATGGAGTTGAGGAAGACATAAGGACAAGGGGCGAAGATGACGAGGAGAAGGAGAATCTTAACATAACAGAGTAATAATAAAAGGGAAAGGTAATGCAGAGATATACGGACGAGATTAGTATGAGACTAGAAAAGAAACGAAGCTCCGACACTGACTGACCCTTAACCTCCGGGCAGGTGGTAAGCAAACCCGGCTCAAACAAGGTCATCAATGGACGGTCTCCTGAACTAGCCATTAAGGTCGCCGCACCTGGGCCCTCCTGCTAACGTGCAAGGTCGTCCCTCGCCCTGGGAGCGTTCAGCAGATCGCATTCGGGTTCGCAAACGGAGAACTAAACGAACCATGACTCGCGATCCAAACTCACACAAGAATCAAAACTGCCAGACGGTTTTGGGCATAATCGTTTTTTTTTTTTCTCTCACTCTTATTCAAAGCAGAATGGTAGCCACATGCAGCCAGTGAGCCGCAGCACCTTCCACCCGATTGCAATTGATCTCCCGGCGGACTCCCCTTCCCGACATCCTGCCGGCTCGTCTGCTTCCCCGCCTAGATCCCCACCTGCAGGGATTACAAGGTGCCTAAATGCTAACTGAGCAACCGCATGGGTGAAACGAAATCAAAGTCGAAATTAAAAGAGCAGGGGTCTCAAAACTTGAA
>NW_028234424.1:27807827-27810327 GCF_977035675.1 Penaeus japonicus
TGAGTAATGCACATGAAAAACTAGGGATAGTGGGAACGAGTCAATATCTGGCAATTAAAGTGTGTTCCCCGCTCTTCGCCTGACCGCACTTAGGCTCTCCGTGGCCGCAACGGAAACGCGAACGATTACGACGACACGAGTGGCCGGCGTACCGTGACATTTTGTACACCTGAATATTCATAACACGCAACGAATATTGCGTGCTTCGAGGATGTAACAGCCAAGTGCGGTTTACCTCCACCGTTAAAACATAATAACGAAACTGAGGCGGCCAAACCACGAGTGCCATCTTTGTGCTGCTTGAGCAAAGAACAAGAGGCTTTGTAATACTACAAATGTGCACCTACGGCCTCTGCCCTTTTCAGTTCGCGTGATGCTTAAGCTGATGTGATCGTCGACAGAAAACAGTCAGAACGTTTATTGGCAGAAATTGTTTTTTTGAAGATCATATTAATACTATTCAATAAACAACGCTTACAAGCTCCTCCCTTCATCGTAGTTAAATTCGAAATAGCAAGGTCATACCTGCATTGGCCAAATACTAACCTTCAAAAATATAATCATGCAATATGGGCAACCAACCTGTGCTCGGCACGCCCACATTCACCAACACACGCGATTACATAAGCACAAATATTATGTACGTATATGCGTACTCATACACACACACACACACACACACATATGAAGGAGGGCGGTGGCAGGTACGCACGGCGATGGCCCGAAAGATAAGGGCGAGGGCGAGCCGAGGGAAACAAGGCACAAATTAGCGGGTGCCACCTGACAGTGACTCATGCGGGGGGAGGGGAGGAGGGCCGGCCAGGAGGTTAATCGGGGTGGGAAGAACAGGGCTCGAGTGGGAAGGCGAGGGCAGAAGCAGTGGAGTGGGGAAAGGGGCGAGGAAATATGGGAAGAGGCAGATGGCAATGATGACTATCGGGAGAAGGAAAAGAGAAGGGGAAGAGGAAGAAGGGCTGGAGAAGGAGGGAAGAGGAACAAGAAGGACTGGAGAAGAAGGGAAGAGGAAGAAGGGCTGGAGGAGGGAAACACTCGAAAGAGAAGAATGAGAAATAAAAAAAGGAAAATCAGTCGGATGTGGGTTTTAAAGTGAAGTGGAGAAAGAAGGTGAGAAGGAAAATAAAGAATACCACAAGGAGAAGACGGGGGGTGGGGGGCGAAGGGAGGGCAGGCGAAGATTTGGTGAGAGCGAGATTAAACGCCTCAAATAAGGCAGGATAGTAAGGTTACACTGACCGCCGTGGGGTAATTGGAGATGGGGGAGGAGGAGGAGGGGGGGGAGTGTTGGGGAGGTGTTGGGGCCACGAGTGGGGAATGAGATGGTGATAGGATACGGATACTGGGGGCGCTCCACGGGGGTCACACTAAGTTATGTTTCGTCATGCCGCTGGAGGATAAGTGTAGGCCATTTGCTGGGCGAGGTGCCGGGTGGGTGCTGGGGGTGAGGTGCCCAGTGGTTGTGGGGGGGCAACGTTTCGAGATGCCCAGACACACTCCGGGAAATGCATAGCACAGGCAAAGTCTAAGTGCGTGTGAATCTTCCAAAATGTAGTGCGGAGAACTACTTGTTTGGAGTTGGAAGTGCACGGTCCGTAGAAATGCATGGACTATTGGAAGAAACGTCTAACCATTTACGCGAACACAGTATGGGTGTTATGCTATCGAATACAAAGTGCCGGTCGCTGGCCTGGTGCATTATGACCACCTCTCGTGCAAGCACGGAGATGTGGATCACTTTTCGGATCTCACCCAAAGTCCTTTCTTACATTTTCTTTAGCGAACCGAATTAAGACATCATGAACGATTGTGTGAAATGCAACGCCGATCGCTCTTTAAATATGACATAAGCAAACATGGAGCTGTTGGCAATGAAACGCTGATGATTGTGTAAGCTACTTTGTAGGCTGTGCGCAAGTGCTACCACTGGATGTGCCAGGCATAATCCGCTATCTTAAAAGGGAGCGTCAACACTGAATAATTGTGAAGCGCTCAAAGCGTGTATAGCACATGTCAGAGAGAGAGTGAAAGAAAGAGAATGAGAGAGAGAGATGGGGGGGGAGGGGAGATAGAGGATAGAGAGATAGAGGGTAGACAGAAGAGAGAGAGAGAGAGAGAGAGAGAGAGAGAGAGAGAGAGAGAGAGAGAGAGAGAGAGAGAGAGAGAGAGAGAGAGAGAGAGAGAGAGAGAGAGACTGCATTGCGGTAACAAAAACCCGCCAACAGCAAGCTGGACAAACAAAGCTTTAGTAGAATGTTCGGGACTAAAAGTGGCAATTTCGGCGCACATGATGATCTCCCTAAGAGGCGCGGCCTTGTACGCCCTGGGGACCGCGAGCACGTTATCGCCGTCCTCTCGGAAAAGAGCGCCGCGGATGGCCGTCGAGTCGCATAAGGGTTTACAGCGCCGCGGCCGGCGGGCTCAATGGCGTTGCGAATCATCGCGACTCCCCCTCCGACATGGGAAGGGGGGGGGATTTTATCAA
>NW_028234424.1:27827827-27830327 GCF_977035675.1 Penaeus japonicus
CTCTTTGTCTTCCTCTTTTTCTCTCTCATTATAAACTGAATTGAAAAATGGATCCTCATAAATACAATTATATATTACATATCAAAATGAAAATGTAGAACAAATTATAGTAGAAAGTTAATAACTTTCAAGTGATATAAAAAAAGAAGAGAAAAAGAAGAAAAGAAAAAGAAAAAAGAAAAACAAATCCTAATGCCCATTTCAGGTACTGAAGCAAGTTTAGCTATTTTCACTTGTGCTTCAAGTGAATAAAAATTAGTACATAAATAAAATACTATCTCCATGCTATCTAACAGAAAACCACCAAATCTTGTTTATGCTTTTAGCACCACATTTCAGTCCGGGCCTAGAGTTAATATGTGTAGATACCATGCCTTAACCTGAACAAAATGTAAACTGGTCGAAATCCTTACTATAAACTAACAGAATGGCTCAAACTACTAAATCTGCTTATTGCAATCCACAGATGAATTTACTGGGATATATACAGAGCAAAGTAGTAGTGACCAAAGAATGCTTACCTACGCCGAAGAAAGCCAAATCCTTTCTTGCTTGAACAGGATATTTATCAGTTATGTTTATCAAAAGGGGTATGGTTACCAGCCTGTATATCAAGATCTTTAAAAACAAAGAAAATAGCAAAAACACCAAACGAAAAAAAGCATTATATATATATACTTGGAATGTGTAATATAATGTACATATAATTATATATTTGCTTTTCTAAATCCCTGCAAAGCCACTGTATCTCCATCTCCAATTTCAACTGGACAGAAAAAAAAAGAAAATAAAAGAAATGAAACTTTTATGTTCATATGTTCCTTATAAAGCCATGCTACAAATCATAGGATTGTTCACAAGAAGTCCATTCCACTGACAGATCTTGGTATATGTTTAGAACAAAATGGAATTAATTGTTTCTGAATCTGTATCTAAACTGTACCATGAAGAAGTTTAATAATGCATATGAACTAGCTTATCACTAGTAGTATTTACATTAACTACTCGGCCCTGGCATTACCTTATGTATGGTGAGGGGCATTATTTCTCTATTTTTGGCTAAGTCATACCTGCCATGACTCCTAAACAAATACAGCAAATCTCATATTACTATAAAGTACAATCTTTCTGTAACAGTGTGGCATTACATTGATTACTTTAGCATACTGGTTAAGAAATAGCAGTCTACTGATTAAGGATGTGAAAAAAAGTAGGCTCAGTCAATCTAATAATCCAAATCATATAAACATAGTATCATTATAAAACAACTGCTTTGACCAGGCATACATTTATAATTGCCATTACCCCTCACTTACTGATCCGAATTTTATAAAAGAGGTATCATTATAGAAAAACTATCCTTCTGGAACAGTTCGGCATTGCTTAGGTTATTTTATTGCCTTAGTTGAAAAGTAGCAGCTTACTGAGTGAATGTGTGTAAAAAGTAAGTTTTCTCCTTGATCAATGATACACAGCAAATAGGCCAAACAAATGCTGCACCATAACTCGTGACATCCAGCACTTAGGGGTATAAGTTTATACAAGTGGTATTTGCCTAGCAAGTATCTAGATGCCTCTTGTGGTAATTTTCTTTTTTCCAGAATCATTTTATTCAAGTCACGTAACATTGCATGCATTTATGTACAAGGTCATCATCTATAAATTTTTTAATAAAATAGTTTCTCTGACGGCAAGTGACATGCTTTGGATAACAGTACTTGCTATATTATTAGATGACAGTTTTTAGGAATTTTCTTTAAAGGATAGTGCTCATAACTAAACTGTCCTCAATGCACATTTTACAACATACTGATTCAAAACATAGAACCTACTGCATTCAACTGATACATCCTCATCCTAGTTGCAATCACACAAATCCACTTGTACTACATAATAACAATGTCATTCTTGCCAAATGTACAAGAAAATGTTTTCCTTCATCAACCAAATGAAAAGACAATGCAGTCCCATGGCGTAGATCATCAGTGACAAAAGTAGGGTATTTTCTATTGCAGTAATAATTCATGAGGTTCCACAAGGTATTGCAATTCTTTTCTATATGTAAGAATTATAAAATAAACATCACTGTATTTCATTTTGACCACATTAAAAATTTACACCTACACCCATATAAATAGCCTCACAAAAGAACTAGGATTTTACATACCAAAAATCCTAATAAAGTTCCAAGTCAAATGGCCCCTAAATGGAGTTGCAAAACATTTGGAGAGCAGGAAAGAAAAAACAAAAGTAAACAGGAGAAGAAAGAAAATGTTATGGTTCAAAAGAAAATGTTCAAGTAGTTATTAAGATTTGCTCACCTGAGTCCAACATTGTACACGAGCAGCACTAGGGTTCCAATCACGAAAGTCTGAGTGTTCATGAAGTCTTGGGAGTGTCAGATACAGGCAGAGCTGAGAATATGCCTCTTTGTTGGGTGCATATTTCTCCAATTCATTCAGGACCTGTTAAAATCCCAGAGGGTGGTGTATATTATTGA
>NW_028234424.1:27835327-27847827 GCF_977035675.1 Penaeus japonicus
GGCAAGACGGATACATGAAAAGGTTATTCAGTACAATCCAATTTCACTGGAGTGCCTTGCAATGCGATGACAGTTTTGTTTTCTTAGAGGTCTCTTTGTATAACATATATTTTATGTATATACTCATAATTTTAAAAATAAAGAACCACTCTCCACCAGACAACATTAACATAAACAAACCCTGCTTATTATATCCAAACTTTGGCTATGATTCAAAATCACCCACACTGACTATCTAGTACTGCTGCCATTCACACACTTTGCATGACAAAATGGAAAAAGTGCTTTACAATAATGGTGTGACCCCTACATGCCAGATGTCATCAACAGATGCATGGACATTGCCTCACCAATCCATCAGGGAAAGGGACCTTTTCACCACCCTCATTCATCATGCTGCTGCTTCTCAACCTCAGCACTTCATCATTCCAGAATGATCATACTTTGAATGAACCTGATTTATAAGTCTTATACAAGTAATTTAGGAGTTTTGGGGAGTAAAAGTAGGGTGAAAATATGATATGATTGTCTGGGCAAGGAAGCAGTCACATTTAAACAAATATTGCTGTATGGGCATTAAAAAGTATCTTTGATCTTCCTATTTTCTAAATCATTATTATACTTGGTAACAGCATGTCCTCATTTACCAACTGACCTTGTTAATCATTTGGCTATCTATGTATATAATCTGAAGGCTACATGTCAAATCTAGCTTCAAGTACTTTACACACTAATCTGCATGCTAATTTTTTGTTTATTTTGTGGATTTTGAAATTTGGCAATTTTAAGATTTATCTGTAGCAGTGAGTGTCATTTTGATTCCTTTATAAGCACCACTTTTCTTTATCTAAGTCTTTCTTCATGTGGTCATACTGGTTATGGTTACTCATGCCCATCTGACCATTGACAAGATGTACAAGAAAATCTTGATAGATTACAATGACTGGTCAAGACAATACTTACATATAAGAAGAGTAAATCACCTCATATTCAATTCATCTCTATGCATTTTCTACATTTAATTTCCAAACTTTTACAATAATTTCTGTTACTCTCCACACTCCCCATAACTATCTAAACCAAAACAGTTACATGAGTTACATAAAATAGGGTAAACATTATTAAACTACTGGCACTCCTGTATGGGCCAACAAACCTTCATGTATACTCTGGCCATATAAAGCTTGTAGACCTCCTTGGGTTTATTGCCAAATAAGGAGCAAGTCTTTACTTTGTTTTGCTTGAAGATATGTAGAGGTTTGCTGGCCTTTGTCAATTTAATTTCAAGTAGTTGTTTGTTAGATACTATTCCACCAAAAACATTTCTAAACAAGTGATAAAAATTATGAAGACAATAACAGTTACTTAAAAGAAAAGTAAAACAAATGGTAATGATAACAAATAAAGAATAAAGAGTAAATATAATTATGATATAATACACGAAATAACTAAAAGGTAAAATAAAAACAATAATAATAAATTAACAACTACACAGATTATGCAAAATAATATCAACAATAATACAAGTAATAAAAATAAGTCTAAAAAAAAATAATAATGATAAAAATAATGAATTATAATGATAGTAATAATAATAACAATCATAATCAGTAATGATGATGATGATGATGATAACCAAAAAAAAAAAAATAATAATAATAATAAAACAATAATAACAATAAAAGTAATACCGAAATGATAATAAAAGTATTAAAAACAATAATTCAAAGGTAAGAAATAATAGTAATAACAATAGTCATAATAAACAATAAACTGATCACTGATGATGATAAAAAATTAACAATAACAATAACAATAATAATAATAATAACAACAACAATAAAAGTAATATGTATATATATATATATATATATATATATATATATATATATATATATATATATAAATAATAACAGAAATGACCAAAATAAGGATCATAGCAATGAACCAAAAGTAATGATAATAAAAAAATATAAATAGTTATGGTAATAATGCTACTAATAGTAATAATAATATATAGTAAAAAAATATGACCAAAATAAAAGTTATGATCATAATAAACATCATAACATTAAACTATTCACAAAAGGACTAATCTTTGGTGTTAATCATGGTACTTCTCTTTCTTAAATTTCTCAAATTATCTAAGCTTAAAGGTATGCCTTTAACAAATTGCATTAACAGAAAAATTCATCAATTTCAAAATAACAAGACATTTAGTATAGAAAAATAAAAAGCTGTACAAGTATGTTAAACCAACCTATCACCTACTTTTCCCAATGAGTAGTACAGCTCAGGTTTTCAGTTATTGCAAAAGAAGTTTAATCCCATCAGACGCTGCACCTCACTGACACGCTGGAATGGTCACATCGGAACAATCTTCGGTAGGACTAAAATAATTTCCTGGATAATATTACCCTATTTTCCCCACTAATCAGTCCAAACTTCTGCATACAACAATAATCTTAAAATAGCAATGTCTTAATGTTGATAATATATATGGTTTGACATCAATACTTGACTCATCAGGTGACTCACTTTTTCTTTTCACTATATTCATCCACTCTGTTTCAGGAATGGATTTTTCCATGCCAATATCACTTCACAGACTCTCTACATAAACCAGATCCAAGAGACTCCTGTTTCCTCAAAGGGAAACATGGAGTCCAAATCCACAAGAATTTCCCTACTTCCTCACACCTGGTTACTGACTACTGCCACACCCCTTCACTCCACACACTCTGTCACTCTTCAACTCCCACTCTGCACACCTTTTATAGCTGCATCGCACTGTTGTTTCTGTGAACACGTGCTCCTATGCCTGTACACCTGCAGGATACACACTATATCGCACACCTGTCACTCGGGGCCACGACTCTGCCCTCGCCCCGAGCACTAACTGAAGGAGCTCGTTTGCACCTTAAGCCCCATCTGTCAATCCCGGGATGCAAGGCTTCCGGACACCCGCCATATGTTCACCTCGTGCTAATTACACACACCTCAGTGTAGGTAGGCTGTTGCGGTGGCCTCAGTCAACCACTTAAATCCTTCATGCACAACCACAGTGAGCCTACGCCAACCCTCGGCCCCTCCTTACTCCTGCCCAGCCCGTGACTCCTAGGCCTAAGCGGCTCTTATTAGGCCTCATAATGAGCGCCATGCCATGCACAAATCATGCTCGTCGTCGCTGGCCATACCTGTCTGCGTTACATTAAATTAAGAAGGTAATTCACACATCTCGAATGACGTTCAGTGTCAAGGATCTGCGAGGAGATCCCACGTGAAGGGTTGCCGCGTTCTATTTTGTTTGCGAATTTATTTTTGATTGAAGAAAATTGCGAGACCTTTACCGAATTGGGTGCCTGCTTAAGCTCTCATTCAGTGTGGCAACTGAGGCCAACGCACCAATGCATGATTGGCCGGGGGTGCAGTCGTTGAATATATCCACATTAATTACTGAAGAAGAAACTCGCAAGATGTAGATCCAAAACAGAGAATTCGAGAATTTTCATTGGTCGGCAACCACGGCGACGGACTCTCTCCGCCAATGACCATCGGCAGATATTAATCATGTATCATTTTCGTAAACTATTTTAATTCCTAATTTTGTAATTGTTCAATAGGTTAGAAAGTGGAACGTATGTAATACAGACAGTAAATAAGGAAGGAAAATAAACCTTTTCGATCTAATATCGATATTTTGCGCATTTAGTACTTCATCTTTGACGATTGTAAATTTGTAAGTGGGACAAATAATAAATTTCACGATAATGTACGTCTTATTAATAACCATTTAAGAATAACGATAACATAAAAATCCGAGCCTGCATTTATGAGCAGGGAAAGGCGATTCGGTGGCGGCCGCCGGCGGAATCGCAGTCGCCTCGCCTCGCCAAGTCGCCCTCCGTCGTCTGTCGGTCGCTGCGCTTTCTACGGCACAAGATGGCAGGAGTTATCGGGAAAATCTACCAAAACGTCTTCCGGCGGACGTCCTCCTTCGTCCTCGCTGCCGTGTGCGGTGCCTTCATGTTCGAGCGAGGCTTTGAGCTGATATCCGATGGAATCTTCGATACAGTTAACCAGGGGGTAAGATCCCGAGTCAGCTGATGGCCAGACTTATCCGATGATGCAACAGTAATATGGGTCGGGGAGATAGCTTCAAGGAAGTACTCTTCGAAGCCTTCTCAGTTTCAGTAGATCGTAGTACGTTAACATGCTCAAATGTTGAATTAGTTTTCCCCTTGAATACCTTAAAAGTCTTTGACCTATTAAGGGAGAATGGAGACGGAGTTAGCCCAGAGCCGGTGGAATAGTTTTGGTTCAGGGAAATTTGTTTCGGAATTCCAAAGTAATTTACATTTCCTCGTGATGAGAAGGTAATATTCATAAATTTATTCTGTTATTTCATATGCTGTTTTGCATATTTGAGATCGATATAAAGGCTTCTGTATTGATATGTACCCTTACATACATGAAGGTACAATTGTTTTTTTATCTTTATATATTTGTTAAGATGGGGCTTTTATACCTCCTTAAGGGTTCAACATTAAGTAAGCAGATCTCTATTTTGCAAAGGCTTGTTGCCTTTTTTCTGGAGACAAAGCACCAAGGCTTCCGCAATTGCATAGTTCTGGGTCATTATTGAGTTCGAGTTCAGATCAATTATCGTCTGTCTGAAAGCTTTAATTGCACATTGAACAATATAGTATTTATTCCTGTCTGATAAAAGTATAGCTATGGTATTGGCTCCAATAGCTGGGGAGAATGATGGATACCTGAGAAATTGCATGATAAAAGCAAAAGATTGATATTAATTGATAATTTTGGTAAATTTTCCGAACAACGCCGCGTTACGAAATACCACAAAAGTGGTATCGATGGATTCCTCTCAACCTCTACTATTCATATATAGTGAAATTAATGAGCACTTGCACCCCTGAAGCCCACAATCTGGGTCCCGATAGTAGGGGAGGGCATGAAGTAGATCAGGGAAATTGCGGGGTAAAATATGAATTCCGGCCATATTTCGTATGCAAAATCTTAACCAATTACCTACCTAACTTTGCTTAGGTTTGAAGTTTGCCCTAGCCCTTGGCTAGGGCAAACCCTGGACCCCCCCCCCCCTTTTTAAAGCACTTCGTGCTACCTCGTGCTACTTCGGTATCACAGAAACCTTAACCCAACTACCTACCTCACTTTGCCTAGTTTTGAAGTCAGCCTTTGCGAAGAGGGAGCTACGCCCCCCTGTGGATCTCCCCTATTCAGGGCACTTCGTGATAGTTATGATGCGTAATTAGTCCTGTAGATAAAAATGCTGCGACCACGGATAATCCTCACACTGCGCCATGATGACAGCAACTGAGTCTTCGTCTTATATATTCCTCAGGATAGGAAACTAGGACCGATGATGACGCGACCACTCAATAGAGGGCACTTTATAATTATACTGTAAATAATGGGGAATATTGTGCCATCTGTTGAGAGAACATAACAGCACATGCAGATAATTCCTTGGGGGTTTCCAGTCCACAGCTTGTCGCTAGCCGTAAATACGTAAACACAGCCGTGTTTACATTTCAGGGCGAGGATGGTGGTTTCGGGGTATCTTGCCCAAGGTATGTTGCACGAAGTGCCCTAAAAAGGGGGGGTCCAGGGGGGGCGAAGCCCCCCTTGGCTAGGGATTAATTCAAAACTAGGCAAAGTTAGGTAGGGCATTGGGTTAAGATTTTGCAAGCGAAATATGCCCCGAAGTAGGACGAGGTAGCACGAAGTGCCTTAAAAAAAGAGACCCAGATTGTGGGGTCCAGGGGTGCAAGCGCTCATTAATTTCACTATATATGAATAGTAGAGGTTGAGAGGAATCCATTGATACCACTTTTGTAGTATTTTGTAACGCGGCATTGTTCGGAAAATTTACCATAATTTTTTTTATTATTAGTGACTTACCCTCCCTTTCCCAGCCAGCTTCACAGAATCTTGACCCTATATCTTCTGGCAAGATAGAGCTTGGGCAAATATGTTTACTGATAGACCTACCCACTGTTTAGTCTACAAAATCTTGCTTTTATGTAAGGGCAAGATCGAGACAGAAAAAATATGTGGACTTCATTTGGTTTTGGACAAAATCTTGCCTTTTAAATAAGTCCTTGACTTTTTGTTCACCTGCTTATTTCTAAAAGATTACACTTGCTTTGTCAATACAGGTGACAGGTGAATAATGATTGCACCAGAAATAAAGAGATGCACAAGCATAAACACAGAGTAACTTAGTTAGTCCTACACACACCTCCTACACTCATCATTCTCTTCCTTAAGCTATTGTTTCACTGCTTAGGGTGTGAGCAACTTATTTCAGTTGATAGTACTCAATCATTCTGGAAATATATTGACCTTTCTCTGTTGTTTTTTATATTTGACCAAGAAGGTTAAAGTTTATATCACACGCTATCCAATGGCTAACCATGATGAAACTGATTGGAATTTTAACCCACATGCCCTCAGACCACCATCGATTGTCTCATGAGAATCTATTACAAATCCAGTTGCTTCCATTAGACCCAATACTAGTGTCACATGTTCAAAAACAATTCTTATTGGCTCATTTGATTACCTAAACATATGTCATCTACTATGATGGTGTCTGGTTTTTGCATCATTTTCTCATTTGGGAAAAGGAAATGGGTGGCAGAGCTCCTGGAATTTAATACTTTCTGCTTCTCTAGTGTTCTGATTACTAATTTATTGAATTAAGAGGTTTCTCGGAATTTTGTTCCGTTAGATGATGAGGTCAGATTTTAAAATTTAGTTGCTAGGCATAATTTCCAATAATACCCAGAGATCATAAATAATATATATGTTAATCAAAGATTAGACCAGTACAGAAAAAGTGAAGGATATAAAAATAGATAATTGTTTGGTGCAGGACAGCATGAAACGATACCACAACCTCCACACTGCAAGCTTTGGGCTAATAATTCTTTGTTGACAATAAATTACAAGTCCCCATCTTGCCAGAATATACATGGTAAAACTTTATAAGTCTTTGCAAGTGCCATGTCAGTTGCTTGTATGTATATTGTTAAGTTTTATCATATACAGGAAAAAAAATTGATGACCAGATGGAGCAGCTTACTAGCATTTCACTTAACACAAGTAATCCCTTTCAGGTCATAATTACCAAGTTTAAATTAGCATGCCTGCTTGACCTTTCATCTGGTTACCCTAATCCTTGAAATTTTGTTACTATTATTATAATGATAGTAAGGATAATGATAACAGTAATGGTTGCAACAATAATAATTGAAATAGATATCCTTTTCACAAATTCAAGGAATGGGTAAACAGGTGAGGTCAGGTAGGCCTACTGTTTGACTTGATGACTGCCAGCTTTTGGAACCATCCTTGTAAAGAAGAAAAACAAATAATGATAAAATGAATAGATAAAAATTGTAGTGGACAATGCCTGTCCCCAAAGTCAATGGGTCATTGATATTTAAGGTCCAAGTTAAATGTCTTATTGGTTATATTTGTGGGTGGATAAGAAACCGAATCATGAAAGAAAATTGTTGATAGAATCACCTTAAAGTTTTCAATTTTTTTTAATGTGAAAGGCCTGTAAAGATAACTTAAGCATAAAGAGAAAATTGAGGGATTTTGTGGTGTATGCATTTTTATCTCTTGAGAGCCAGGTAATTACCATGTATCCTATAGTTTCTTTATAAAAAGATGATAAAAAAATACTTGCCTTAAGATTTGTTTTTGGTTAAATGTTGTGAAGGCTATATTTTCTGAATCCTGAAGCTAGTGATTCAATTTTTAAGATAAATTGCAATCTCTATATATATTGTTGTCATGGAATCACATTCTTATAAGATATCATTGATGTTGATAAGAATAGTTAAATACAAAGATGTCTTATTTTACTTTTTACATGTAACTCAATGAAATGATATTTGCAATTATTATATTATGGGTGACATTTGGAAGCTAGCCAAAACGCTCCTCTTAAGATGTGTGCAGATTGAACCACATTTGCTCATTTGATAGGTCACAATGGCTGGAACTCGTACCCTTATCTGCCTTAATCACACGGCAAGTCATCCCATCCTTACCCTTTTAACTGGACTTGAATAATTTTTACAAAATGCTGACCCATTAAGATTCATATTACCATGATAAAATCCAGAGAGTATATAGGAAAAGGGTCCTGACCCATCATTGTGGACACCAAGAAAAGGAATTTAGGAAAAGTGTCAGTGGCCAGCACTCTCCAAGGTTTATAATAGTTTGCCCACTAGTCACTGCATATAGTTTCTTTCTTGGTCTCTTTTTATGTTTTGTTACTTTGTTGATTTTGGATAAAGTAATTTAAACTTATTCCCAAGTGAGTTAGCAAGGGAAGGGTAAGACATGACAATTTGTAAAGATTGGAAAAGGTTTCATCAGTAGTACCTAATTTTCCGCAATGTTTGTCAGTATACTGCATAGTTCCAACTGTTATTTGTAGGTTTAGCATTTATATATCACCCATTAGGCTCTGTAAGACTAGTTCCCATAAAACCCCATTTTTGAGTTTTTGTTCATAAAGTGATAGATGGATTATAAATGCACATGTTCCTAAATTATGTATTTGTTTTTGGATGACTTTTAACATTCAAAGAGTTCTAATTCATAAAGAAAGAAAATAATTTTTTTCTCAACTTACAGCATTATTCAGAGCATAAGCACAAGTTGACCAATTCTTTCAAGATACAAAGTAAAATTATGATTTTTCTTTTTCCAAAAAAAGGTATAATGACAAGAGCACTCCCAGTGTATTATATGTCAGACACAATCATCTTTTTTTCTTCTTCAGTAGTCAGTAATTCATTTTTTTCTTTTTAAAATTTACAAGTCTGAATGAAACTATTATAATAAGAAAGATGATTACCTTAATTCAGAGTTTGATAAAATGGGTACCCTGTACCGAATGCAGAATTGTTCCAGATGGAGACCTGAAGCACAAGCCTCAGACAAGGCCTTTGACTTTCTAACCTTACTTTTCTGTTAGTGAAAAGTAAAGGATACGACTTTGAATGGTTCTCATTTAAATGATATTGAGTAGGATGCCAGGATGCTGAATAATGCTATTTTTGGACTACCTATTAAGTAATCAAGTAAATATTGTTTAATGCTCCCTTGATAAACTTCCTTTCCATCTGCTGAGTCACACTAGTTGCTTGAAGGTTGCAGTTTCGTAGGCTCCTCAGGATGATGTGGACTCATTTGCATCTATAGAAGTATTGGGTTGTATATATGTATTTTTGTTAGTGTATGTACATGTAGAAATATTATTTGATCAAACTGGGAGCCCTGACTGTATGCTGTAATTCTTTTATTGTATTTTATTAAAAAGTCCATTTGTGGCAGCATTGCCACTGTAAATTATTTACATTATGTATTGGAATTGGGAATTTGTATTTTATTTTTATTCAACAACATTAATCAGTTTATATTAATATATTCCTTCCACAAAAGCAGCATGATTTTAAGTTTTATTTTCTCCTTGACAGAAACTGTGGAAGCACATCAAGCACCGCTACGACCAGCCTGTTGAAGAGGAGGAGTAATGAAATACCTGCTGTATTGCATTGGTTCTATCATCTCCATTCCGTATCAGCATCATCAACGTCTCTGGTTTGGAAATAAAATTGAATAAGAAATAGCCATTCAAAAAGATATCCCCTTTTAATTCTCATGGAAGTTACTGGTAGTCTTACTTTGTACATCTTGTCTACATGTTTATTTGAAAGGGGAAAAATACAAATTTTTAGTTTTAATATTTTTATGGGAGAAAATGAACAGCTTATAGTTCAGTGTTTCATCATATGTACAAACTCATCAAATGTATAGTTACAAATAAAAAAGAAAAGGAAATCAAGTGGTTTCATTAGTTTCTGAATTTGTTGTATATATTAGTATATAGTAATTACCAATTTGCTATGTATGGATAAAGATGGGATACATGTGGGAAAATGAATGTTGTATCTCTCATGAACAACAAGTAGATTGCAGAACCATGTTTAAAATGAGAAATTCATTTTTTTACATCTATTTATATCAATCTTAAGGGACATAATCCTGTACATAATATTTCCATAGATAATCAGCCTGCCAGAGCACTTGTTAAACACAAGATGTTTAGTAGTCAAGCAAACAATTGTTTTTGACTAATTTATTTATTGATTTCTCAAAATCAAAGGATGTTTAGGGCATGGTGCTGTCCTTACAAATCATGGATTGGAGTATACATTTACGTAAACCAGTTACAGCTAAGGTTGCAACAAAGTAATAACTGCATTATTGAGTGATGAGGAGCACATTATTACACTCTGTAGCTGCTATGTAATAATATGTTGTAATATACTTGGCATATACTTGAGACCCGCATTTCATATACCCTTTATGAATCTTTTTCTTCATTTTCTTTTTTACGAGGGAGAATCCAGGTCTAACAAGGTGTTTCAAGTGCATAGATATTGTTATATATAGTAGATACTGCAGGTTGGTTACTGATGAAAGATTATTTGTAGATATAACCATAGACCAGGAATTTGAACTCATAAAACATTCTTAAGACATGTACAACATCTGCGACATGTGTAGTTTTGAATGTAATGTTTCCTCAATGAGGTGCTTCTTGCCAAACCAAGCATCGATAATCTGAATCCCGAGGAAGATATAGTCTTGTTTGAGCATGTATTCGATGACTCTCCGAGCTCCTTCCTTGACATGGTTTATTTCGACACACATGATGCGAATGGTTATCCTTTCCCAGGGGATTGTTCGCAACACCTGAGGGTAACAGATGTCTTAGATTAAAAAGAAATGATTTTAAACGTAAGGAAAGAGGGTGAGGTAGTGATGACAAAATGGTAGTATACTTTCTTAGGGAAAAGAATGTGATATAATTATTCACCTTTCATATTTTTTTTGTTTATATAAGTCAGTCAAATGGAAGCATTCCCTACTTGATCTTCCCTTTGACAAATAAGGGAAGGGATGTACCCACTTTATTGCCAGTATAGAGGTCTGCATCTCGCCTCCCCAGAATCATTTTATGTTGACAGAAGGGAAGAGATCTCTATAACCCAACAAGATTAGATATGCCACTGCTGATATTAAGAAATGGAGAAAGAGGAATAAAAATAATCTGATTTATAGGTGTGAATACATGAACAAAAAAGTTATTTAACAGGAAAAAAAAGAAAACTGTCCTAGTAAAAGTGAACCAGACATGTATAATTACTCTAGAAATTATCTATTTAACCTTCTCTTCTAGATATATAGAAGTAGAATTATAACTGCCACTCCTCCCCCATTATTGTGAAGGAGAAAATGAGAATTAATAGTACACTAGGATATTTGTAAATTTTATAATTCTTATTCGGTGTGATAGAAAAAAAATGATCCAAGATATAAATTATATTGCAACACATTTATTAAACTTAGATTATTTGCCAGGTTTCCAAAATAGACCGTACATGAGACTACTTGGTTATCTTTTGATGCATTCATTTCTCTCGGTAATCAACGATAAAATTGAGAATTTGGGATACACCATGACAATGTCTGTGAAAAATTTTCCACAATTGTCTGTACCGGCGCTATTGGCACCAAGATAATTAGATCATTACATCTAATGACCTTGATTGGCACATAAACCATCAATAGTCTGAATTTTCCATCGTCCATGCTCCAAATCTCTATTAATTATGCGGACATACAAATGTCATTGCCATGTCAGCCTACACATCAAAACGAAAGAGTTGTGAGAGAGTGTGTTAATACGAATGTGTGATATTATAGAAATTTTGTCTTTAATAGTGATAAAGGGTAGTCCCTGAGACCAGTAACATTGGCAGTGATTACTAGTGTGCTATAAAAAAATATATATTGATATCGGTCGGAGGGGACAAATGCATAAAAAACTAGTGACAACCACCATGAAAAACAGGAAAAAGCTGATTTAATAAGACAATTACTATGTGCATGAGAATTGAACTCAAGCAGCTACTAAAACTATTTTATTGGTATTAGTATTATTATTGTTATTGCTATTAATATAATTTTATCATACTGTTACGAGTGAAAGATATACATGATGTTTACACCCCTTTAGTCATCCGATTACCAAACATTTTGAATGTATCTGTTTATTTTTGTTGCAGGAAATATTACTTATTTGACATCTTTGTATCTATACTTTTCCTTAACGATCTAAGAATGGTCTCTGCTACAGAACCAGTTTCTGGAGAAAGTTTTTTCCTGCAAAACGTCTCTTTCTCTTCACTTAGTGTCCTGGTTTACAGAGGCGGCACCAAAAGATTGTAATGTAAATATTCACTAAGATATTTCTATGTCTTACGCAGAAACTAAATTAAATTACTTTTGTGATATTGATTTGCTTGTTTGAAGTATCATCTTAAAACTGGAATATCTCCTAAAATTAAATATTATGC
>NW_028234424.1:27873849-27883849 GCF_977035675.1 Penaeus japonicus
TGATTGTTTATTCGCCGCGCCCTCCCCCTCCCCCTCCCCCCTCCCCCCTCTCCCCATCCTCGCCCGCTTCGTCGACAACAAAAGGTCTCCGTAATCTGCTAAGTTTTTAATGGCCGACATCGCCAGCGAGATAATTATTTTACCGGAGGGTCGATATGCTCTCCACCCTCCCGCTCTCGTGTTTCCCCCTCTGCCCCCTCCCCCGCCCCCTCCCCGCCCCTCACCCCTGCCTCCGGCGCACCAGGATGCGCCCAACCGGCTGCCAGAAGTGGCCTTATCATGCCATGAAAAAATGAGGGACCAGTAACGGCGTGCTTACGCTGCCTGCGGCGGGAGGAGCGCTTTCCCAGCCGCTAGGCCTCGGTGCAGCCGCTCCGCTCGGCCCAGGCGAGACGCGGAGGCGGGGATGCTGTTGTCTCATCGTTTTAGGCCGATGAAAGTGCTATGTTGCACGCGGTGTCTACCATCTTTGCAAGTCAGACATAAATCCTGAATATATCCTTTCACACCCACGCACGCGAACGCGCGCAAGCACACGCAGTCTCACATAAGCACTTCCGGATTGACATCCTTTAAAGGGATTACTCATCTCCCGGGAAGGTAGGGGGAGGAGGAGAGGTCGAAAACGGAGATATGGAAGAGACGGAGGAGGGGGGGGGTGCAGGCAGAGGGAGAGGCGGAAGCGCGGCGCCCGAGGAAGGATGACGAGGATGTTTGCTCAACATGCAGATCGATAATGATATATAGATACGAGGAGATGGTGGAAAAATGAGTGAGTAGTAGTATACACATATCACAACACACACATATATAAAAATCAAATATGTATGCATATATGACTAAACAACACACACACAAAACACATACATAAATAAATAAAATAAATAAATAGATATAGATATAATATATATATAATATATATATATTATATAAATTATATATGTATAATATAATACATATATATGTAATGTATATATTTTATATATATATATATATATATATATATATATATATATATATATATGTATGTATGTATATAATATATATATTATATATAATATACATACATATATTATATATAATATATATATAATAAGATATATATATAATTATATATTTGTACCGCCGAGCGGCATAAGGACGTAAGTAAGATAGATAGAGATAAACGACTAAATAGATAAGATAGAGAAAAGAACGAAAAGAGATGACACCACTACCACTCACCTCCAAACAGATCCTATTAGCCGCTCACTTGGCCTCGCTCGACGGACAAACATATTAATGCTCTCCAGAGGGTCGTCAACAAATCTTGCTTCGCTGTACTCGAACCCAGTCCGCGAAGTGTTGACATCGCATCTTAGCTGGTGTCCATGAGTGACCCAACGCAGCCACCGCATCCAAATGAATGGCCACAAGTTAGGGGGGGGTTGGGTACATTTCATCACCAAGGATGTTTTTTATTACAGACAGTACGCCTCTTGTTTTCCCGTGCTGACAAAGCCACGATAGCCCGTGAAGACCAAAGACATAGCGATTATTTATCATTGAAACAGATAGAACGCCCACTGTCTGAGAGGACTAACGACCACTTATATAAAAAAGCCCACAAAGACGCCCGTCTGTTGCGCAATGTGTATGTATTAGTGTACAGATCTAGTTTAAGGGACTATATCAACTTTATATCTGTTAGTATAATAACATGTTTAAGTGTTCTATATCAACTGTTTAAATCCTTTGTTTAAGTTAATAAACCTGTTTATGTACTTATGATAACAAGATCTAGTTTAAGTGATTTTATTAAACTAATAACCCTGTTCTGTAAATTACACGCACGGTACAATTTATAAATGTTAAAGGATTATTGTGACAGTTATACACAATTTGATTGTAACCTGTATCAGATTTCTCGTTTGACCACTTCAAATAAACTGATGAGTCTAAAACAGCGGTATCAGTCGTCTTACATTAAATTTGAACAGCACCGCACAGGCTCATCGCAACAGTCAAACACACCAAAAAACAAACGCAAGATACTGAGTGTGAGGATCACGCAGGTCGGAACGCAGCTGTCCCGGTGGAAATCTACGGAAATACAACCGTTTTTTCGCTCCTTGAAACAGCGTAAAATAGGTAGTGAATTAAATTAAACAAGTGAATAAGTTGACATGTCATAAATAAAAAGGGTATTTGCGAAAGAGCTAGCTCATGCACTGTATTGCGAAAGAGCTTAGGCCATGCACTGGTATTGCGAAAGAGCTTAGGCTCTGCACTGAGGTATTGTGCCGAAAGACTTAGCTCCATGCACTGTATTGCGAAAGAGCTTATAGGCTCATGCCACTGGTAATTGCGAAAGACTTAGCTCATGCACTTGTTCTGCTGCGAAAGAGCTTAGGCTCATGCACTGGTATTGCGAAAAGCTTAGGATCATGCACTTGTTCTGCGTAAGAGCGTAGGCTCATGCACTGGTTTTGCGAAAGAACTTAGGCTCATGCACACTGTGAAAGAAAAAGGGAGCTCGCGTGTGATGTGAAGTAAAGGAAGAATTACTCATTGAATGATATAAATTGGTATTGTGAAAGACTTAGGCTCATCACTTGTTCTGTTCTGCGAATGAGCTTAAGGCTCATTGCAAATTGTTCTATTGACTGCTAAAGAGCTAAGGCTATCACTGGTATTGCAGATGAGCCTTAGGCTCATGCACGTGTTCCGAGAAAGAGCTTAGGCTCATGCACTGGTATTGCGAAAGAGCTTAGCTCTTGCACTTGTTCTGCGAAAGAGCTTAGCTCATGCACTGTATTGCGAAAGAGTCTTAGGCTCATGCACATTGTTCGGCGAAGAGCTTAGCTCAGCACGTAGTGCGAAAGAGCTTAGGCTCATGCACTGTTCTGTGAATGAGCTAAGGCTTATGCACTGGTTTTGCGAAAGAGCTTAACACATGCACTATGCATTGGAAGAAAAATGGAGCTCCGTGTGATTGATGTTTAGGAAAAATTATTCCCTGTGAAAGTATATAAAGAAATTAAAAAAAAATGTCTGAGGAAATTAGAGTCGAATATCTTGTCTCATGAGAACCCAGTGTTAATGAAGACCTGAATCACCAAATGCCCAAGAGATTGTAGAAGCCTGAATGACAGAGAAACCATAACCAACCCAGGGTAATGGGTATCGAAGAGAAAAGCCAGAAGCCAACTAACTTTGCCAGATTAATGATCAATTACTGTGCCGTTTTGATACTAGAGACTCATCTGGCAGAGTGTAAAAGAGTTGCGAATTCTCTGCTCTCATACCCAGTTGGATAAACCGAGAGAATTGGAACCTGAAAATGTAGTGATATCAACCAGACCTCACCCCGCTGATGCTGTATGTAGCTGAGCCTTCAGAAGTATTCTAAAGAAAACGTATATACCGTCAATTTATCGGTAACAAGGGAAGCATTATAACGCTCATGAAACTCTGATGAAAGTGAAACTGAGCTGAAGACAGGACAGTGAAAGGGACATGACTGATGATGAATACATTGGAAACCCTGTGCCCAAAAGGAAAAAAAAATGGTGAAAGACATCAGGCCAATTTAGACTTCATGATGGAGGCTATAAAGTGGTAGAACATAATTACCCATGCAAAAAGTGAAGGAACAGAACATAATTGGCCTTTATGAGGCAGTATAACGAGCGAACCAAAGGCATCAGCCAGTACCCAACTGAACCTGTTTGTACAAACCCACTAGTGACCGAGAACTTCCCAAAAAAATTCTCGCATGCTTAAAGATGTCCAGAAGAGGGCCCTCAAAAACAGCTAGCCCGAAAACGCACTCAAAATGAAGTTCGGTGATGTGACAACATTACAAGAAAAACAAGACTGAGAAATTGGTTAAATTGGCCACATGTGAAGAGAAATGACTTAGAAGGGCTAACAGAGTTGTATGACTTTGTGGAATCAATTACATCTTCACCAGCTCCTTCGATTGCTAATAACCAGAAATACAACCCTTCTACCTAACTGCCTACTGACAAAAAGCCTTGAGATACTAAGGAGAGACCGATGAACAATATAAAACCAAAGGCAAGCTAAAAAGGGCACGAGATATGACTATTGTCTCACTTAGAGCCCCTATCTTTATTTTTTTAAACTGAAGGAAGTGGAATAACTTAGGCAGCTCAGCAAAGAGAGTTGGAGGGGCTTTCATCCTCAGTAACTTATACTAAAGTTATACAGTAGTAGTGAAGAACAGTTCCTGCGAGAGACAAGTCAGAGCCTTCAGATAATCGACTGACAAGTTTACCAAAACGAGGATCCGGAAAGGTGCAGAGAGTTTTTGTGTTTACATAACAACCCAGACAAACAATAACCATTTCAACTTCAAGAGACCAATTACATGTGATTTTTGTTATGGAGAACATAGCTTCATGGACATTCTGTGAGTTTATGTTCAGAGGTTAATGCCAGTCAGGATTCACCATATCGGCAGAAATCTTTCTGATTGGCCCAATCCTCTAGGAAATGGCCTTCAATGTTGCCAAGAGGAACATCTGTAGACCACGAGTGGCACCCATAAGGCAATGCTGAGCCACGCCAATGTGGATATCAATGGCTGAGGTGGATACCATTCAAGGTTGCTGCATGATACATGAATTTAGAAAGAAGTTGGTTCCAATTGTTCATGTCAAATGAATGATAAAAACAAGAGGAAAACCAATGAGTCCCATCAAGAAAGGGAAGAAAGACAATGACTAGAAAGGAGGAACATACAAATAGCATTAAGATGAGTAAAGGAGCAACACCTAGAACACATTGCAATACCAATAGTCACCCAGTCATAATAAACACCAAAAGACCAAGGCTGCCTCAAAGAGGGTAACTGCATATGCATTGTAGATTTGCGGGGTGAGTACTAGGAGCTTCTGCTCGCGGAAAAAATTGCTAAAATAAATCCTAGATCTAGAAGGTGAAATTATGAAAACAACAGTTGCCACACTTCTTGGAGAAGACATGTCAAAATGGTAGAACAAGTATAGGAGTTTGGAGTGTAAGGGGGCTTCTCACAAAAAGACATAGACCCATATTTTCTCTCACAAGTTATTGTGCATGGACAAACCAAAAACCTTTTCCACAAGGCTTACTTACCTCCTCCAAACCAAAACAAGGACTTCACCGAAGTTTCTAGTTTGTTGCCGACATTTAAAAAGGACCTAAATTGAGATACAACAGCCCGAATCAACACATCTTTTCCCTTTGAACTACTCTACTATAGGAAACTCAGCATGCTCCGGATGCCCATGGTCCCATGGAAGTCAGGAGAGGAAGGAGATGGCAGAACCATTTTGCTGTTAGAAACAAAGCTGGGATGGACGGTAAATGACCCCTTACAATCCTCAAAGGACTTCAAATCTAAGCTTAATTGGAAAATAAATCGAACGAAACGGTGGACCATTCATATGAAAATCAAATTGGGAAAGTGTAAAACAATTTTGGGATATTTGAATCACAAACTGATATAGACGAAAAATGGTGTGTCGGTTGAATGATGGACCATGTGATAGATCTCTGGAAAAAGGGAAGGGTCCCCTAGTCGGAGCCCACCCAACCAGTTGCCGATACCATTTAGGGAACAGGAATCCAGGCTAGTAAGATCCGCAGATAACCTTGGACTATTGGCCCGTCGACGATGTAACATGCTTACAAGAGCTAGATCTGTGACATAAGACATGTTGACTTGCATCAAAGATAATTAAATGAAGGTAGAAGGATCTCACTAAAAAAAGTTTGGCTGAGGGCGAGTACAATAAACACAAATAGTTATGTGGAAGACCACTAAACAAAACCTCCGAATCTTAGCCACATACATCCAGTCTTAAAAACAACAAAACGCCAACGAAAACTATAACCACCCACACAAAAAAAGATTAATCTACCAGAGTAATGAGTGGACAGAAAAAAGTACACTGGGCTTTTACCGACAATACATACCATGTCTTAAACAACAAGCTTCCAGACAAACAAGATAGGATAGTTTTGTTTTGATTGTGCAGACTAAGTTTCAAAGACGGAGTGACAATCTTGAATAAGAAAGTATGTCAAGGACGCTTAATTGAATGAACAACTTTTACTTAAACTGAGGGCATGCCCTTCTAACTTGTGCTTTGCGGCGTTCAGGGAAGAGGGCTAGTTGCATTTGGCTGCAGATAATACGAGGCAATGTTCCAACCCAAAGTCCCATGTACAAGCCAAGGGAATCAAGTGCTATGTGCTAAAAAAGGTTTCTATGGTGGCCACCTGGGGGGAGACTCTCTCTCGAAACCCAGTAAACCTATCGTAGATGACAGTAACATATCTCTTAATTGAGGGATAATAAAAATGAAAAAAAAATCGAAGCCGCCGCAGCGCATGTAGCCACTCGGATGTAATCGCGGGAGGCTATCACAAAACTCTAAGACTAGGATGAACGGCCAACATTCACAAGCAAGCCTATTGGAAAAACTTCTCTATGTAAGATGATCTTGCTACTGTCAACTAATTCCGAGGAGGAAGCTGCAGAATATGGCCATCAATTTGATGGACACACTTCAAGCATGGAGGCTGAGCAGAGAACTCACATATAATCTGACTGCAAATTCTCAATAGGAAAGTCATGATAGAGTTATTTCCTTGGCGTCCCGGCCACGGATGGAAAGAAGCCCTCCCGAAATAAAATAGGACCATAAACCTGAACCTGCACGATCGATAACTTGCCAATGGACAAGGGGGCTTCTAGGGGTTCCTGTGGGATCTTGATGATGACGTGCTAAAGATCAGAGTGTCAATCACTCTCCCATGAATGCCAACGCAACACCTAAAGGGCCCTCACGCGCACCCCAGGGGGGCATACTGAGCATTACAATGGAGTTCCATACTTTGCGTCGACCTCGAGCCGCATTAGGACATAGCTAGCCCGCCTCTTCACAACCAAATTAATCAAAAGATGATATTCCAATCAACTAGAAAGTTCGTTATCGCAAAACTGGACTTGGGAGTGAGTGAGACGAAAATCTTAACACCTAACAAAAAAATCGAATTGAAAACAAATGGAGAAAACTAAATTGGATGAATGCACCTTGCAAAACTGGAAATCACTTTCATAAAAAAATGTATACCCTTCAACGTCCACATAGCTGAAGAGCCCAGGTCAGCAGCAAATTAGTAACAATGCATGCCAACCAACTACAATCTTCATTTCTGTGATGCCTCAGAAACGGGCCTATGCCGTAGTAAAACAATACGTTCGACCTTAGAACACGATAATGGAGATGTTCCAATACATAACGCCTCCTTGTGTGCCGCACCCGTGCAAAGACATTACTCACCTCCATTTAAAAGCACGCACCTTGCTATTCCTCCGTCTCGAATTGTTCTGCTGCCACAACCTGCGGCCTAGCATCAGCGGTATGACACAAAGATATAACGTCGGGCAGATTGACACTCCATATCTTCTGCGAAGATATTTCTCGTTTCCAGAGTCCCTCGATAGCATATTGTTCTACCTAATTACCATAGGTTATTCGTTGTCGAAGTAACCAGACAAGACGCAAACGCTTTTTCTCATACATTTGTAGCGAATCGACTTGGGAGACAGATTACATGAGGGGGGGGCCTAAAAGCTGCCTCTTCTCGCCTCTACCAAATAGTGGCGGTCATGTACGTCTCCCGAAGACAATCCAGCCGAGATGATACATGCTACTCTAGAAGGGGGCCTTCTTCAACGACACAAGAGTTGATAAAGGGTGGACGAATGGAAATTTGGTCCTTCATTTCCTAAGGTAATGGAAGAGACTGTTGACTGGCCAACCCACGTTTGTGATCTTATCTGAAGCTCCGCATCAAAATGACATCCCCCGAGATACGTAACATGACCCCTATGCTAGCAACAACTGTAGAAGATCAAAAACCCAACAGATAAAACTTGCTCGAACATTTAACTCATCATGGTAATGATATCAGCGTGCGGTAGCGTCGTGTTTCCCCGGCAGAATTTGTGAAGTGGAAACAAGGAAAGGGAAACGTTATCCTCAACACTCAAAAAAACGCCCCTTTCAGTTACAGAAGAATTCATTACAAGAGACTCCCATAACTTAGCATACATACATAGGATTAGCAGTTTTCACAAAGGATGAACGATGTTCATTAAACTGCAGAGGAGGAAATTTTGAAAAAGCAGAACCAAAACTCTACCGGCTTGAAACCCTGAAGCTTGACAAACATATGGGTTAAGGGTGTGGGGGCAGAAAAATTGTCATCTTGGTGAATCAAGAGAACGGTGTAGAACCGACCAGTAATCCGAGTGCCCAAGTGAGACCCCACCATGTAACGAAACTGATTGTAAGGATGCCCATATATTTCTTCGAGCTGCACACTCAGGTAGGGAGCACCAACACTTTCTAATCATTTCGTAGAAACTACTGGATTATAGCATGTAGAACCATTAATAGATAAGTCCTTATGGAAGTGTTATTGTTTGCCGCAAGCGTAAAACAGGCAAACCTGCCCACTCAAAAAGAACGCAAGGGTGCATTCTACCCGATTGAAAGAAGTGTCCTTACCAGGAGGAACCCCCAACCATTCAATTCAAATACTGGGGGTAGACCTGTTTTTCGGGACCTTTCCCTGTGTCGATATATGCAGGTCGTACAATAAGAGGAAGATAATGGTTGCTATGCCTTCATCGCGTATCCTTAGTTCTCGAGAGCAAGTGTTCCACAATACATCGAAACGCAACCCCTCCAAGGCATTGGATGCAGATGCATTTCTTAATTGCATTTCGTTATAGATTCACAGCGAGGGAGGGGTACACCAGCAGGAAGATGTTTTGTCCAGACAGGGTGAACATACCATTAACGATTTCAATATAATTAAATTATAATAAAATGTATCCCACTTCCATAAAAAATCATACAAACATTATTATAGAAATAAAATATCACATTAATATGTATTATAATTTTCATCCGAGCCCAACGGGATGCTACAGAATTGGGCCCTCTACAGAACTGGAATGAAAAATGTGACGGTTTGACAAGGCACTCTGCCAAAGAAAAAGGGTGTTTGGAGTGGGTTAATTCCACCCACCTATGGCATCACATATGGTGGAGTATGGAGAGGCAGATTCGTACTCAGTAAGGAAGGTGCTTTTGTCGAGTAAATTGGTCTACAGAGGGGTCCGATGATTGACAGATCTACTAAACGTTTATTTCTGTGAAGTGGGGGGGGGGTGGAAAGTCGTTTACCCTAAAAAACAACAGACCTGACTCAACATGCTGCTGTGTGCCGAGGGATTTATTAAACCGATCTTGGAAGCATTAACACCAAACCATATCTTACGTTTTGCATTCTGGGGATGGTTTAGACCTGGGGAAAAAGCGATTGCCCAAGGTGAATGGAGGCTTTCTCCCGTCGTGAAGGTGGGATCCATACGGCCCCCAAATTCCCTAGCTGACCCCGATTTTGGAAACGATGGAGTTGAGGAGTAACTTTACAACTTCAACATCCGAATGCGGCAGAGTAAAACCATTTAAACCATCTTGAAATGTGGCAGGTTGAGAAAGAACCTGTGTCCTATTAATTAGAAACCATTGGTACCACAGGAAACCAGTGGAAAACTAGTGGCGAGTTGTGGCAGTTATCCCGGGTTCAGAAATGGCTTTGTTAGAAAGGTCCAGGTCCGCCACTGCAATCAGGTTTTACCCTTCTGGGACAGCGAAGGCGACCATATCGGGTGAAACTGTGTCGCTTGAAGGAGATTAGATTTACAATGCATAAGGAAATACTGTTCTTCCAATTTGTTCCCCATTGTCATTGCCAAACCGTGCTCTCTGTTGATTAAGCCCCATTCTCGCCAGTGTTTGATCTCAGAGTTCGCTGCCCAAAGCCGGGGAGTGTTAACGCCGATGGCGGCATTAAAACAAGTGGACGTAAGTATTGAGATAGATAGAGGATAAACGACGTAAAATAGAGATAGACATGAGAGAAA
>NW_028234424.1:27926349-27928849 GCF_977035675.1 Penaeus japonicus
ATATATATATATATATATATAAATATATAATTTGTATAAATATATACATTCATCGAGGAAAAAAAATAATGAAATGAAGAAAGAGAGAGAAAGAGATAGAGAAGGAAAGAAACAGAGAGAGAGAGAGAGAGAATGATTGAGGAGAGAGAGAGAGTGATTGAGAAGGAGAGAGAGAGAGAGAGAGAGAGAGAGAGAGAGAGAGAGAGAGAGAGAGAGAGAGAGAGAGAGAGAGAGTGATTGAGAAGGAGAGAGAGAGAGAGAGTGATTGAGAAGGAGAGAGAGAGAGTGATTGAGAAGGAGAGAGAGAGAGAGAGAGAGAGAGAAGAGAGAAGAGTATGAAGAGAAGGAGAAGAGAGAGAGAGAGAGAAGAGAGAGAAAAGACAGAGAGAGAGAGAAGAGAAAGGAAGAGAGAGAGGAGAGAGACTGTAGAGAGAGAGAGAAGGAGCGTGAGAGAAAGGAGAGAGAGAGAAGGGAGAGAGTGAGAGAGATTGAGAATGAGAGAGAGAGCGAGAGAGAAAGAGATTGAAAGAGAGAGAGCGAGAGAATGAAGTGAGCGAGAGAGAGAGGCGTGAGAAGAAGGAGAGAGAGAGGAGAGAGAGAGAGAGGGGAGAGGAGAGAAGAGAGAGAGAGAGAAGAAGAGAGAGAGTGAGAGAAGAAGAGAGAGAGAGAGAGCATGAGAGAGAAAGAAAGAGAGTGAGAGAGACACAGAGAGAGAGAGAGAGAGAGAGAGAGAGAGAGAGAGAGAGAGAGAGAGAAGAGTGAGTGAGAGAGAGAGGGAGAGAGAAGACATGAGAGAGTGTCGTGAAAGAGAAGGAGAGAGAAAGAGATAGAGATATTAGATATAGAAGAGAGAGTGAGAGAGAGAGAGAGAATAGAGAGAAGATTGGTGAGAGAGAGAGAGCAGTAAAGTGAAGAGAGAAATGAGTTGAGTGTATGAGAGAGAAGAAAGAGAAAGAGAGTAGTAGAGAAGAGAAGAGAAAAAGAATGCCAAAGAGAAGAGTGAGAAAAGAGATAGAGATAATTAATAAATGAGAGAGAGAGAGAGAGGAAGAGAGAGAAAGCGTGAGAGAGAGAGAGAGAGAGAGAAAGAGAGAGAGCGAGAGAGCAAGAGGGAGACAGAGAGAGAGAGAAAGAGAAAGCAAGAAAGAGAGTGAGCGAGAGGGAGACAGAGAGAGAGGCGGGGAGAGAAAGCAAGAAAAAGAGAGAGTGAGAGAGCGAGAGGGAGACTGAGAGAGAGAGAGAGAGAGAGAGAGAGAGAGAGAGAGAGAGAGAGAGAGAGAGAGAGAGAGAGAGAGAGAGAGAGAGAGAGAGAGAGAGAGAGAGAGAGTGAGAGAGAAGGGGAAAGGAAGAGAGAGGGAGAGAGAGAGAGAGAGAGAGAGAGAGAGAGAGACAGAGAGAGAGAGAGAGAGAGAGAGAGAGAGAGAGACAAACACAGACAGAAAGAGAAGTAGAGAGAGAGAGAAAGAGATAGAGAGAGAGAGAGAGAGAGAGGAAAGTGAGAGTAGCGTGTTAAGATGAAGAAGATAAAAGGAGAGTGAGATAGAGAGAGAGAGAGAGAGAGAGAGAGAGAAGAGTAAAGAAGGTTGCGGTGAAAAGAAGGAGAAGAAAGAGATAGAATAGATAATGAAAGAGAGAGGAGATTAGAGAGAGAGATTGAGAGAGGAGAGAGAGAAAAAGAGAGAGAGAAGCGGAAAAGGAAAGTGAGAGAGAGGAGGAATAGAGGAGAGAAAGAGTGAAGGAGAGAAAAGAGAGAGATATCAAGAAAGGAGGAAAGCGAGGGAGAGCAAGAGGGAGACATGAGAAGAGAGAAAGAGAAAATCAAGAACGAGAGTGAGAGCGAGAGGAGACTGAGAGAGAGGCGGGGAGAGAAAGCAAGAAAAAGAGAGGGAGAGAAATTGCAAGAAAGGGATGAGCTGAGAGGAGACAGAGAGAGAGGGAGAGGAGAAAGAAAGAAAAATGAAGGTGAGAGCGATGAGACTTAAGAGAAAAGGGACAGAGAGAGAGAGAGAGAAGCGCAAGGAACAGAGAAGAAAAAAAAGAGAGAGAGAGAGAGAGAGATTGAGAATGTGAGAGGGATGGGGCGAGTTAGAAACCCCCTGAGAAAAGATTCCCGGAAAAGATTCGCTCATCTCTTTCCTACTTCTGCGTCCCGATGACCTCAGTGCCCAAGGGCTTCCCCAAGCCATGGGCTATCTTGATACAAACAACATGGATATGCTGATGTGACGTTGATGGACACAGATTGGCTATGATTCGGGTAAACATCAAGAAATCACATGTCACGTCCTCATAGATTTTTTTTTTTTTTTTTTTTTTTTTTTTTTGTCCTTACTGAATTTCGTGCATGGTATCCTCCGCGAGGGATATATAATAACTACGTGAAACCTATGGGGTTATATGCTTTATCTTTATCATACTAACAGCATCCAAAAAGGAATCACCCTCCATAGTACGGCTTTTGTAGTACTCGAAATTCATGAACGCGTTTCATTCTTGGCCT
>NW_028234424.1:27933849-27936349 GCF_977035675.1 Penaeus japonicus
GAATTGTTTCGACGAAATCCCTTCATTAATCAATGCATGTCTGATGACAACTGCAGCTGGGGTCTTAATGGGACCCGGATATAGTCGGCCGCGGGTAACGATTCGTGCCTCTATATTTTGGTCATTAACAACGTTTGTGACAAATAGGCCTATGCTTGGTGACTAAAAAGGTTGGTTAGATTAAATAACATAGAAAGTCACAATACACTATGGTTATCATTCAGATATATGGATTGAATGTATATGGAATGCTTGAAAGATAATGATATATTGAAAAGCATTCCAAAGTCACAATACACCACGGTCTACCTGCCACCCATGGCCGCTGGCAGACCGCGTCTTATTATTAAAGGGATTATATACATATGTATCTGCGCACCCGGATACTTACATACGTATATGTATGGCTAAATGTATATGATAATTTATTGTGGTATTCTACATAAGAAAGATTTAAATCATCACGTTTGGGATATACTTTATAGCTAAACGTAACATTTAAATAAATTTGGTACTAAATAGTGTGTTGCTTTATTTAACACTACAAAGCCTGGTCATGCCCCCAGGAAATGCTTGGGGAGGGCCATGGTGACTGGTCATTTGAGACTGTGAATGTTTGATTTGGTCTACCTTTTTTGTGCTCCTAAAATAGACTTTCTATTTGTAATTCTAGAATTTTGGCAGAGAAGATTTGAAAAAGTATGCTGACATTTTAACAAGGGCTACCATGATACGTCTTGCGAGAGCTTTTGGGCTTCTAAGTCTGCAAGGGAACAAGTTGACCGGCAGAGGACAAAAAGCCCGGGCCAAGCCAGCTGGCGGAACGTCCAGCTCACCCTCTGCTAACTTAGTTTAGTATGTCATTTTCCTTGCTTCCTTCGTTTAAGTTGATAATATTATTCAGTCTTCATTTTCATATTCCTTGCACTATGATTATTTTATATATAATCGGCAAAACACCAGAGTTGATAAAGGGGAGGCGCAAGGAAATCAAAAAAAAAGTTTAGACACAGGCGCAAATCGGATGGTGATGAAGTATTTTTGCGGATCAATATTCGGCTCTGCTTTGAGTCTGTCCGAATAGCAAGGACACAGAGCAGTATAATCGAAGGCTGAACAGATGCTGCTGAGTGCAACTTTTGAAGAACTTTTTTGTCATATAGCCATTCTTGATTTATAAAAAGCATGGTTTGTTTCGAACATGATAACTTTTCATACATCTAAGCATTTTGTTTGAATGGGAGATTTCAGTCCTCTATTTGCATTTTAAGGATGCCAATGCCAATATATACGTCCCCCCCCCTCTTTCTATCCTCTCATCTGTGTCTGCAGGATCTCTCACCCAGACACGTTAGTTTCAAGATATCACAATATACTTGGCTGCAAATAAGAACTAGCCCTTTGTTTCGATCCATGTTATATATATAATGAATAATTTAGATAGTGAGTAAAATTACGTGTAACGTGCATTTAAGGTCTGCCAATGATCCAAATTGGAAAATAAAAAGTGAATTGATATTTCCTGTTACGCTTAAGCACTTTCTTCTGGTTATGGTTCTCATCGTCTGGTCGAAGAATTTCTGGGAGAATCTTCTGGACTTTTATGTACTCGTTCACCTCTTTGACTCTGTGATTTACATGTCCACCATCTTGCCTCTTGTCTGCTCCCGGCTACTGTGCGACGCGGCCCCTACATCTCACCTCCATCTTCTTGTGTGGTAAGACCCACTGTGGACCTTCCCGCCACCCACTCCACAGAAGAAGTCTCCCACCACAAGGACCGCCCACCACTAGGTCGCATTCACCCCTGACAGCCATTAATAAGTGTTTTGCAGAATATGTAGAAATGGTCAGAATCTGATCTTGAGAGAGAAATGTTCATACGAAATGTCGAGCGCCAGACAAAGAAGAAAGCGAGGCAGGGGGGGAGGGGGGGGGGGTTGAGGGCGAGGGTCGAGGGAGGGTAATGATGCCAGTGACAATGGCCGCCGCTGATCAGGTTATCATGGTAATGAGCCGGGATCATTAAGGTCTTATCTTGTTCCCACACACCTGGGAACCTCGGTGGCTGGGCTGGAGGCAGATACAGATAGATAGGTTGATAGAAAGAGAGAGACAGAAACGGATGATTGTCATGGGTGTCTGAGAAATACTGTATTCTTTTGGTCTGAGATTTACTGTTACTGTAATAAGGATTCTATAAATTCTGTGTGTTTCTTGTGTTGTGTTATACAGTTTACATACATATTTATATATATATAATATTAATATATATAATATATATATATATATATAATATATATAATATATCATACTATATATATATAATATATATATATCTATTAATATATATATATATATTATATAATATAGCATAATATATACTCACATACTTATATATATATATAAAATTATATAATTATATATAATATTTATATGTTATATATACAATACTACATATATATATAGATATAATATATAAATACATATATTATGTATT
>NW_028234424.1:27951349-27954789 GCF_977035675.1 Penaeus japonicus
AGGTAAATGATATTAGTTTTAATTCTGCTGGAGAATTATGAACGCCGTTTAAAATAATTATTGTTTGTTAGAAAACATTAATAAGAAGAGAAACATTTTGGCGAATCAAGCTGTAAGAATTCGTAAGTCAAGGGATAGCGAGTTTCCACGACGACTTAAAAACAATGAACGAACACATTTACGAGCCCTGGGGTCATCCCGCGAAATTACGAGTTGTAGAGAGAGCAACTTCGGTGTTACGGTCGGCCATTTATACCACTTACCCGAAATGCATTCTTCGCTCATTCCGCCCTTTTACTCCTTTTTGTCAGTGATTATAGTGATAACAATTACCGTGATTGTGACATTAGGCCTATGATAGAAATAGTGATGCTGATGAAGGCTATCAAAACATATAATGATAAGATATAACGATATTCATAATATAACTATGGTTATTATTTTCATTATTGATATGATTACCACCATCATCATTACCACCATCATCATCATCATCATTACCATCATCGTCATCATTACCATCATCATCATCATTACCACCACCATCATCATCATCATTACCACCATCATCATTACCACCACCACCATCATCATCATTACCACCATCATCATCATTACCATCATCATCATCATTACCACCATCATCATCGTCATCATCATTACCACCACCATCATCATCATTACCACCATCATCATCATTACCACCATCATCATCATCATCATCATCATCATTACCATCATCGTCATCATTACCATCATCATCATCATTACCATCATCATCATCATTACCACCACCACCATCATCATCATTACCACTACCATCATCATCATCACCACCATCATCATCGTCATCATCATTACCACCATCATCATCATCATTACCACCACCATCATCATCATCACCACGACCACCACCATCATCATCATTACCACCACCATCATCATAATCATCATCATCATCACCACCATCATCATCATCATTACCACCATCTTCATCATCATTACCACCATCATCATCATCATTACCACCATCATCATCATTACCACCATCATCATCATCACCACCATCATCATCATCATTACCACCATCATCATCATCACCACCATCATCATCATCATTACCACCATCATCATCATTACCACCACCATCATCATCATCATTACCACCATCTTCATCATCATTACCACCATCATCATCATCATTACCAACACAACCATCATCATCACCACCATCATCATCATCATTACCAACACAACCATCATCATCACCACCATCATCATCATCATTACCACCATCATCATTACCATCATCATTACCACCACCATCATCATCATTACCACCATCTCTCATCATTACCACATCTCTCTCATTCATTCAACACACCATCATCATTACCACCATCATCATCATCATTACCACCACCATCATCATCATTACCACCATCATCATCATCATCATCATTACCACCACCACCATCATCATTACCATCATCATCATCATTACCACCATCATCATTACCATCATCATCATCATTACCATCATCATCATCATCATTACCACCACCACCATCATCATTACCATCATCATCATCATTACCACCATCATCATCATCATCATTACCATCATCATCATCATTACCAACACAACCATCATCATTACTACCATCATCAGCATCATTACCATCATCATCATCATCATTACCATCATCATCATCATCATTACCATCATCATCATCATTACCACCACCATCATCATCATTATCATTACAATGATAAGAGTGATAATGATAATAATAATGATAACGATAATAATGATTATGATAATAATAATCTGATGATAATGATGATAATAATGATGATAATAATAATGATATTACTAATCATTCTAATGACAATAATGATAATGGTAAGTGTAATAGTGATGATAATGCTAATATTAATGATAGCATCCTGAATGAAGTAAATACTGCTTATGAACCTTTCGTGAGTAACATAGATCAATTAACTAAGAAAATTAAACTCTTAATTATTAAGTTATTATTACGACTTTCAGCATGAGAGTGATAACAATATCATTATTAATTATGATTGTTGATGATAATAGTCGTGGGAAGGGTAATCATGATGGTAATGATGATTGTGATAATGATTTTAATGATTATGATAATGATAATAACGGTTATAATGATAATAACAATTATAATAATCGCGGTGATGATAATGATAACGATAATGATATTATTAATATTGTAATAATTTCTGTTATTATTATCATTATTGTTATTATTATGATAAAAATGATAATAATAATGATTATTATTATCATTATGACTGTTATTTTAATATTATCATTATGCTTATTATCATTATTATATTATTGTTATTGTTATTATCCTTATCATCCTTGTTATCATTATTATCATCATCATCATCATTATTATTATTATTATTATTATTTTCATTATTATTATCATTATTATCATTACTATTAGTAGTAGTATCATTATAATTATCATTATTATTATTATAATCATCATTGTCCTTTTAATTTTCATTATTATAATTCCCACTATCATTATCGTTATTACCATTTTATCAATTTAATCATTATTATTATCATTATCATTATTAATGATAGCATTATTGTTATTAGTGTTTATATAATCATCATCATCATTGTTATAATAATTATCATCAACGTTATTATAATCGCCATCATTATTATTGTCATTGTTACCATTTTTGTAACATCATTATTATTATCATTTTTGGCATTATTATTATTGTTATCATTATCAATTTTATTATGATTATTATAATTATTATCATCATAATCATCATTAGCATCATCATCTTTATGATTATTGTTATTTTCGTCATCATCATCATAATTATCATTATTGTTATACTTGTCATTATCATTGTTATTATTATTACTATCATTATTACCATAATTATCATTATTATTATTATCGTTATCATTATTATTATCATCATTATCATTGTTGTTATTATTATCATCATCATCATTATTCTTAATTATCGTTATCATCCTCAATATCATTATCATATTTCATTATTTTTTTTGTTATCCCTATCATCTTTATCATTATGATTATCATTACAGTGATAGCAACAAAAATCATATTGATAATCATATTGATGATAGTAATGATAATGATAATAAAGATGATGATAATAATGATAATGATAATAACATTAACAATTATGATAGTAATAGTAATGATGATACATAATAATAATGATAATGAGAATAATGATGATGATAATAATAATGATGATAATAATAATAATAATAATAATAATAATGATGATGATAATAATAATAATGACAACAACAGTAATAAACGAAGATGCCTAATATTATCATCATTGTTACTTAGATCATCATCATCATCATCATAATAGTAATAATAATA
>NW_028234424.1:27979889-27987389 GCF_977035675.1 Penaeus japonicus
GTATATATATGTATATTTATATAATATATGTATATATATATATATATATATATATATATATATATATATATATATATATATATATATGTGTGTGTGTGTGTGTGTGTGTGTGTGTGTTTCTTTTTAACCTCATACCCGGTAATATCTGCTGCGCTTATTTTTTCCTATTCTTAGGGATGACCTTTTTAGTAATTCAACTATGAGTACTGCAGCATGAAAAAATCCCCTCACGATCATATTTCACCTCTTCTCTCTGCAAGCGGAAAGCAAATTCCTTCTTGTTCATTCTCAGTCGGTGACATCAGTGTGTCGTAACTGCGTAGGTTAGATCCAGCAATGCGTCATGAGGCAGCCATCTAGCGTCAGGCAGAAACCTGGTGGACGGGGACGGCCCAGGCAGTGTTACATGAATACCTGTATCGTTCCAGCCTATTTGAGTCACTGATACCCATGTTTAATTAATGGAGGTGGCCGTGTTGGCAAGGCTTTCGATGGCATTGGCGAGAGTTATATGCCGATGACCAACCGTTCATGTTGTAGATGGTCGCTGAATCGCGGTAGATGCAACGGGGGCGGGGCTGGGGCTGGGGCTGGGGCTGGGGCAAAGGCATCCACCAGACCCTCGGAATATTAACAGACCTATTGACACCCTTGGTTATTGTGGAATATACTCCATCAGAGATTAACAAGGTAGTAATAGCAAACAGACACAACAGTTCAACAGAGAAATCGCGTTTTTTGCCCCTTAGAATATGACAGCAATTGCATCGAATAGACCAGGAAGGTAAATAAGGATTGTGATGCTAATGTCGAGAGCGAGACAACAATGAAACATCGTGAAATGAATCCGAGTCTCCCTCACGCGCCGCCAGGCTTGTGTTTCCCGACGCGGATGGCTTGTGAAGGCTTCTCCAGGTCGCCTTTCAGCTGTGATACATAAATTACACCAGGTTTTCGGCGGGGAAAATCGGACGTGCGAGAGGCCTATTGTTGCGGGCGGGCGGGCAAGCCACCTCCACGCCCTCACGCCCACACCGCTCTCTTGTTGCAGCCAACAAACCTCTGCCCTTCCTCTCCGACCTTCCTTTCGCGGGCCGCCACGCCCTGCCAGGCCTCTGGCTCTCCTTTCTCTACCTCGATCTCCATTCAGCTCGTGTGTGTTAGCGCTTAGCAAGGTCTGGCGTCCATTGATTTCTGCTTCTCTTCGCCCCATTCGGGAGGGAAGTGTAAATCATGTGTAGTGGCACTTCATCATCGCTCTCTGAAAGTAAGAATTTCTCTTAAGAAAGACTCCACCGAAACTCTACACCTGACACGGCGCTGGACGGCATGTCTGGCTATATGGAAAATATACAACAGATACATACATATATATATATATATATATATATATATATATATATATATATATATATTATATAATATATATATATATATATTATATATATATAATATATATATATATGTATATATATATATATATATATATATATATATAATATATATGTGTGTGTGTGTGTGTGTGTGTGTGGTGTGTGTGTGTGTTGTGTGTATGTATGTATGTATGTATATATATACATATATATACACATACATATACATATACACAGATATAGATATGATATATATATATACATTTTTATGTTTAAGCGTGTGTGTGTGTATTGTGATATGATATGTATATATATTTAGATATATCTATATATACATGCCTATATATATATATATATATATACATATATATATATGTCTATATATATATATATATATATATATATATATATATATATATATATATATATATATATGCATATGAATGTGTGTGTGTATGGGTATATATGTATGCATGTATCTCTCTCTCTCTCTCTCTCTCTCTCTCTCTCTCTCTCTCTCTCTCTCTCTCTCTCTCTCTCTCTCTCTCTCTCTCTCTCTCTCTATATATATATATATATATATATATATATATATATATATATATATATATATATATATATATATATATGTATATATATATATGTTATAAATATATAAATATATGAAGATATAGACATGTGCGCGCGCACGCACGCACACACACATACACACACACACACACACACACACACACACACACATATATATATATATATAGATAGATATATATACATTTTGTGTATGTATGTATGTATAGAAAAGAATTAGAATTATTATCGTGATCTGACTGAGAAGATTCGGGAAAGAAAGAGGTAATAATTCGAAAGAGAAAGGCCTGGGAAGGCGCACTGATGAGTGACGAAGCAACATGTGGAGGCAAGTGCTTCTACATGACGCAACTCTAAGCTCTACAAGTTGCATCCTGCACAGGTCGACATGACCAAGCTTGTGAGAGACGGATGCTTTCTCTACCCCCCCTCCCCCCTCCTATCTCTCTCTCTTTCTCTTTCTTTTTCTTACTCTCTATCTCTCCCTCCCTTCCTCCTCTCACTCTCCTTTCTTCCTTCTTTCGTGTAGGTAAAGGCGTCACACGTTTGTCTAGTTTGGCATATATCCTGATTAGTTATTTGTGGTTTTGGTTAATGCGAACATGAAGAGAGAGCATGCCAGCGTGTGAAGCCGTGCGAGGGGGCCGCACAGAGTCCCTCGTCGGCGCCACATCGCGAGCACGTTCTGTTAGGCGCCCTCCGTTGGTTCGGGATCCCGCCCTTTTCGCCCCCACAGCCAGGCGTTGACATGGGGTTATGCCACGGAATGCCGGATCGTTATCAGCGCTTGTTTTTGTTAGTGGTGTCCCCTGATGGAGGTTTCCTAGGTCGATCCCGTCACGTCGACCCTCCGAGGCCTTGTTTCAGTCACGTAGTCAGGACCGCTTGCACCTTGCGCAATACTGCGAGGAATGTTCTCTCCACGCTGATGCCTACGCACCTGCTCTCTCTCTTTCTCTTTCTCTCTTTCTTTCTTTCTCTCTCTCTCGCTATATATATATATATATATATATATATATATATATATATATATATATATATTTATATATATAATATATATATGTACATATGTGTATGTGTGTGTGTATAGATAGATACACAAGGGACTCCTAAGTACCGACTAAGACCCCTGAGCTTCTAGGTGTCCCCATGGCATCGCAGCCAACTCGCAGGGTCACCAAGGATTTCCTGTTATTGCCTGGTCCATATCACGTCTGGCCGCCCACTCTGTTCATCATATCTAATAAGGAGAGAGAAATTTACGATGCAGAAACGTTCTGGTTCTAGTACGAGTATGCCATTCTCAGAGCTCAGAAACGTTAAACATTTTCCTGCCCTGCAACCCTGATATAGTCTATGCAGATAGGAGTTGCTCCGAGGCGTATGTGCGGCCGCATGCTCTGCGCGGGTCATGTGGGTGCCGTGAGGAAGGGATGCGTCAGGCCACACGTAACAGCCCGGATGTCCCCGCGGTGGCACTTGCACCTCTGACGTCATGTACTGTCCCTCTTTCCTATTCCGTGTCACCTTCGCGATCGCTGACTCGACTGCTTTATCTGTGCCGTGACTCATGCGTTAGATGGTGTTAATCTCTTTCAGTTGTACATGAGTATAGTCAGGCCGCACATACATACACGCAATCATTCGCTCACACAAACTCACATACAGTCACGCATTCACTCACACAAACACGTATATACACTCACTCAAACACTTACACTTATAAAAAAAAATTCACATCCACACACGCGTTTAATCGTTCACTCACAGTTACACAGGAACACACACATGTATATTTGTATGCAATTGCTATGTCCCTCACCCGCATTTCCTTTCCTTACTCTTTTCTTCGCTCTCCGCATGACCTTTCTCGCGTCGCATGGTCAGCGCCGCCTTCTGGAGGTGCTCGCCCAGCCTCACGGTTCCTGGATCCTAATTATCGTACGGTTGGCATCCCAGCGGTGGTCCGCCCCTAACCGCCTTGGCCCCGCCCCCTCACGTCGCGTCTTGCCCTAAGCGTGCCCACCTGCAACCTCGCCCCCCCTCCTCCTTCTCCTCCCCACGCCCCGGGTTATCGTAACCCCCGCGTGCCCCCATGCCCTGGTGTGCCCTCTACACCCGAGACGCCTACATCTCTCTCCCTCCCTGCCTCTCTCTCTCTCTCTCTCTCTCTCTCTCTCTCTCTCTCTCTCTCTCTCTCTCTCTCTCTCTCTCTCTCTCTCTCTCTCTCTCTCTCTCTCGCTCGCTCGCTCTCGCTCTCTCTTTCCTTTTACATTTATCTCCATTTCTCTTTCTATCCCTTCGGCTTCCTTCCTTCACGCCCCCCCCCCTCTCTCTCTCTATCTCTCTCTCTCTCTCTCTCTCTCTCTCTCTCTCTCTCTCTCTCTCTCTCTCTCTCTCTCTCTCTCTCTCTCTCTCTCTCTCTCTCTCTCTCTCTCTCTCTCTCTCTCTCCCTCTCTCTCTCTCTCTCTCTCCCCCTCTCTCTCTCTCCCCCTCCCTCTCTCTCTCCCCTCTCTCTCCTCTCTCTCTCTCTCCTCTCCCCTCTCTCTCTCCTCTCTCTCTCTCTCTCTCTCTCTCTCTCTCTCTCTCTCTCTCTCTCTCTCTCTCTCTCTCTCTCTCTCCTCTCTCCCTCTCTCATCCCTCCAGGGCTGCTCTCCCATGGCGTGACGAAGACCCTTTACACAAAAAGCGACCTCTCGGAGTCCCGGCTGGATTCGGGCGGTGTTTGCGGCGGCGCGGCGCGGGGGCTGTGTCGTGCCCCGAGGCCCAGGGTGTCCCAGGTGTTGCTTCCCTGGCCCGGCGAGTCCTGTGCTGTATGAATACTTGATCATGTCTTGGTGGCCCGTCGCCGCTGCCGTCCACCGGACCGCGCAACACCTGTTCTTTACGGCGACCACACACGGGGCCGCCGTATTCGCCGAAACTACGGCCGTGGTTTAATGCCTGTCTTTTATTCTGATTTACAACTCCGCAGGCCGCTCCTGCTCTTGGGGTTTTAGTTGAATTCTTAATCTATTCTCTTTTATTTTTTCGTATAAATTGCATATATTACTGTTAGCTATTTATCATTTCTTCGACAGAAAATATTTATAAGAATCTCGTACCTGACGTTGCTAACCACAATCAACTTGAAGAGAGAAAGTTTAACTTCCCGCGTAGGGTCGTATCGGCGTGACCTTTGGCGTGATTGAGTTCTCACAATGAATGTTTTTTTGTGGGCACGGGTACATCCTCCCGGCCGCTCATGGGTCAGACAGGGCACCGATGTAATGCCCCACTCGCAGGCAGGGCATTAGCAGGGAGGGTGGGAGCAGCACTTCTGTTTTTCCTTCAGGCGGTTAATTCCGGGTCCTGCCACGGCGCATCCCTAATGCTGCGTCCGTGTCCTCGTTAATCTGCGCTGCTTTCGCTTGCTGCTTCGTGTGTCCTTCTCTGCCATCCTTTTCTCTGCTCCCTCCTTCCCTTCTTCCTTCCCTCCTTCCTTCTGCCGCGCCCTATCTTCGTCTTATCACGTGTGCCCCTCGGCCCCAGCATCCCACGTTATCTGCGGTGCGGCGGTGAACGTGATGCCCCGCGGGTGGACTGCGGGCGGGGGCGAGGGCAGGTCGTGACTGCGGCGAGCGTCCCCCTTCCATGCCCCTCGCCCCCTCTTCCCTTCCCCCCTTCCTCCTTCCCTCCTTCCTTCCCCCCCCCCCCCCTGCCGACTACATTCGAGCGACTTTCTTAGTCTGGATGTCCCCGGGTCGACCGCCCTCGACGCCGGCGACGATCACGCACGCTTCCTTTGATTCCTTTGTTGTATGGGGAAGGATGCTCTCTCTCGCCCTCCCTCTCTCCCTCCCTCTCTCCCTCCCTATCTCTCTCCCCCCTCCCCCCTCTCTCTCTTTCTCTCTCTTTCCTCCCTCCCCCCCCTCCTCCTCCTCTCTCTCTCTCTCTCTCTCTCTCTCTCTCTCTCTCTCTCTCTCACACACACACACACACACACACACACACACACACACACACACACACACACACACACACACAACCTTGTTTCATTATTATGATTCACGTTAAGTTAGCGGAATACGCCGTTTTCTAATTGGTGTTTCTCTTCCGTTGCAGACTATGGCCGCCAGAGGAAGCGACTACACTCGACTTCGAAGTCCGAGGAGGGCGAGAGCGAGGTGACTCCCCGGAAGAAGCCCGCCCTCTCGCCGAACTCCGACTCCGAGTAGTCTTGGCCTCCGAGGACAAGAAGCCGCCGGTGTTTCCACTCGTCTCCCTCTGGCCTCGGGTGTCTCAAGAGGTCCATCACGCAAGCCCGTCTGTCCCACGACGCTCCCTCCACGAACATCCCCGAAGCTCCCCTTTTCCCATCCTTTCCTTGGTCTTCCTGGTGAGGTACTCGAGACGCGCACGCACGCTCTTTCTCCCTCCTGTATGCCGTCCCCTGTGGAGGCATCACTTCCTTACTTTCTGCGCTTGTGATCCTCATGGCAATATCCCTCTGTCTTCTTACATAGCTTTCTAAATGAGGCTCAATACACGGAGTCGTAAATTTATACTTCAGGCGATATTTATAGACAGTTGTATTGTAAAATGTGATTCACTACACTTTTGGTGAAACGATCCAGGCCGTCTCAGCCACAGCGCTGCCGCCCCGGGCAGGCAAGTCGCTGTGGGAGACCGGACAACAACCAGAGAGCTGTTGGAATATCGCGGTCTGTAGCCTGGCTCGCATTTGCTGTTTATCTCTTCTGATGTATTATATTTTTTTATTGATTTTTGGTGTATAGATGGAAACATTTGTCTTTCAAGCCTCCTCGTCGGCCTGCAGTTTTACACAGGTGTTGAGACCAACACCCGTAAAACAGTACACTCAGCTATTGGATTATTCTTGTGCATTAGACCGTTCTTGCATATTGCAATCAATATGCCACGAACTGACAAAACCTTAAGTGCAATCAGCAGGCCGAGGGGAGTACATTTTTAGGCTAGTCAACTGTATTTATTTGTAATTTAAATTAATATTATGTATTGTAGAACATCAAAAAAGATTTATTCGTTGTATTATTTTCTTTTTGCTGCAATAGAGGAAAAATACCTTAAGCTAGATTCTGGAGTCAATCCGAAATTTTAAACTGAGCCAAATATTGTATCCACGAGAACAGAAACGCATGTCCAATTGGAAGCTTGTAGCCCTAGAAGTACTGATGTACTAAAATAAAGATGTAGACCAAAAGTGGTAAGGCTCACGAAGACAGCCACGTCACAATCTTGATGGCTGGAAGTAGATTAAGTTATATTTAGTGGCCAAACGTATCAGGTTAATTGCTGAAGGAAAGGGAGACCCGTACCACAGGTCTAGGTGGTAGTGAAATAACTCCTAGTGTTAGCGGCCTCGCGCGTCGCGGGCCCTCCGTCCTGCGGCCATGGCGGCTCAGCTTCACTTGAGCTTTGGCTTCGTGGGAGTGAGTCATTTCTGGGCTCCGTCATGGCGGTATGTCATTCAGTCACTTGCACGAGCGAGTGCCTGATGACTCAGATGAGAGCCCAG
>NW_028234424.1:27994889-27997389 GCF_977035675.1 Penaeus japonicus
CTGTTAGTGTTTCTATTGTTATTATCATTATCATCGCATTTCTTTTCTTTTTCTCCTTCTTCTTGTTCATGGTATTATTATCATTATCATTAGTACTATCATTGTGATTGTTATTATTGTTATAATCATCTTCATCAACATCATCGTTGTTATTCCATTATCACTATCATTATTATTATTATTATGATTATATAAATTATTATCATTATCACCATTATCGTTGTTGTTATCATTATTTTCATGATCGTCATTATCATCATTATCGTTGTTGTTTTCATTATTTTCATGATCGTCATTATCATTTTTATATTACTATCATCATTATCATTACTATAACCATTGTTTTATTATCCTCATTATTTTCATCATCTGCATTATTATTTTATATTACTATCATATATAATTTAATAATATTTTAATAATCATATAATTATCCTCACTGCTATTATTATTATTATTATTACTATAATAATAATTATAGTAATAGTAATAATAATAATAATAATAATTATTATTATTATTATCAACATCATTATTATTGATATCATTAACATTATTATCATCACCATTATTGTTATCATTATTATAATTTTTTGTCCTTATCCTATCATCATCATCATCATTCATAATTCCACAATCATTCCCATGATTATTATCTCAACTATTATCATTATCATCAATATTATAATATTCTTAATAGCATTCTGTTTTTATTTCCGTATTATTCACTTGTTTCACGTTGCATGATAAGCACGATCACTGAAGGGAAGTATTCGCTAATTCAGAATTTAGAAATAGTAATAACGTTGAGGATGATAATTATATTTGATGTGAGATTAATGATAAGGATTAGTTTTGCGGTAATAACGATTTTTTTCTATAACAATGGCGTGATTATATGTATATATATTTTTTTGCTATAACAGTATTGATGATATTTTATATAACGTAAAATATATGAAAATGACACCAGTTGGAATGATGATGCTAATGCGAATATTGATAATGAAAGCGATGGTAATGATTTCAGTTACAGTAATTTGAAAACTATTATACAGAAATGAATAATAGTGAGTATGACTTAAATGATAATTACTATGATGATGATGATACAATGATAATACTACTAATAATTATAATGTTTATAATAATGATGATACAATGATAATACTACTAATAATTATAATGTTTATGATAATAATGATAATACTAATGATACTGATAATGATAATAATAATAATGATGATGATGATGACAATAATAATAATAATAGTGATAATAATAATAATAATAATAATAATAATAATAATATCAATAAGAATAAGAATAATATCAGTAATAATAATGATAATAATAATGAAATATAATGACGATAGTAACAATAATGATGATAATCATTATGATAACAATAAAGTTAATGACTATGATAATGAAGCTAACGACAATGTCAATATCATTGCGAGCGTCATCATAATCTTCATTATCATTGTCACTACAATATCAATATCATTGCGGGTATCGCCATAAACTTCCACTAATATTGCTTAGAATGCCAATGCTATGATGATAATGTGATGATTTTGAAATACTGTTTTTCAAGTTTTGCAATCATCTTTGTTGATATTGTTGTTAACAATGTTAATCTTATCCTTATAAAATGGAACAATACGACTATTATGGCTATCATTATCCACGTAATTATTAGTTTTATCATTATCACAACCGTTGTTCATGCTCACCGACAAAAATATTAATCTCATTAGCGATGATGATGGTGATGGTGATGATGATGATAATGATATGATATGATAATGATAGTGATAGTAAAAATGATAATATCAATGGTGATAATGATGGTAATTCGAATACTAGAAATAACAGTAGTAGTTTTAGTAACAATGTTAATGATGGTAATGGTAATATTAATTATCATAATGACAATATTGGATGTATTAATGAAATGCCTCATACTATCACTCATGATAAAGATACAAATGATCTTGATTCTTGTAAACTGCATTCTTATTTTTAACCTGTTTATTGTAATTTTTGTTTGTGTCATCAAAGACACTATCATCGTCACTATCATTATCTTTGTTATTGTTGTAAACATTATTAAGATAGTGATAATTAATATCCTTATCATTGATGTTATTATCATTATTTTCATTATTTCTATTGTTATAATTGTACAAATTGTCATGATAATTAGTATCATCCTTATCATTATCATTGTACTTATCATTATGATCCTTATTAAGATTATTACCAGGTTCATTATTTTATTTCAATAAGATTTTAACAATGATAACGTTATTACTAATATCATTATTATTCACAATGACAATTTATAATTTTCATCCTAATTACTGTTATTGCTCCTAGTTTCATTATCATAATTACTATTAATACTACAAATATCACCAGTCTTATTATTATCATCATCATCATTATTACTGTCATCATCATCATCATCAATGTCTTTATCATTATTGTTATT
>NW_028234424.1:28002389-28004889 GCF_977035675.1 Penaeus japonicus
GCGTTCATCAGCGAGAGGTGACCACCATTATCGTCAGCTCATAACAGTTTCTTATTAACTCAGCTGGATTGAAACAGTAAGGAAATAATATTTCCTTTCTTTTTTTCATTTTTTTCTCTCCACCCGAATCAGCCTGTCCGCATCATGGCCGGTTAAGAAACAATTACTGCGCCAAATTGAACGGCCGAGTGTTAATTTCGACCTAACTGAGGCCGTCTTCAGTAAATTGTTCCCGAGTAGGCCTCCCGCTTACCACCATTACTTTACACTGCTTACACCCATAGCTGAAGGCCATGCAGGTGTTACTTTGGTGCCTGTCTGTCTGTCTGGCTGGCTGGCTGGCTGGCGTGCTACGGGCGTATCTGCTCCTCCGTTCGTTCCTCCGTCTTTCGAGGAGGGAGCTGCCTTCGTCACCCGAGTGGGCGTGAGTAAACTAGAATGGTAGTATTACTGCCCTTTCGTAAGGTAAGCGCTCTGCTTATCTGCTTACACATAAATCGTTTTTATTACCTTTAGACCCAGGTAATAAGGGCGATCTGAGATTTTAGGCTTTCCACAATCTCTGCTATTCTCGTGTTTGGTTACACTATTTTTGGACTCCCTTCGTCCACTAATTTTCTTTGCATCTCTCTATTTTCATTAAGTTTCTCTCGCCTTTCACAGAGGATTATCTCGCATGGTTCCACATAATGTTTAACAGATGTGCAAGAATTTCATTCCTTTCCCATTTCATTCCGTTTTACTTTTTACCTAATATTTATTATATATGTATATATATATTCATATACGTATATCTATCTATATATCTATCTATATATCTATCTATATATACATATGTATATATATGTGTGTGTGTGTGTGTGTCTGTGTGTGCAGAAACACACACACACCATATTTTTACCTTTCGGACTGGCTGTGCATTCCCTTGCCTAATAAATTTTGCTGGTTTGGTTTTCCTTTTTCTGCATCGCCTCTGATGACAGTATATTTCCAGAGTTATCAAAATCTCGTTAGGCGCCGCTTGTAAGGAGCCGGGGTGGCCGCCTCGGAGTCTGTTGTTCAATTACAATATTTCCCTAACAATCCGCCTTGATTGCCTTTGTTCATCCCGGTTCTTTATTCTTGAGAATCTAATTCCCGAAACCTAAATCTGCTAGTCATAAACACACGGACTACATCTAAAACTATGGAAGGAAAACAAACTGCTGTTCCGGAGCAGACTTTGGCGTCACAAACGACCAACCTATTTCCACGTGATCACTCCCAGTGGCCTTTGTGCAAGAGCTACAACCACCTAACACAACTGATACTAATCAAGCTGGAGATGGCAAGGCAAGTAAACAAACAAACACGAAAGATAAACAGATTAGACCAAGCCCTCCCTCCCTCCCTCCCTTCCCCCGCCCACCGTAACTCTCCTGGAGTGAGTCATCTCGCCGGGCTGACGCGGGGCTGGTGCTCGGGGGACCCACACCCTCACCATAACATATCGACGCTGTATTGTGCAAGGGCTGAGGCTGGGGGCTGAGATGTGGCCTCAGGCGGGGAACAATAGGAACGTCGAATAACATTTATCTGTTGGTCTCCAAATGTATGCGACTGCAGGCACGTGCGTGGAAGGGGGTAAGGCAGGCTCCTTGTTATGCCAGGCGAGGAGGTATAATGCCAGTAATGCCAGACTGATATAACCATTATTCCAACGCATACACGCATGTTTGTATGTAAGTGTGAATGTATGCATCTACTTCTATGGATGTATGTATTTATTAATTTATACACAGAAACAAATACATACACAGAGACACATACACACACAGATGTGTATATATATATATAATATCTATCTATCAATCTCTCTATATATATATATATATATTTATACAATATAATATATATGTGTGTGTATGTGTGCATATATGTATAAATTTATGCACACATATATACTCACACAAACACACACACACACACACAAACACACACACACACACATACACATACACATACACACATACACACACACACACACATATATATATATATATATATATATATATATATATATATATATATATATCATATATATAAACATATAGATAGATAGAAAAATATATAGATTGATAGATAGGTAGCTGGATAGATAGATAAAACATACACAGACTGCTGTGCGCAGAAAAGGGTCGCTGGATATGTCAATCTTATGTAATTTCAGTTTGCTTCACACCAATGAAACGTACGAGTGTCAGCTTTCAAATAAACGACACAGTTGGTCGACATTGTGTTAAGACACGTTTCATAGACCTTGATGTCCCAATAATTGAAAAATAAGGTTCTCAAATGCGAGTTTATTGATACGTTAGTCAAGTCAGAGAGATAATATGGCCAGGTCATCTCGAGTTACGAATGTCAACCCAGAATCCCCCTGAGCTTTGGGCGATAATCCTGATCGCAGCGTGTCTGTAACAGCCCAGAGTGCGATGCCGGGTTCGTTATGTGTGTGCTT
>NW_028234424.1:28014889-28019205 GCF_977035675.1 Penaeus japonicus
AAACAAAAATAGTGTTATATATATTATATTGTTATTTATATATACACAAGTTATTTTCACTTATAGATAATATGATAGTATTTATGTTATGATTATATATACGTGCTGTATTGGTATGTATGTATGTATGTATGGTGGTGATCAGTTATATTTTTACATTTTATATTATATAGTATTTTTAAATATATTTGTTTGATTTTACACTTTATATACAGATGTATGAGTTTTAAAAAAAATTTATGTTTTATATCGTATGTATATGTATGTATGTAGTGTAGGTGTATTGTATTTATATTATAATATTTACTTATATTTATATATATATTTTTCATGTATTATCAATATATATTAGTTATTCGTTACTATTATAATATTTTTATATAGAGTTTTATACATATATATATATATATATATAGATATTATATTATATGTGTGTGTGTGATCGTGTGTCGTTCGATGGTGAGTGCTGTGGTCGTGCGTGGGCATGGGCTGTGTGTCGTGTTGGTGTGTGGTGTGTGTGTTTTGTGAGTGTGATTGGTGTGAGGTGGTTGTGAGTAGTGTGTGTGTGTGTGTGGGTGAGGTAGTATTATCAATATTTTGTATAATGGAATATATTACTATTAATTATATATGTACATTTTATATATATATATAGTAATTGTATTTATACAGTATGACAGTCCACATTAAACATACAAATTATACATACATTATACATATTAATATGCAATTATTAACATACATATTTTATATATAAGTATATATATATACAATGAATACATATATATTTTTTACATCATACATACATCTATAATATATATATGTATATTATAATAGTCGATATACAAATGTTTTACATATAGTATACATGTAATATATATTTACATATATGTTGTAATGGTATATATATACATACATATTATTTTTTTTATATAGATATACACACATTACACACACACATTAATATATACATATAGAGAAATAGAGTATAATATCTATACACCCACATACAGCACATATATACATATATATTATACATGGTATATATTTATTTAATTATTTATATTCTGTATATATTTATTTTATATTAGTATATTACTATAGTCAAACGTTTTAGATTTAGCTAGATTTATTTATTGGTGATGATATATATAATATAATCTTAATATATATTAGACGAACACACACACACACACATAATATATATATTTATATTATAGTGTATTATTATATATACTGTGTATGTTGTGTGTATTGTGTGTGTGTGTGTGGAATTGTCGGGTGTGTGTTTGTATAATGGTATGTATGTATGGTAGGTATGTTTTACGATGTATAGGTACGTGTATGTACAATGTTTGTACATGTACATTCATTATACATATGTTGATCGCGCGCGCGTTTGTGCGCTTTCAAAATGCAGACTGGGCCGTCGCAGCTGACACTCGGCCCAATGCATTAAATAGTGTCTATGATCGACAAGGAAAGGACGCCGTTTTGCAGACTGTGGGAGGAATTTTTTCGGTTGAGCTGCGAGCCTTGGAGGCGGGTCGGAGGAGCACCGGAAAAGAGTGACTGATGAGTTGATGCATCCCATGTGGCACTTTGTATGGAGAGATTCACCTTTCTGCACTTCAGTTGCTTGCTCTGTATATTTACTCACATTCAAGCACGTACACAGACGTACATATAAATCTGAGTTGTGCACACGCAGTGGTATTAGGTACAGTGTAAACAAATGTCTAGAAGGAGAAAGAAAGCAAACAAACGCACATGTAAGTCTACACCTGCTGTGATGAAGCACCTGCGCTGTGTACACAGCCGGACCCATCCTCCCCCTCCTCACCCTCCCTGCCCCACCCGGCAGATGCCCGCCAGACGCCCGGTAGTCGCTCACGCAAACTCATCTGTCAAAATCACAGTCCGAAAATCGACAATCTACTCTCAGGGAAGTCCAGCTTAATTGCTAGCTGGGTTTTCTCCCAGGCCCCGATGCCGCTAGTTAACAGCGATGGCCGGCGATTGTCCTGAGTGAATGGTTGTTAACTAACGATCACTTACCGCTCGTTGCCTCTGCTCTTTTCTGGCTCTGCTGTGAGCGGGGCTGCGACAGAGGGAGTGGGAGTGACAGGGGCTGGGAACCGAATCGAAAGGCTGGGGAGGGTATGTGCTTAAGATGATGGCCGCAGGGAAGTATGGTTTTAATTCAGACTCGCCAGGATATCTGTTTAAAGTGTGGAATTGCTAGGCGGGAGTGGCGTCCTGACCGTCGTGCACCAGTTACCGTTATCACGCACTCGGTGTGGAGGAACGCTCTATTAAGTAGGTAGAGTGTGACGGGGGCATATACTTCTGTTAAATGTCGGCTATTCCAAACGTCTATTTCTTATGCCCAGTTAAAAAATGTAATTATTCATTTTGCGTGGTATTGTTAGACTACCAGTACTCTAGTTTGAAACGTTTTAGCTTTACGAAAGCCAATTAATGCGGTATTTTGATCTGTTCCATACGAAGACTCTTGTCTGATAGAAATGGAAATACCAGTGTTTAAATATTTAACAGTATACCATGTATAGTGATATGCGGATACAAGAACCATTTTCGGTTTTGTCAAGGTCCATCATCCGGCTCTTCACTAGCTTTTTTTGCCTGTTAGTGAACGTAATTACGAGTGTAGAGAATGTGTGTGGGGGAATCATATTGGTAGGTGATTAATAGGAAATGGAGAGTACGTTAATGTTGTGTGGTGTGGATATTAGCAGAGTTTGTTTTATTGTGGCAAGGGTGTTAATTATACACGCCGGTCTTGATATGAGAGATGAAATAATTTTTATGCTCTTGCTGTGGTAAATTATGTTTTTCTCGCGTATTTAATGTTCACTAAATCGTAAGTACACTGTACAAAAACAAGAAAGTTATCGTAAAATATTGAATCATGTTACGATGTCAAATTTTCCGAGAAACGAAGAAAAAAAACAAGAACCCCAAGTACAGAGCGCTAGAATTCAGTACAAATCGTGTACAACTTTTTGTGTGTTCCCCAGAGAGAGGAGAAAGAATCGACGAGTGTACGTTGTACTTTTTCTTCTAAAATTGCCCGACAATTTAAGCTTTTCAGAATGGGACAAAGTGCGGTTAGTTAAATAGCACACTTCCTCGACAGTCTAAACCCGTGAATGCTCATAATCGACCCATTGATTAATGTTGAATGCTCCCTGGCCACTTAATGCTTATCGGGTGTGTTTGAGTTCTTACAATGTTCTGTGTAAAAGTGTGTGACATTAGTTGAGGGTAGCTGTAGGATGATTGTAGCGTTTTTGTAGAGCGGCGGTGGGTGGGGAACGGAGGTTGTTCAGTCATCATAAAATGTTCGTGGGGGTCAGTGTGTGGGTTCTGTGTGTGTGGGCCGGTTGCCATCCCACCCCTTTTGGACGGAGTGTCTGATTATAACAGTCCGTGACAACGCATGCGTGCAATGCGCCACCGAACACCCTTTCATACGGTGTAGAACTGTGCGTTGATGTGGGATATTTTTTAAAAAATATGAAAGGATTTGAATACAATAATTGAGGCTAATGGGGGATGGGGGGAAAAAAATTAACGCTCGGTCCTTGTGTATATATCATTTAAATGGATGTTCAGGAGGAAAGATAATGAGGAAAATGCAATAATTATGTAATGCAAAACAAAGAGTTGTTGGTGTTGTCGGGTGCATTGGTGATAAACCATTGTGGAGCAGTTCCATGGGTAAGCAAATGTTATACCATTTATTGTTATTTTTACGTCGATATTATCATGGGGCTTTTGTGGGGTGTTATTTACATTAAACATAACCTTATTGTTCATATTTATAATCCGTTTTATAATTTTATTGTTGATTACTTTTACTTGTTTTGTTTTTTTAATATTGTTATCATATTAGTATTGACAGGGACACATTTTATAGTTGAATTCTGTAGTACAGGTATTCCTGTTGCCTATAGCATATTTTTATTCTATTAATTATTACTTATGGCATAGCATATGGAGTCTTGTAGTCACACAAACATATGAGTTATTTCATGATCTTGTGTTTAGATATTATTATTTACAAATAAAATAAATTGTCTATTTATTCTCGTTCGAGTTATTCGTTTTTTTCAAATAAAGAAATGTAAGGGTGTATACAATTTGGTTTTACAGTTTTGTATCTGGGCAGCACTGTCTTTACATGTCAATGCTAAAGAAAATGGTTTTATTATCTACAAAGGAAAGCAAACTTCATACTTTGTATGTTCGCAATTGTTCCATACTTTTTGAATTAATGTCTGCCACATGCT
>NW_028234424.1:28019305-28025461 GCF_977035675.1 Penaeus japonicus
GGCGAACACTGCCTGCTGGGGATCTTTGTCTGTTGGTGAGCGTCGTAAGCTGAACACCTGTGTACGGGGAGAACTTACCTGCTTATCAGAAAATGTTGTAGGCTGGAAATCTAATTTCTTGGAAGGTCCGCCGCACCATGACAAGTACTGTATTGGGAAAGGGCCTTTCCAAGGAAAAGACGAAAAGCGCGACTAATTCATCGAATGCACTAAATCAACAAACTTGGTGGCCCTTTGTACTAGATCGGTGTGTGTTCCATTGAGGATGCTGAAGCTCTACACAGAGACAGTCGCACGCCGGCACCAAAACAAAGGCAAATGCTGCCCAGACTTCCTTGAAGTTCTCTAAGACTGGCAATTGTGCCGCGATACGCCGGTGAACCCAGTCATCTCGCGTTCAACCTCGCTGTGAACGCTTTCCTGTTGCTTGAATGCGGGGACAACCAAGCTCGATGACCGGGAATGAATCCATATGTTGGTTCGAGTCGTTTACAGGTATCCGTACTGGTAGATGCGAGGACCGTATGTGTCTAATCTTTTCTGCAAGGTCTTCGGTTATTTATCGTATGAAGAAGATTGGGGGAGCCTTGGGCTTTGAGCAATGAGACATAGATAGTTAGATAAAGAGAGAGAGAGAGAGAGTGAGAGAGAGAGAGAGAGAGAGGAGAAGATGACGAGAGAGAGAGCGAGGAGGAGGAGAGAGAGAGAGAGAAAAAGAGAGAGAGAGAGGGAGAGAGAGAGAGAGAGAGAGAGAGAGAGAGAGAGAGAGAGAGAGAGAGAGAGAGAGAGAGAGAGAGAGCGAGAGCGAGAGAGAGAGAGAGATAGCAAGAACAAGAAAGACGAAATCAGAAAATCCAACCCCGAGGCTTAGCCTGAAGAGGTTGAGGAACATCGATCGCTCATTAGACGGCGTCCCGGGAACAAAGGGCACTCTGTCCTCCCTGGGAGTGTCTCCAGCAATAATCTTCGGCGATGGCGAGAGCCAATCTGCATCCGCTGGTGTTATGCGACGAGGGCGGCCCTTCGTCAAGGTGGAAATGAGATAGTAGAGCTTATTCCAGATCAGCACAGGCCGAATTAGCACTAGTGTAGCTGACCTCATGTGACCTCAGGAGCTTATTGGCTTCATATCAGAACATCGCCGCCAACACGCAAGAGCCGTTTACATCATCCGCGGCGAGGAAGCAGCTGCGAAAGCGAAGAAAAACTAGCGGTCATCCATCTCCTCGGAGGCTGTTGCGACGAGGCGCGGCGAGTGGACTGGCCTCGGGGGATTATTATCGATAACAAATGCAAATAAGGAAAGCGATTCCGTCACCTTGCTATCTCGTTTTACCAAGGGGTCATTCCCGCGCAATGGATGCTTCTCCGCTTCTTGCATAGGGTCCTTGGCCGACCTCGATGTATCTCGCGGACTCACGTTTGCATTGCTCCCTTGCTTGGTCTCTCACATCACCTCGTCGTGCGCCCCCTCCCCCCTCCCCTCCCCCACCTCCCCTTCCCCCTTCCCCCTTCCCCTATTCCTTCGATCCTTACACCTGGGAACACGCACTACGGAGAGTCTGTCACGTGATCCATCAGACCTGACAGCGGGGCGGATGCCGGGAGGGGGGTGGGGTGGGGGTGGGGGTGAGGCAGGAGATGAGGGTGAGGATAGGGGAATGGGGGGGGGGGGGGTCGTATCTTATGCTTCCCACACCACACCTTCGCCTCACTTGCTTCTTTGCTTCCCAGCCTCGTTCATCACATGAATTTAGAAGGATAGTAAGGAGGGAGGGTAAGAATGGGGACTGAAGATGAAGGATGAGATGAGGAAAAGGGAGATAAGGAAATAGAAAGAGAAAGAGCTGGGGGAATCTTAGGGATGAGAGAGAAAGAAAGAGAGAGAGGGGGGGGGTGAGTGGACAGATAGATGCATTGGTATAAATAGATAGAATGATAGGTAGATAGAGAAGGGGAATGTAGGGGGCGGGGTATAGAGAGGAAATGCCTAGTAATTAGAGAAAGAGAGGAGAAGAGGAGATAAATGATAAAAATGAGAGACACAGACAATGAGTAAGAAAGGTGAGAGAAGAGAGAGAGGCAAGGGAGAGACTGATCGCGAGAGACGAGAGACTTTGACAAAGAGAGAAGATATGGAGTGAGATTGACAGTGACAAAGAGAGCGGAGAAGAGGAGAAGAGAGAGCGAAGCGAGAGACACTGACAGTAAGAGGGGGGAGAGAGGGGACATGAGCGAGACTGAAAATAAGAGATAGGGGAGAGGAACAAGGGAGATTGTTCTCACCGAATCTGACATCCAGAACAAGCATGTCTCTTCACACAGGTTATCTATCCTTTCGAAGTAAATCGTCGATCCCCGATCAATCGCCGATCGATTTCCGCGCATGAACAAGCACAATCCCACAAGCACGCCGAAGCCACGAACAAACTCAAACGCCACCCAAACCCATGTACGTTCTCCGTGACCGCCGTGTATGTGTGCGGTATGGCTGAGTGTGGGAAGCTCATTTCAAATGGAAATTACATCCCACGGTGAAAAAAAAGAATGAGAGAGAACACGAAGTCTGCAAATTCTACAATTTTTAGTTTATTTTTGTTTGTTTTATTTTTTTTTTTTAGAGGCGCGCGTGTTGGCGTCATGCAATGTGGGAAAAACAGGGGACTGATGGTGGTGTCACAGGTGGACGACAAAGAAAAGGGGAAGAGACGACACGGGCGAGGATTTGGGGGAAAGGGGGAAGGGAAAAGAAAACGAGGGAGAGGGAAATGAAACGAGAAACGATGGACAGAGAGATAAACGAAAGCGGAGAAGACAAGGAGGAGAGGGAAATGACAAGGAGAAGAACCCAAGAGAAGGAGACGGAGTTGCAGGCAGGACTCGGGCGAGAGGAGGAGAGAAACAAAGAAAAGAAAGAAGAGGAATAGAAAATGAGAAAATAAAGAAACAAACAAGAGGAAAATGACGAGGATAGGGAAATAAAGGATAACGGTGATGCGGACAGGGAAGAGGAAAGAGGGGCGCTGAGGAGAGGGAAAAGGAGAGAAGCGACGAAAGAGGGGAATACAAAGGGAATGGCGAGAGGGAGGAATTTCATGAGAGGATGGGTTAAATGAGATAGATAGATAGGTAGATATATAGATTTATAGATAGATAGATAGATAGATAGATAGAGATAGATAGATAGATAGATAGATAGATAGAGAGAGAGAGAGAGAGAGAGAGAGAGAGAGAGAGAGAGAGAGAGAGTAAGGAAAAAAAGTAAAATAAGTAAAATAAGAAATTCAGAGAAAGGAAAAAATCTAGCGTGAGAAAATGAATCTAAGAAGCGGAACAGAAGAGCGAAATATAAGAGTAAAATCGGGGACCACGAGAGGGAGCGACTGAGGTGAAGAGAAGAGGAAACGAGTGAGAAGAGGAGGTGAAAAGTAAAGAAAATGATACTGCGGTAGTGAGAGAATAAGGAAGGAAAAGCACATGGCAGAGGAGAGGAGAATAGCTTCGGGTGGCGAGTGGAAGGCAAGGGAGAAATTCTGAAAGGAATGCGAAATGCATGTTAATAGGAATTTATGTAACATGATATATATATATATATATATATATATATATATATATATATATATATATATATATATATATTTATATATATATACATACATATATATATACATATGTATATGAACACCTATTTTGATTCATATATAAAGGTACATGTTGATCCATACGAAACCCATTATGAGAAAGAGGATCCTTAAGGAAACAAGTAAATGAGTGTTTGGGTAAGAAGTTCTCGTAACATGAAGATAAAGTTATGTGTCCCTATCTTGTAAACTTCCCCTCTCCCATGGCGACACACTCAGCCTCCCCAAAGCACTTAAGAAAACCATGAATTTATATCTTCCGCCGCCCGGGTGCGCAGGCGGGGGAGGGGCCGGGCGGGGGTTTGGGGGAGGGGGGAGGGGGCGAACATACCTGGCGGAGGTTAGCGTAGCATCTCCGTGACTCCCCCAACTCCCCCTTTCCCAGTCCTTCGCCCCCGCCTCACGGGCTCATCCTCCCGCTGGCTTCAACTCGCTGCTGCTCCATCGGCGCTGAGAGGTTTGTCACGACCGCCTGCCAAGCGTTGAGGCTCGAGTCGTCAAAGCGCCGGCCATTGTGAATCTGAGCCACGACAGTCAACATCTACACTTAGTTGCCTTGGCAGTGCGCGCTGCCTTTGTGGTTGCAGACAATTAGGTGTGAACAGTTAGAGTAAGTTCAAAAGTCTAAAGAGCTGAAAGTGCTACGCCGACTTAGGTGTGTCACAAGATGGGCGGGAATAGCGCGGAGGGAAGGGGCTCCTCCTTCCTCCCTCTGCTCTCTGGGGGATAGTATTTCAACTTCCGCTACGGTACATCCATTACCTTGATGTACCTTCCTCCGAGACGCTCCCACGCGGAGATTCGTAGAGAAACGCCTGTAGAGATGGATCATTTTCAAGAATTCTGCCGGTAATCTTGTAAGTCCAATTGTGAGCCGATGGCGGGCTTACCCAATACTATCGGGCGCAACGGCATGATGCGTATATCACACACTCACTCACGTGATCCATCATGGACGCGGCCTGAGACACAATGGGAAGGCAGCGTAGAGGGAGACGAATAAAGAAAAGGCTGCCTTAGCTACAGATCTGGCCTGCGTAACCTTGGCGAGAGAGGAGAGGTCACCGCGCAGCAGAAGTCATCTCTCCTAGCACTGCTTCCGGTCTCGTGAGAAAATCTGGCCCCGGAGCGAAGAGTTATGACCTTTAAAGACTCAGGTGTCGCCGCCAGCCACACAGGTGTTGTAGGAGTCTGTTTACTCCAGGCAACGCTGTGGTTACGAAGAGAAGGGGAGGCAACGGGGCCGGTGGCGGTGGAGGAAGAGCATTAGAACAGGAGATAAGTAGGAGGAATAAGAACAGGGAGAAAGGACACACAGATGAAGAGCAATAGGAAAGGGAGAGGGAAAGGGATACCAAGGAAGGAAAGGAACAGGACCAAGACGAACAAGATAGAAAGAATGTTGGAGAAAGAGACAGTTGAAATGGCTGAAGAAAAGAAAGACTGAGCACTGATAAGGGAGAATGAATCAGGAAAAGCAAGTAAACGGTTGAGTGAAGCCGTCTCTGCTGGAAAGGGTGGAAACAGATTTTTAAAATGAAATGAAAGAATTACGATAATCAGGCTGACTAAGAAGGGAAGCAAGTAGATGAACAAAAAGACAAATGGAATGCAAATCTTGTCCGAAGGCAAAGGGTAATTACACAGGGAGTGGAGAGAATGGGAAGACAGACTGAAGGGCACAAGGGAGGGGGAGAACGGGTGAACCTGGAGGGCACAGGTCGCAAGGCGCTACGGAGGAGAGAATCACGATTGTTATCATCTTGATACGAAGTGATCAAGTGGAACGCTATTCAGGGCGACGACCGGGACGTAACTGACGCTAACCGCTCCTTTTGAAATCATTCCGCGAGAATGAAGACGGCGCAGTGCACTTCTCCTGAGATACAGCTGTATGTGTGTGTGTGTGTGTGTGTGTGTGTGTGAGAGAGAGAGAGAGAGAGAGAGAGGGAGAGAGAGAGAGAGAGAGAGAGAGAGAGAGAGAGAGAGAGAGAGAGAGAGAGAGAGAGAGAGAGAGAGAGAGAGAGAGATTAATTAATTTGAAAGAACACTTATACTACATACGATGCATACGACTGAATAGGCATCGGAACTGCGCCTAAATGATTCGTAGAGCAGTTCATGGTAAAAACTGAGATAAAGATATGCTTTATTTTGGACATATGATGAATTATTGATCTAGTGTCTTGCTCGACATTTTTCTCTGCCTCAGCCTGAGTGGAGAGTTTTTTTTTTTTTGTGATCTTGAGTATATTACACCAGCATCATAACAGTATCCCTATGACTACATTCTGTAGACAGTAGACAGAGCAACTAGATTTATGTGTGATGGCACTCATAGCATTTTAGTGGTTGTATCCTTCAAAAGCAACCTGTTCAACCAGCTGATGAGTCCGATTCCAACAGCGCTGATATTTTGATACTTCAAGTAGTGTCTTTCCGGTTGTTGCCTCATCTCATGTTCTCGCTTGATTTCATAAATTTGCCTTAGATTTGCTTTAACTTTGGGAAATGG
>NW_028234424.1:28083061-28085561 GCF_977035675.1 Penaeus japonicus
TATTATTACTATTGTTGTTGTTACAATTATCATCATCACAATTAGAACTAGCATTTTTGTTATCATTACTATCGTTATTATCACTATCACAATTATTATTATCATTATTATTTTTATGATCCTTTCTATTATACTTATCATTATTATTATCATGGTCATTATCAATATTATCATTATCATTATTGATACTATTATTATCATTATTATTACTATTATTATATGCATCATCATTATTATCTTTTTATCATCATCATCACTATTATCATCATTATCATTATTATCATCATTATATCATTGTTAAATAATGATGATAATGTTAATAATAAAAATAGTAATAATGATCATAACAATAATAATGATGATGATAATAGTAATAGCAATTCTGAAAATGATAAGAATACTAATGATAATGATACGAATGATAATAATGATAATAATAATGATAATAATGATGTCGGTAATAATGATAAAATTTATTACAATATTGATAATAATGATGATAATAATGATTATGATAATAATTGTAATGATATTACCACTACTAATGATAATAATAATGATATGATAATAATGATAACACTAATAACAATGATAATCATAATAGTAATAATAATGATAATGATGATGATAATGATTATAGCAATAAAGATAATGATGATCCTAATCATGATAATCGTAATGTTACTGATGAAAATAATAACAATGATAATGATAATAATAATGATGATGATGATGATAGTAATAATAATCATAACGATGATAATGATAATAGTAATAGTGATAATGATGGGAATGATAATGATGATAATACAATTAATGATATTGTTATTGCCAATGGTTATAATGGTAATAATAACGATGATGATAATTATAACAATGCCAATAGTAATAATAGTAATGATAATATTCTTTGAGTAATAATAATGATAATAATGATGTAATGATAATGATAATAATGATAATCATCATTATTTTTATCATTAGTATTATCATTATTGCTATTATCATTCTCATTATCATTATCATCATCATTATTATAACAATAATTATGATAACAATGATAATAATAACAATAATGATAATGATGATAATGGCAGTAATTATGATGGTAGTAATAATAGGAATAATCATAATGATGATAATGATCATCATCTTATTAATGATAGAGATAATGAATACATGGTTTATATTGATAATAATAACAATGATTATGATAATAATTATACTGATGATTATAATGATAAGTGGGATAATAATCATGATAATAATGATAAAACAATAATGATGATGATAGTGATAATTGTAATAATGACAATGACAATAACAATACTAATAGAAATGATAATGATACCATACAATAATTAGTATGGTGATAATACTAATGATAATACAAGTAATATTAATGAAAATGAAAATAATAGTAATACTAATAATGATAATAATAATGATAATGATAATAATAATAGTGATAATAATATTAATGATGTTAACAACGGTGATGATAATAATGATGATCTTAAAAAGGATAATAACAATATGATAATATAACAATGTAATAATATTGACAGCATTATTATTATTAGAATCACTTCCGTTATCATCATATCTACCTATATATTTTGTTTATGCATTCAAATTTAAAATTCCTTCATTTCTAGTACAACTAGTTGTGTTGATGAGAGAGTCCTATCTTCCTTTACTGTATCTATCACGTCACACCTATGGCCTGCTTAATCTCACCAGAAATCGTATCGGGAGGTTTTCTCTCACTAATTTCCACCTCTGTTCTCTACGTCGACATTTGGTTCACATCCGATAAAATCACCACCGAGGTCTCGTGAGTAATCAATAACATCCTTTTCCCCCCTCCTTTTCCTCTCCCTCTCTCTCTCTATCTCTCTCTCTATCTATTTATCTATCTATCTATCTATCTTTATCTCCATCTCTACCTCTCTCTATATCTATCTATCTCTCTATCTATCTATCTATCTCCCTCTCCCTCTCCTTCATCCCCTCTCCCTTACCCCCTTCCCCCCTTCTTCGCTATACCCCACTCCCTCCCATCACTATCTGTGGGCCAGCTGTGGGAAAGCCCAATCTGGAGGCGCGGCTCGGCAGATGAGGGCGGGGCTTGTGGGGAAAGGGAGGAGCCATAGAAAGACCGCGTCGTTACACGAGAGGGAGGGGACGGGGAAACAGAGAGGTATGGCCAAAGAAAGAAATGCTACACATAGGCAATGATAAAGGTAAAGAAAAGGGTCTAAGGCAATAAGCGAAAATTATCATTTTAAAACCAACCATGAGTGGAACGATAAATGAGATTCTAAGAAAAACAGTGGATTAGAATATAAATCACACAAATTAAAGAGGAATGTTGGTTGACTTCCTTTGTGCAGAGAAGTGAGAGTCCAAGATAGAAGAGTAGTAGAGAAGATTGACCTAAGTTGTCTGCTTTGTTACAATGAATAATCCAGCGTGGATCTATACAATGGGAGGCGAA
>NW_028234424.1:28103023-28108023 GCF_977035675.1 Penaeus japonicus
AACAAAATACATGATAGACAAGTTATCATGAATATTCATGCAGATAATGATCGTACATCAATGATTGAATGCATTACGAGCATCATTTTGAGTACAGACAAGATATAGTTTGTATGTGAAAGACACTGAATATGGTATAAAACATGGCGTGGGAACACAACGATGGGCTCTGGTCAATTTATAGAAAAGGTACTTTCCTGACCTAGGTCAATGAGGGGAAACAGAAACGTAAATAGCAGTTTGCACTTGTGCTGAGACGGTTACAGTGTGTGTGTGTATCTGTGCGTGCGTGCGTGTGTGTGTGTGTGTGTGTGTGTGTGTGTGTGTGTGTGTGTGTGTGTGTGCGTGCGTGTGTGTGTGTGCGTGCGTGTGTGTGTGTGTGTGTGTGTGTGTGTGTGTGTGTGTGTGTGTGTGTGTGTGCGTGCGTGTGTGTGTGTGTGCGTGCGTGCGTGTGTGTGTGTGTAACGAAGTTGTAGAACGGGATCCAAATCTCCCCATTCATTCGGCAGAGGCGACGAATCCTTTACTGGGACGTAGTCACAGTGTGTCTATGAGGTAAAATGACGTCCTCTCCGTTTGCACGTAATTTTATTATCATGGGAAAATATAAAGATACTGAGCTAAGATACATTCTTACCTGTAACAAGACACCATTTTTTTTATTTACTATTGGTCAAATGTGCCTCATGTATGCGCAGCCCTCAAATTATTGTTCAATTATTGATGCATAACTATCTTATCTTACTGAATATACATTACTGATTTATTTACTCTCAACATATCATTCTATCAATCATCTTCTAAAACTAAGCACCTTTTCAACGCATATCACAGCATGTGGCGCAATAACACAATAGAGAATGATCAAAATAGAGCCCACGCAACATTCCCCGAACACGGCTTATCTGCAAACGTAGACAATGATAACGATGAGAATGGCGAGGCCGAGGAAAGCGTACGGGACGATAATGCCCCCGTAGAGAGCAAGGTAAAACGTGGCCTTGTGGCAGCTGTTATCCTGGCTCAGGTCCTCCAGGTCGGGGTTCTCGGCCCACGCGTTGAACAGCCACACGTTTCCTGCGAAAGAGCTTGCACTGGAGAGCTGGAACCGACGTGGCTGCTTCAAGGAGCAGCCATCACCCCCCCACCCCCCCCCCCCCTCACAGAACCCCCACCACTACGATCTTTCCCCCATATACGACATACTAGGCCCCCCCCCCCCGCCCATGTATGGAGATCCGACCCCCACCTCCCCCACCCGATCTCCGTGACGGACGCAAATAAATGGGCCCCCGGAACCACTACGCACTGCTGCTACTATTAATGGTCATAATAAAGATAATGACAATGATAATGATAATAATGATGATGGTTATGATGATTATGATAATAATAATAATAATAATAATAATAATAATAATAATAACACTAACACTAACAATAACAATAAGAACAAGAGGAGGAGGTGGATGCTGACGGTGAGGATGAGGATTGATGGAAGTGAGGGTGTGGATGAGGAGAAAACAGCAGCTATGATAAGAATCATGCACATATCAGAAACGCCTTTGATATACGATATACAAGAGAAGAGGAAGCCCGAATAGAAAGAATGGACGATATTGAAAAATGTTAAAGATTACGCAGCCATGAGTGGAGTGAACGAATGCGCCCCGAGAGGTTAACGAGATAAAGGAACACTTGGTTTCTAGTCCTGGGAAACATGACTAGAACACTTCTCCGAGAGTCTGGAGCAGCGCCATTCAACAGGCGGAAAAGTCTTCCGCGATTTAGTGGGGAGTGGACAGGCGGGCATTGTGGTTCCAGACTTAAATAATCGAACCTCATTCTCCTTCTTCCCCTCCAGTTGTCTTTCGTTTGTCTTGCAACATCTACAGCCGCCCGTACCTGTAATGAACCAGGCGAGGTGCACTGTCCCTATGATGAAATTCAGGAACTTGGAGATGGTGGCGCACGTCGATTCGCCTTTGTCATTAGCTGACTTGCCCGCGAAGCTGGAGACAAGGAAGAGCACTCCTGTGGGAGAAGAAGACATGAGTAAGAGAACAAAAATCAACGTTTAGTTATATTTCTATAATCACACTAGTGATGATAACAGAAACTAGACTAATTAGCTTAGTATCTATGGACCTAGATCAGTAGTCGTTTCAACTTACAATAAGTTTTTAGGTACAACGTGTTTTTTGCATTACTATATAACTATACATTTGTAAATGCACGCCTATGTGAAACAAGATTCACACAGGCGCGCACCCGACCAGATTACATATACGCCACAGTACATTAATTGCATGTTTACATAGAGTATGATGTTATATGGCGTGATGCGGGAGTTCCGATTGTGCGTTGTGTGTGTATCGTCGTGTGTGTTGTGTGGTTGTGTGTGTTTGGTGTGTGTGTTCTTTGTTGTGTGTAATTGTGCCTATGTGAATTATGAATATGAATATTCTATGTACATATGTATTGTACATATGTGTATTGCTTATATAATATACATATCCACTTGTATATATACCAATATACCACAATATTTATATATATATATATTATACATATATATATATTATATATATATGTCATTATATATTAGATTATATTGACACAACAAATGTAATGTCGAGCTCGTCAATCGGACACACTCTAGGGGGTATTGGCATGGTGGTTGGTGGGGTAGGGGGGTGGGTTAGTGGAGGTCCCGCTGGTTATGGTTACTGAACATCTATCGTTTGATTTGTTGATGGTCCTCGCCGGACGCCATAGTCAATGTTGGCTTTGCTATGTCGCTGTTGACTGTAATGGTACCACTGGCTTGCGCCTTGTTCATTGCCTTGATGTAATAACGGTATTGTTGTCTAGCTGCTTGCCGAAATATCCGGCGAATTAATGCGGAATTAACCATGGACGATCGTCTGGTGATAGAGTATTGGCGTTCCTAGAATTTGCGTGTGATTAGTCCAATATCTAAGGCGTTCTAAGTAGGCAATCAAGCATTCTCATTGTTTCGATTGGCGATTAGGACACCACATGTAGCTACCTTCCACGATGAGCCACACCGGGATCTTTGGCTCCACGTTACACTGGTCGAGGTGCAGGGCGCCCATGATGATGAAGGCCAGCGGATAGGCTATGGTCAGCGCTATGCCGACCACCACCACCGCACACATCAAAAAGCCTTTGGCCACGAGTCCCATCGACGTTGCCAAGCCTAGGGACGGGGACAACACCACGGCGTCAGACAAGTTCAAAGAAATGGTAAGAACATTAAAGAAAAGGATTATCATTACTGTATTATCGTTACCATTACCGTAATGATACATATATAACTTTTGCGATTTCTAATACCATGATTGATGATGATGTAATATTTATATGTTGAATTAAGAACGCCTATAATGATGATGATGGGAAAAAAAGAGTAATGTTTATATCAATAACATTAAAAGTAGTGTTTTTGATGTAAATAATTGCGATTAATGGCAATATTTGTGAGAATTATGAGATGGCATTTAATTTAAAAAAAAAAAAAAATATACATCACCGTAAAACATCATCACTTACTGTCACTGTCGAACTGCAGCTCAATGGCCACGCCCTGTTCTGTATCTGCAGGAAGAAAATTGTATTTTGAAAACACAAACTAAATAAATAGAGATATATTGAAAACCCCAACACTCAATCGGTATAGAAATCAAGAACAGCAAAAATCTCCCTATCTGTGTTTCTATGAGGATCTCTGTATCAAGGCAGAAAATACACGAGGGGAGAAAATATAGTTCTGCTTAATGGCAAAATGAAGACTTACCTGTGTTTTTCGGAGAAACCATTTCCAACGCCGCTTTCGAATTTCGTCAGAGGCCTCACTTCGCAACGAGTGCCAGGGCGAGCGCTCAAGCTAGAAGATGCTAAAAGTCGGGTTGAACAGTGAATGTCGTAGAAAATAGCACAACTGCGAAGACTAAATGCGCAGTATTTGTACCAAAGTGTCACAGTAGTCCCCACGATTGAGCGCTCCGTTCCATGTAATGCTATGGCCAGAGTGTAAATCTTCGACCCTTTTCAGTGTCTACCAAAACTGTAACTGGTGATTCATACTGAACTTAAGCATACGTTTGCTGCGTCCCGTATGAACTCCAGATAAAACAACGTGCCTGTGCAGTGAGTTGCCAGTGAACTCATAGTAACGATTAATTAAACGAAGAGCATTCGTGCTTGTTTTTTTTATCATTGTAATTTGCTTATTATTAAAGTTTGATTATAATGACATATTTATTTCAAGAATGTATTCCTTCTTTTAATCGCTGTATTTTAATAAGAGCAAAATGCTGGTGACGTGCAACAAATTTATTGGCAACATCCCGCCATTGGGGATCCCACCATTTCTTTATCTTCATCATAATTTCCTGAGGATTGCCAAATAGGAAAATGTCGAACATGCTCAGCTTTGTTTCCCATTAGAAAATTAAAGTTGGTTAACAAATGTCTAAAAATTAATGGAACTAGTTGGCACTACTAGTACCTTAACCTTGAAGCTATTAGCACTCACACGAGGTTAAAACAGCTGTGCCCATGTATGTATATATACACACATGCATAAACATGTGTGTGTGTGTGTGTGTGTGTGTGTGTGTGTGTGTGTGTGTGCACATATATATATATATATATATATATATATATATATATATATATATATATATATATATAAATGTATATATATACATAAAAATATTTATATATTCATATATATTTATATATATATATACATACATACATACATACATACATACATACACACACACACACACACACACACACACACACACACACACACACACACACACACACACACGCACATATATATATATATATATATATATATATATATATATATATATATATATATATATATATATATATTTATATTTATATACATATACATATATATTTATGCATGTATGCACCACACACACACACATATCTGATGT
>NW_028234424.1:28118023-28120523 GCF_977035675.1 Penaeus japonicus
TTTATATATATATATATCATATATATATTTATAATATAAGTATATATATATATATCTTTATATATATACATCTATAGATATATATATAATATATAATATATATATATATATATATATATATATATATGTGTGGGTGGGTGTGTGTGTTGTGTGGTGTTGTGGCTGTGTGTGTGTTGTGAGGAGTGTGTTTGTTGTGTTGGTGTGTTTGTGTGGTTTGTGTGTGTGTGTGGTGTGTGTGTGTGTGTGTGTGTGTGTGTGTGTGTGTGATGTGTGTGCGTGGTATATATATATATATTTTTATATATATATATTATATATTTTTATACCTATTTTTATATATATATTTTTATATACACACACACACAACACAATATGTTTTTATGTAAAAAAATAGATTAAAAAATACTTATATACAGTGTAATATGTTATAGTGGTATATATTTATATATTTTTATATTATATTATTTTTATATATGTGTGTATATATTATATGTACTTATATATACATACACACACACCACACACACACAAACACAAATATTTTTTATTATATTTTATAATATATATTTTTTTATATATATTTATATATTATATATAATATATTTTGTGTGTAGTGTGTGTGTGTGTGTGTATGGTTTATGTGAACCCATGTGTTTAATGTATTTATATGTAAATATATATTTTTTTTTGTTTACGTACTCTTTATATATATATATATATATAGAGATAGATATTATATTTTATCTATTATATATATTTTACTACTGTATATATGTGTTTTTTCTTTTTTTTTTTTTTACTAGATACTATATGTGTGGGTGTGTGGGGGTGGGTGTTTTGTTTGTTTAAAGTTTCATTATGTTTTTGCTTTGGGAGGTTGTGGTGTTGGTGTGTTTGTGGATTTTTATAATATATAAACCTATACTTCGCATCGCTCTCTCTCTTCTCTTCTCGCGCGCGAGCTATCTATTTTGAGATAGAGTTAGATTGTTTTAGTTTGTTAGTGTTTGATTTAGTTTGCTTTGTTGATCTGTTTGATTTAGTTTAGTTAGTTTTTTTGATACTGTTTTATTATTTTGTTTACGATTGAGTGTTGTTTGTGTGTTTGTTATTTTATATTTTTAGATATAGTGTAGTGTTTTGTATATATATTTTTTAGATTATTTATGATAGTTATAGATGTTTTTTATTTTGTTATTATTTTTCTTATATGTGTGTTGTCACACATACTCCACATAATTTATTCATGCTGTTGTTTACTGATTTGGATGAGAGTGTGATTTATATTGTGTGTTTGTGATTTAGATAGATATGGAGTTTTTTTGTTTTTTTGAGATAGGTCTTAGATTGACAGTGGCTTAGAGTGATTCGTGATTGTTTTTGTGTGTGTTGAGATATTGATTTTATTAGTGTTTTTTTTGAGATAGTTTGTAGATTCAGTTTGGGCATTTTCTATTCTTCGTAGCTAATTATATTTAGTGTGTGATTTTTAGTGTGTGCGTTGGTGTTTGTTGTTAGAGTGTGTTTTTCGTGTGTGTGTGCGAGTGTCGTGGATAGTGATATTGTGTGTGATTTTATTGTTTATGTTCATAGTTTGATATTTAGATTGATATGTGTGATAAGAGTTTTATTGTGTTAGTTAGTTATTGGTTTGTTTGGAGTAGTGTTAGTTAGTTAGTTTTTGTATGTGAGTGAGTGAGTTTGTATGGATATGGATATTGTGGATTAGAAGAGTGTGTGTGTTTTTGTGTGTGTTATTGTGTGGAGAGGTGAGTTGGTGAGTGGCTGTGTTTGTGTTTTGGGGTGTGTTTGTGTTTTTGTGTTGTGGTGGTTGTGATTGTGTGTGTGTGTGTTCTGATGTTTGTTGTGTTTTTGTACATGTGATAGTGGTGTGATGTGTTAGTTAGAGTTGTGAGTGTGTGTTTTTGTGAGTGGTTTGTGTGTGAGTGGGGGAGTGTGGTTGTTGTATTGTGTTTTTAGATTTTGTGTGTGTGTGATTGAGTGTGTGAGTGAGTGTTTGTGATGTTTGAGGTCTGTTTGTTGTGAGTGTTTTTGTGTGGAGAGATGGTGTTTGAGATTTGAGGTGGTATGGGTGTGGATATGGGATGTTTGATTGTTTGTGTGTTTTTTGTTTGTGTGTTGTGTGTGCTGTGATTTTGTGTGTATAGTGTTTATGTTTGTGATAGAGTGTGTGTGTTGTTAGTGATTGTGTTATTTAGAGAGTGTGAGTGGGTCGGATGGAGTGAAAGGGCAGAGTGAGTTGTGGTGTGATGTTGTGAGAGAGTGTTTTTGTGAGTGTTATTGTTTGTGTGTGTGTGTGTGTGAGAGTTTGTGTGTGTGTATATTTTGGGGTGGTGGTGGTGTGTGTTTGTTTGTGAGGTGTGTGTTTTTATAGGTGTGTTTTTTGTGTGGTGGGGTCTGTTATTTATTTGAGTGTGTGTCCCTTTACCAACTTATACCTTTTTTAATTGGAGAGGGATTGTAGGTGTTTTTGTAGATT
>NW_028234424.1:28130523-28133023 GCF_977035675.1 Penaeus japonicus
ATCCATACACTGAGAAAATACCTTTTATTTTTTGAGAAGGGCAGAGGCAACAATACACAAGGCCAAGACTATTGTTCACACACCACTAGCAAAAGTATTCATAAACTCAGCTCAACCACATCTTCACACAGCCTTGGCTATTGTGTAGATAACCTCAGACAACCTTTTAATTATGAATCACTTTGCAAGTGCATTTTCAGCCTTGGCTAATGCTCACACAGCCTACTTTTTACAAACAGCTTTTGATGATTTACAAATAACCTTAGCTTATGTATACACAGCCTCAGTGAAAGTATAAGAGCCATGGGCAGATGAGTGAACAACGTTGTTTCAGTTAGTGTTTAAATGTCATTAATGCACATGGCATTGGTCACAGTATGTAAGTCTTGCCAAATGAATACACACCTTGGCTTACATACTCAAGTACTAGATATACTCACAAACACGCTTGGCACTGCATACATAAACACATACACATATTTACATACAGATACAGACATGGATGTACAGCCATTGCATTCACAAACTAGATATGTGCACCAATACATCATACCCATGGTTCACATAACATGAATATAACAAAATGAAAATAAAGTGACATATCTTAATTATGTTACAAATGTACAAAAACTGGGTAATGAGGACTAAGTTAACAAAGGAAGCCCAGGTTGGGTGAATTAAAGGAGAGAGATTCTGAGATATTTCTTGCATAAAAGACTGGTTCTGATGTTGGTTAAATTGATTGCACATATGCATAGAGAGAAAAATGCTTGCCAAGTCACTTGGAAAGTAACCCATTTGATGTGCACAGCTATTAGAGGTAAAACAAGTAGGTAACAATGCAGATGACATAAATATCTGTACATCAGGTAAATAACATGCTGCCTTAACAGCACAATCACACTAGTTTTATGGGGTGTATAATATTATTTATTTTTTTATATATTTTTTATTATTAATAATTTTTTTAATTTTTTTATTAATATTTTTATAGTATTTGTTATTTGAATATATTTTGTTTTAAGTAATTATAAAATTGTTTAATATTATTAAAGTTAATTTAGTATTTTTATTAATAAAATTTAATATTTATTCATTTATTTTAATTGTGCGTTTAAAAAAATTTTTATATATTATAAAATTAATGAATATTATTTTTATTATAATAAGATTAATATTTTTTTTTTAATTTTAATTTAATTTTTTAAATTTAATTTATTATTTTTTAAATATTAATTAAAAATATTTTATAAAACTAGTATGGCAGATCATACTGTCATGACTAATTATGATGATTCACACCAATCATAACAGATAAATATGTTTAATGGCTTAACTTACAAAAAGGTGTAGATCAGATGTAGCAACTTGAAGACTGAGATCACAAATATATTGTCCAGCTACATGCACATCTTTATCCATTATAAGTTGCATCACAATAATGCATTTTGTATCATTACTCTCATTAATAATCACAGCTGCATGAAATTTCAAACTTGAGAGATATCATTTATGAAAAAATCAAAGCCACAATTACTCCTGCTCCTAATTTTAGGCTGCAAGTCCTATAAAATTTACAAGATTTGAGGCTGATACTAGAATTAAAATGCCGAGAACCAGAACAGTCCCCAGATGAAAGGAAGTTCTTTGAACTAATTTGACAGAACCCATGGATTCAAGTCGCCATTTGCATGTGAGGTTGTTGGCTTACTACTATGAAAAACATCCCTGGAGCTGCCTCACAACTTGAGCATCAAGAGCACACAAATCAAAGTTGAAATGTGCCTGAGTTAACTGAAAACTGCTATGTTCTGCTATAATGTCAACCACTTTTTGAAGTTTCTGTCTATCTGAAGAAGTCATGATCTTATGTTGCAATTCTACAAGTTCCCGTAGATACTCAGGAGACAACCTAGAGCCTAATTCTTCCTTGACAGGTTTCACATCCTCAGATTTTATTTCTTCTTTCAAAGGTTTGGAGTCCATAGGTGAGGTCAACTGCAGAGTTACTGGGTTAGGGCTATTCTCAACCTGAGAGCGCCGTTTCTTTTTTTCTCTTTGAGTTACCTTGCGTGATAATGTTTCTCTCTTGCCACTTGCTCGAGTGGGGTCCTTGACAACTGGGGTTCTCTCTTCATCACTGGAATCAACCACTTCTTTGGCACTCTGTCGAGGTGTTGTACCTGTGGAATGCTGTGAAGGTGTGTGAGCAGGACGACTTGCTACTTCTGCAGGGGATCTGTTTGCTACTTTCGGCCAAATTAGTTAGGCATTGGTTTTCATCAATGGAAGAGTACCACATCTTTAATATTATGTTAGAGGGTTAGCGATCCTGGGCATCGGTTTAAAGGGGTGGAGTACACCATTGGCGCGGCGCAGGAGCGGTGCTGTGTTTGGGATGAATAGGAGAAATACATGGAATATGCCTAACTGACCTTGTTGGTGACCTAGAATAAGATTTTGATCTTCCTGGAGAGCTGGACTGTGATCTACTACCAGA
>NW_028234424.1:28143023-28153023 GCF_977035675.1 Penaeus japonicus
ATTTTAAACTGATAAAACTTTATATATACTCTGCAAAATGAGGGGACATACAATGCTTCATATCACCAAACTACTATGCCATTACGAATCACTTGACTGCCTAAGTTGTGCAATAGTATGGCAATATACTAGGAGAGTAAAGAAAGGAAAAACATGAAGATATCACATATAAATCTATCAAACTGCACTTCACAGTAAGCATCAACCAATGAGCAAGTTCATACAAATGTGAGGCAAGCTTTCTAACCAAAGAGAATATTTAAGAAGAGAGAAATCAGTTTAATCACAAGAGTCTAACAATACTTTGGTAAATCTTAAAACGAAAATTGTCTGAACATAGAGAAAAGATATAAATAACACCCTTATATAATACATATTGACTATGGAAAACAGTCTGCAAAAAGAGAACATAACCTCTTCCAAGTATACTAATATGAGATTCCCCTTCAATCCAGTGACTTTTATCTTACCAAACACATATATTTGAGACATATACTAGAGTCAAACAGTGGAGTATTGTATACAAGAAATATTTTAAGAAACTATCAGTATATTTACTTAAATAATAAATTTTGCAAATACTATCTTCACCTACATTTAAAAGGTCCTTAAACTACAAGACCCTATCTTTCACATCCCATAATATTACATACTCAATATGAATCTGTAACCCTCCCTCCTCCAGATAGAGGTATTCAAAGGAGTACCGAATTCACAAGTAAAGATTAGATCTACTACTTTCTAAGGTAAATTTTCTACACTACACATTCCTTGGTCCTTTATTCTTCATTCTTACTTCTGATCTTTCTAATTCATTTGAAAAATATAAAAATCACGTTAATAAAAAATCGAGAAGCATTCGAAGTCGACCTACACCAGCCATTAATGGCTGTTACTATTACACTTTTCACCATGTTACTAAGAATAATGTAACACTGAATTATCACGTTTCAAACGCTTTCTAAATTCACACTGAGCACGCGGCATCATGGATTTCTTGCAACAGAATCGTCTTCATGCGAATATTTATCTCCAAACACAGCCAACATCCACAGCCTAAAAACACCTGAGGTTCCCAGACTTTTATCCATAAAAGTACCACCTACGGGAGCTCATTTTAGTGGCCAGTGTATTCCTAGCTCACCTTGGAGGACATGTCGAGACACTGGACACATGCAGAAGGAAGTTAGAGGTAAAAAGAATGTGATATTAAGTAGATCATCGCAATCGATTCTCCTGCTGGCGGCCGTCAACTAGGGTCATCGTAAATCAGGGTTGCGACGCGGATAATGTTATTTGCTCTGGTTTTTTGTCATTATTGTGCTAGTTCAAGATCTTTCTTCCTTTTAATCATATTATGTACATAGTTATCATATTTTAAAATCTTTGACCTTTGGCATTTGCTTAACACAGGTATGTCCAATAGTTCTCCTTTATGCAATCCTGTAATAACACGGTCCCGAAATGTAAACACGGAACTGTTGACCTTTGAGGAGACGCGGCTAGCTCGCCCTCCCGTGGCACCTTCCTTGACCTCCTATGGCACCTGCCCCTGGGCTTCCCTGACAAGGCAGTTTTAGTAACACACACCATGTGAACAGCCCATGTCAATAAATGTGGCCTGCAAGGTACATCAGGATTCTAGTTACGCTTGGTTACTTGGAAAATTTATTGTTAGGTACAGTGTGGGAATATTTTGACATAGGCTAATATTTTGGAAGGATTGGGATAACATTAAATTTTGATGCAGCCAATAATTTTTTAGAGGAGACACCTGCCGTGACTCACAGAACAGAAGTTTTTCTTGTAATTACCTTGTTTATGTTCTACCCAAAATCAATTTTAAACTTTATGTAGTCTATGATGAAGTCAAACTCTATAGTGGTGCATTGTCAAGTAATCTCCACAAACTCTTTACCTTAACCTCTACCACAACTATTCTGGTGAGATAGAGCGTGGACAGATTTCTTACGTTAATACTATCAGGGAGGTTTCCATCTTATTAGAAAGGTTGCAGTGGAGGTTCGTTGGCCTTTTTGGAAGTGCCGAAGGCACAAAGACTGGTTGTAGAAGCATATTATTGAATATAGAGCTATCACATAAGTAATTTGCTAAATGATATTTAATTATGTGAGTTCTGTAGGTGTATCAATTTGAGAGAATAAGAAAAAAAGGAATTATTTTTTTCTTTCAGTTGTAGTTAGGGTTATAGCATAGCATAGTTTTTAAGGGAATTGCAATCTAAGCAAATGGGGAGCATTGTTTGAAATGACATGAAAATAATTCTAAAAATAGTTTGATTTATTGTGCATCAACACAAGATGTTGACAAGATTTACATCTAATGTTGGGAAAGTTAATGGAATTAAGAAATGACATAGATGAGAGTTTCTAAAGTTACAGATGACATGATAAATTGTAAGCTAACTAGGGTATATGAAATCTTAAGATCAGATGATATCGTGAGGAAAACAAGATTGGCAGAATCAGTCAAGGTCATAAGTATTGGTAGCTACTCAAACCAAAGTCAGAATCATTGGAGAACAATAGATGTAAATACTTAACACATGGGTTGAGGAACAGGGCTAAATTACCTAAGATGAGGTAATTTTGAATAATTGCTATTCCCAAACATCCATGTGGTTTTGATGTTATATCTTGAGAATGTCTTTGAAGTTGATTGAATCATGCTTGCTGTTATTCTAATTCCTCTTTAAATTGTTGCTGTTTTTTTTTAGAGAAGTAACCTCTTCCATAATTGCACTTTCCTTGAATTTAGTAAGTAAGTATAGTACAAAATGTATTGCTATTCCTATTTCCAGACTCAGAATATCTTATTACAAGCAGTAGAATTATATCCTAGCTGTGCTCTTCTTCTTTTTACTGGAAATAATTAGGATATTTATCATGCAATATAGTATTGATGTAATTTATTGAAACCAATTGTTTGTAACACTTCAGCAGAAAGGGACAATGTCTGGATCAGAATCAGCAGCAATACAAGTGCTGACTCGTGCAGTGCAGCTTGATGGTGACAAGAAATTTGCTGAGGCTTTAGCTTGTTATGAACAAGGCATCAGACTACTCCTGCAAGCTGCCAAAGGTATTTCAGTAATATTTTGAGTAATATTATACTATAGTTTTCCATAAATTCCATGAACTCCATGTCTATGAAGAAACAAAAATTAATTGACTAAAAAATAGTTGGAATGAATATTTATTTGCAAAGTACTTTGTAAAAAAGATCTGAGCAACTTGAACATGATCTTTCATCTTGCAGATATTAAAGATGAGACCAAACGTAGTCACTTCAAGAAAAAGACAGAAGAGTACTTGGCTCGTGCAGAAGTTATGAAAGAGGCAGTAAATAAACAGAAAGAAATTGGACGCACCCACAGACAAGTGAGTGAATGAAGTGGCATTTTAATTTTTGCGTGTATCATGCACCAATAAAGTTTCCTTTACTTTATGCAATCTACACAAATACCATGCACATTTTGGCAATTAGCAGAAATTAATTTATGTATGAATATTGAAAAGAATACATTTATTTTTTTATAATGTAATTGTATAGTTTATAATGATACTATAATAAGATTGAAAGTTTAGAGTTTCCCAAATATTTATTAATAATGTTAAATCCTTGTATGGTAAGCCCTTTTAGTACAACAGTATAGAACCTGTTCAAAATTTAGGTTTTGATTGTCATTATAATTATTAGTATCATCATGCAAAAGAAGCTTTATTTTAATGTCGTGTACTTATTATATTCAGCTCATGTTCTTTTTTTCAGATTCAGATCGAGAATGGTGACACAGGCTACAGTTATGAGACTATTTTTAGTCCGCTCATAGACAAAACCTTATCAAATGTAGTCATAGTGGATGCATACATACGCTCAACTCACCAGGTTAGTAAAAGTGTTTGCAACACTGTCAAAGGAATGTGCTATCAGTGAAGACTGGTTATTACAAAAGAACATTTAATCTGCTATGTACTATATAGCTTATATTGCCTTATAAGATATTTTCCTGTCTCTTATATGTATATTACATATTTTGCAACTAGCTGTTAGTTCTTTTTTTTACCAGCAATTTTTAATTTTCCCATATAACTCAAAGAAGGGCAAATTCATAGCCACTTCATTTAGTGTCAAGTGAACCTGTATATAAGCATAGAATTATGAATTTGGATTATATTCTCCTCAGAATAAATATTATAAACAACTCACAAAATATTGGTTCAAAACTTAGTGCTGATAGTATTTATTCTTCAGTCTTATGTAAAATTAGGTATCTGAAAGAATAATTATTTATTTTAAGATTCTGAAATTGTATTGTAAATGCTTCCACAGATCTTCAACTTCCTGCATTTTTGTGAGTTGTTTGTTCATAAAGCTGAATGTCTGAAGTCAATTACACTGCAGACAACCCAAGACCCAAGTGATCCTAGGTATGGTGTGATGTACTTCCCTTAATCTGTTTCAGTGTTTTATGATATGTATTATTTTCTGTTTTTTATCTTTTAGTGTGTATATATATGTGTGCGTGTGTGTGATATTGATAGGGTATCTTACAATTAAAAAGAGCAGTTGATACCTGTTATTTCAGAGCTTATCTTTTTGTTTCTTTTCAGGTTACAGAATGAACGGTTAGATGAGATCACAAGATCGCTACGGAAGCATAATGTAAACTTGATTATTGAGTTTTCTGAAACTATCCATGATAGAGAAATCAGGTCAGTATGTTCTTTTTCGTAGTGTTATCCATAGATATATGAACAATGATTATTGATTACTTAATCCGAGAAACTGAATAATTGTTAACAGAACTAGTGGGATGCAAATGGCATTAGATATTAGCCTTTGCTTTCTTTCATTTTCCTTTTTCTCTTTTGTTTTCTCTGCACACATCACAACCACTCACTCTCTCCTTTCTATTTTTTATGTGCACACTTACTGACACAATTTTTTGTACCTTCTCCTTCTCTAGATTTGACAGTGGTTGGATCATCAAGATTGGACGAGGTCTAGACTATTTCAAGAAAGCAGATGGTCGTTTCTCTATTGGCTGGTCAGATTACCACTTTCGAGAGTGTCATCAGACTACCATAGACATATTCCACCAGCAGACAGTAAAATGATGAGGTTTTGTTTGTAATGCAATAAGTGCCTTTAATTCCCCTTGATTCCTCTTCAGGAATGTAATATTCCTAACTCAAGTACAACCAACGGGTATATTAGTCTCTGTCACAAATTTCCATGTTTTCTCTGTATACTTTAGAAATTTGTTTGAAATAAGAGGATACGAAAAAAGATATCAGGGTCTAGTATAGAAATTTGGTGATTCAAAAAAATAGGAGAGAAATCAATACATTAACAATGCAGTGGTAAGATACTTGAAAATGCTAGAACATAAGGTTATTACATGAATGTCGGCATTTATTTTCATGTTGAATTGGTTCTATGCCTCATGAGATACATATAGATTATTTGTACATTAAACATCATATACTTCACATGGTGGTCATGTAATATTGTATCCATTAACATTTTTTTTAAATCAGACATTTTTAAGGCTTTGATACCAATTGTAAGTGATTTATTCTATATCCCTATGGATTTTAAAAAATTCTGTGATTTAAAGACTTAATAAATTGTTACTTATTTACAAAATAATGATTTTATAATGATTTTGTGTTTTTGTATCCATATATTCTGTGAGCTTTATGTTTGCAGTTTCTCCTCAAATTATTAAGCTTTATGATATTAACTCCCTCATGAACTCTGTTTCTGTAAAAATAAGTGTGTATTTGCGTGTACGTGTGTGCATGCTTGTGTGTGTGTGTGTTTTGGTATGTACTGTGGATACTTATGCTGAGACTTGATTAAAAAAAAATAAATAAATAAAAATTGTTCTATCTGGAGGAGGGGAGGTAGTTCAGCTTCCCCAGAAAATCCATAAAGAGGGTTGGATCATGATTAAAGTCAAATTGAATGACAAATGAAGATGAAAGGAAGAAACTCAGACTCAATGTACCCCATTTACATGTTGATCTATACTGGAGAGAGGGGATAACTTGTGGCAATGCTGAAGGTCTAAAAATAGAAGCATCCTTCAAAAGACACATTAGACACTTCACACACAGGTGGATCAGGAACACATCAGTGGACAGAAGTATAGTAGGTGAGGATCTTTAGGGAGCAGCTTCAGAGGGATTGTAAGGACATCATCAAGTGGAATGTTGGTGAAGAGGGAAGAGGCGCATCTAGGCCTTTTGCCGAATGTCTTTCTCTATGAGCAAATAGGTGGTATCCTCTTGGCATGGATTCTGCAAGGCCTCTTGGTAAACCTGGGGATGGAAGGTTTGAGGTAAAGATGGGAGTTCCTGTTAGCTAAGGTGAAACAGTACAAGGAGAAAATAAAGTCGATGGTGGTAAGGGGAAGAGGGTGGAGGGCAAAAGAAAGACCCAGCTGTTGAGAGGGATTCAGGGACAAGGAAGCCAGATTGATGATAGGATCAGTGTAAGAGAAGTGGAATAAAGGACCACAAGAGTTGAGGTGTGAGAGCCTCTGGAATGGGACTTCTTGGAGATAGATGCCAATATCTGCCATGAGTTGGCAGTTGTGTCTGAGGATCCAGTCCTTCATAAAGTCTAACCAGGGATGTGACTGAGAAAGGGCATGCTCAACATCCTTATATTAGCATTATTCATCTCAGCAGATGTAAGATCAAGGAAGAGATACACTGCTGGGGCAATCATTGAAAAAAGGCTTGGTTCTTTCATCAGGTTATGACGACACGACAGGTTTGTATTGTGCATGAGGGGGAAGTAGACAGTAACAGATATCTCTTAGCACTAGGGTTTGTAATTAATTGTACCTCACTAAAAACAAATAGCTTTGCCAAAAGACAAGATAACAGTTTCAAAATCTTCAAAAGAGGAAGGGAGAGGAATGTATATGAAAGTAAGGGAGAGACAACACGATATAAGAAAAGCAGGTGAAGACAAGCACACCGAAGGAGGCCTAACCATGCACTTGCTCATTCTTCCTGACATCTTCCCTCTTGGGTGAGCAATGATGCTCACTCATTACAGAGAGGCAGATAATCAGCACAATGTGCAAGCAGTGCTAACCGGAACTAATCTAACATGACTCCCGGTTCAGTTCAGTTCAGAGATATTAACAAAGGTGACGCTTCTATCAGCTATTAGAGCTGACTCTTCTGATCATTATCACTGAATGTTTATCAAGATGGCTGGATTGCCAGCAGGCACTCCAGCTCTCACGGAGTAAGCAAGAGGCATATTTGTCTAACCAGCCCAGTAACTGTCATCTGTGGGCCCTGTCTGAGGAAGATCAGACAATCAGCATATGCATATGTGTCTATATAATGCCATGTACAGGGGCCATAGTCTGTTTGAAATAACTTCGGCATAAAATAACTGGTACTCTATACTTGCATAGAGTACCAGTGACATCTGAATACTAAATGGCCGAAGGGAGGTTCTTGCTTCCTCTCTATGGAGCTGCAGGACACCAACCTGCCCTGCAGCTGCCACTCTGCGCTTTGAGAGTTCTCAGCTTGGATGAATGACCAACACATTAAAGGGCTGTCCCCTTCCGAACTCAGCCATTCTGCTAGCAAGTTTATACCCTCTAATGCCAATATGGTTTGGGGTCCAATCTATAATAACAGGTCTTCCCTAACTACGAATTCTCTGTGCAATGATGTAAATGTCAGAGGGTGTGCTGGAATCTGTATGTATGGCAACATGTTCATTTCTCTGGGACGCATGATATTGACAGCCTCTGCTTGGAGCGAGGAGGCATTGTTTGATACCTGCATTGATTTAGCTATTTCTCTTTCTAAAAAAATGGCGCCTGCAGTGTGGATGGTGGGATCTATAAAACTATCAGTGAAGTAGGTTATACTACCCTGCAGAGTGATTACTGTAATGTTCCTCACCACCTCATCCATCAACAGAGGCGGAGGATACTGACTCTTTTTGGTTGTCAAGCTCATGACAGAAAACTCAATCAAGGATGACGCCCACAGCGGGGATGTAACATAATCAGGGTAGGAGGAGTCCATGCCCTTGGTTAATAATTGCTCGTTAAGTTCTAGACATATTAGTACCCTGGTCGTGTGGGACATCCAGAAGTAATTTGCAATGGGCTTATGATCAAGTGCAAGTCGTCTTAACTGCGAGTCAAGGGGTGCTTAGATAACCTTGTCAAAGAACTGTTCTGCCATTAGATCAATTCAGGTGCCCAAGGGGAAAAGGGTCACTTCCACAAGAAGGTTGGTAACCTTAGTCCACCACAGGACAACCAGATTGACCCTGACATCCTCATTTCCTATGTCCGGGCTTGATAATGACTTGGGCAACGGAGGCATAGTCCACTATGTGACGGACTGCATACGCATAGAATAAGTATACATACTATACAGTGTTCATCCTCTATGCGCCGCCCTAACATAGCTCTCATGGTAGAGTCTTACCTTGGTATGGTCAGTCAGGTATCTTATCTCGAAAAGTGAGATACTGGTCAACCCATACCTCCAAGCATTGGAAGACATGAACCCACTCTATGTTTGTCCCCTAGACTTGCTGCCTTGCATTTTGGACGTTAGTGTACTTGGCTGCTGAGATCTTAAGCCCGACTCTACAGCATAACTCAGACATAGGGTCCAGACAGTACTGGCCTGTTTTTACTAAATTCATGAGAACAGGGAGGATTGGATGATCATCTGCATAAGAAGTGATATTGCACCCCTCTGGGAGTGGATGTCGAGGATGTTGAATAGTAATAAGAACTAAGGAGTCCACCAATTGGTTCGAAAGGTAACCTTGGAACTTCCCTCTGACAGTTCTGTCCCGAAAATAGTCATATATATATATGCTAGTAATCTACCTTTGATTCACTTCTGAATCAGGATCTCCTGAAGAGCAAGAGGACTCGCCAGTTCAAAAGCCCTTTTCAAGTCTAGGAATACTATCATAGAGGAAACAGTGCTGATATTGCTAAACTGTGAGCTGCACCCCTTATGAACCCGTGCAGGTGTTCGTGAGGCGGACCCAGTCTCCATCGGACTCGGTTTAGTATCATTGCTCAGACACCCAAGGAGAAAATTGGGGTGGTACCTTCCCGGCTCCTTGGGTTTGGGATGGGGGCTATGTGAGCCCTCTTCTGGCGCTGTGGTAGCATGGAAGTCTCTCAGAACCTGTTGGTGAACTGCAGAAATGCAAGCTCACCTTCAAGTTCAAGGTGGGAAATGATGGGGAAGGAGATCCTATCACAACCCTGGGCTGACCTGGAACCGGCCTTATATGTTCTCCTTAATTTCCTCATGGAGAACATGACATCTGATCCATCAGGCCTCGAACGCTTTATTTCTGATGAGGGCAAGCCTTCCTGAATGCAAGCGTTCTTGGCTTGCACTCAGATCGGCGCTACTTGTTCTAGGAGAGAACTCAAGGCTAGTCTATCTGCCTCAGATTGGAGATCGTGGTGTGTACGTCTGGGGTCTGAGCGATTTCTGGTCCGTCTGACTCAGTGCTACAGCTCTATTAGGGAGGTTTGGTGGCTAAAGGACAAACCACGCTCCAAACACTTTTCTTGATTTACTCTCTTAACAGTTTCCCGAGCTTCCTTGGCTAACTTCTCTCAGAAGAGCGAGATTCTCAGGGGTTCTTTGCCTGCAGAAATGTTCCTTGCACTTGGTAACTCTGAATTACAGGGGCGTCCTTATGGTCTGTAAGGTTGCCACATCTATGGCATTTATCAGTCTGGCTTCTAGAACATCCAAATCGTCACTCAGTGTGAAATCATTGGGCCACGGCGTCCTGGAAAACTTTCCAGTTAGCCCTGTCCACCTTCCAACGAGGATTGTGCTGCAGCATAGGTGCCGGGCCAGCATCCACGATTTTGGTGACTATCCCAGAGATCGCTCGTGAAAGTCTCGTCCCCTGTCCATCTAATTCTCTCAACTAG
>NW_028234424.1:28170523-28173023 GCF_977035675.1 Penaeus japonicus
CACATCAGTGCATGCCATTCACATTGGCAGGAAAACAACCTGCCAATTTTTAAAAGTTGATGCTCAGACGGAATGTGCTTTTCATTGATATGCTCAATTGAGGTAGCCAGCTAGGTAATTCATCTCAGTACATTCCTATTAACAGAATATAAACAAAATTTCCATTTTATCGTATCACTTTACAAACTGCCAAATTCACCAATTTTGCACTGCTGACAAGAAATTTCCCAGAGGCGGTGCAAATCATTGGGTTTTCTGACAGCTGATGCTGGACGTGTTATGGTACAATTTTCATAATAATGGCCACCATCAAGCACTCGTTGGGAAAGAGCCACATGAACCACTGTGTCTGATCCTTGTCTAGGGGTCTGCAAGGTAAAAAATAACATATATTTAATTATAAATTGACTTATTTTCTTATTTTTAAGTCAAATTCTTTCTCTAGCTTCCTCTTTTTTACAACCTGTTATCTTCCCTTACATTAGTTTTACACAAAAAACAAAATTATGCATTATACATACCTTTAAGAAGGCTCTGGCCAACCAAGGGAAATTCCGTGCCCAGGCCACATGCTGAAACAGTTCTGTAGCAACAACTCCAGGATGAACTGCATTAACAGTGATATTTTCCCCTGATGCCTTAATCCGTTTATCTAATTCCTTGGTAAACATCAACTGAGCTAATTTGCTCTGAGCATATGCTCTCTCTGCATTGTAATGGGCCCTGTGAAAACATATTATTTGTATGAACATTAACATATCCTATAAACATATTATTATTATTATCATTATTACTGTCACTATTTTCATCATATTTCTTTCATGCCAAATTGCTGGGTTCATTAGATGTCCTTACGTGCTGTTGATGTCATCAAAATTTATTGAGCCAATATAATGCACTGAAGAAGAAAGATTGACAACATGTGCAGGTCTGTCTGGGGTAGAGCTGGCTTTTAACACTGGCCACAGCAGATGAGTCAACAGGAAATGCCCAAGGTAATTAACACTCCAGTGAGATTCAAAGCCATCTTCTGTTATTTCCAGTGGCCAAAACATAATTCCAGCTGTAGACAAAGAATATAACTAATAAAATTTTGATAACTACCCCTACATCTTAACCCACACAGGACGGGTGGTACAGCATGTGTACCGCGCATTCAAAAGCCTAGTGGCCGGGCGGCACAGTATTGTGCCAGCCATTCAATTGATTTAGGCCTAATAATTCGAACGCCCCGGCATTTGGACATTCAAGGCTAGAATTCCCCCGTTGGGGATGGGTTAATATGTAAGGTATAGTAATATCTGTCCCTGTCATTTATATATATCTAATAAATTACATTTTTTTAATAGCATTTTCAAAAATTAGTAATAACTAGCTAACATAAATAACCTGTAATAGTATTACAAAACTAAAACATTATTAATTGCTTAAATGTCATATAAACTTTCAATAAATTATCAATGATGCAAATCTACTTTACATTACATAAAACCTTTCAAAGAAACTTTTAATTATTCCAATGTAAACAATAACAAAAAAACAATATCAGTTATCAAATGAAAGTCACTTAACCTCCACTTATTTTGGAATGGTTGTATCTATATGTACATAATAAAGTATTACAAAATAGCTGCGCACTGCAATTATCAACCACTTCATAAAAAAAAAATCCATATGTCTAGCTGATGATTTAAAAAATATAAAAGGCTAATCAAGCAGTTATAATAAAATACTGTAAAGTAACTTTTAATGCATGAAATTAGATTTACATTTCTATACTGTGAATTCAACATTCTGTAATCTCTAAAACTACCAAATGACATACCATTATTAACTAGTACATGCAAAGGAAGTCTAAGTGCTTTGAAAGCCTCTGCAAATCTTCTGACAGAGGCTAAGCTAGTCAAATCCAGGTCTAAACATATGACCTTTCCTTCCGCCTTGCCATCGCCTCTTATCTGCGTAATGGCCTTCTCAACCTCTGGCACATTCCTCCCACCTGGAAGTAAATCAAAGATAGTCAACACTAAAGAGAACTTCACTAAAACTCAAAGCCATGTAAAAGATAGCCATATCTTCTATGTATTTCTTAAAGTTTTCATGAAGTTGCAACAGTATAAGGAGATCTCCAAATCGCTTTCCAATCAGCTCATTTTGTGTATAGTGGCTCTATGTTTTAAACTGGCTTCTCAGACTCATGCATCTTACTAAACTCTGTAATCTCTTCATCTATAATAACACATTTTGTTCTTAACATTCCACTGACTAGAAAAAATGGTATTATCTAACAATTCCTATTCATGTTTCATAAAAGTGTCTACACTATAACACCATATATATAAAAGAGAGATTAAACTCCACTCACATTGATCGTAAATCATACACATCTTTTGGATACCCAGCACTCAGGTATCCAAAGACCATAAGCTTAAAACCATTTTCTCATGAAAGTGTGCAACCAGTTGGGAAAAGTTACTGCACTTGTTGCATCTTCTATGCT
>NW_028234424.1:28180523-28188023 GCF_977035675.1 Penaeus japonicus
TCATTCCCTCCCTTTACTCCTCTCTTCTCTCTCCACTCACCTCCTCCTCCCACCACACTCCTTCTCCTCACAGTCGTACTCTCTCTCCACACCTCTCTTCTCTCTCTCTCCCAACCTACCCCTCTCTCATCGTCCCATCTCTCTCTCTCTCTCTTCCTCTCTCTCTCCTTCACACTCCTCTCTCCTCCACCTCCTCTCTCCTTCCTCTCCCCTCTCCACTCTCTCTCCATCTCTTCCTCCTCTCTCTCATCCTCACTCTCTCCTTCTCCCTCTCACTCCTCACGTTCTGTCCTCACTCACTCTCTTCTTGTCTCTCACGTCTCCTCTTTCGTCTTTATTTTCCTTTTTCCTTTCTCTTTCTCTCACTAGCTTCTCTCCTCTCATCTCTCCTCATCTCTCACTCGTCTCTCCTCTTCATCACTCCTCTCTTCATCCTCTCCTCTCTCTCGCACCCGTCCCCTCTCCTCTCTCCCTCTCCCTTTCACTTCGGGCCCCCTTCTCTCCTCTGTCCCCCTCATGCTATCAATCTAACTCTCATATATATAAATATATTATATAATATATATATATAATAATATCTGATTATGATATATAAAATATATATAAGAATATATACATCAATAAAGTAAGTCCCACAAACACACCCCATAAAGAACAAAAACAGTGATAATTCTCAGCCCAGAATAGCGTTTAATACCACATAACCCCGACAACACCTTTTCGAGGGTGTGGTGTACGCACCAATACTCACTCGTGGTGGCCGAGAATTTGACTCATAGAATAGAGAAGGTGTCCTGGGCAGTTGTAAACAACAATCCTTCATGAAGTACTTATTCATTCATCACTTTCTATTTCCCGCTATCTCTCTCTACCCAACTCTCCCACTCCCCCTCCCCACCCTCACCCTCCCTACCTCCTCCTTCTCCCTCCCCCACCCACCTCTCCCTCCCTATCGCCACCCCCACTCGTCCTTCTCACCTCGTCCATATTTCTCACTCAGTCATTTTTTTTTCCCCTTTCTCTCTCCACTCCTCCTCTGGTCGCCGTACTCCCACTCTCTCATCTCCTCTCCTCTCACTCTCTCTCTCACATCTCTCTACCCCTCTACTCCTCCTCTCTCCCTCCTCTCCTCCTCCTCTCCTCTCATCTCCGCCCACTATTCTCCCTTCGCTCTCCTCTCTCCTCTCTCTCATCAGCCTCCTCTCTCCCTCTCGTCAACTCTCTCAATCTTCTCTCTCGCTCTTGTCTTTCTCTACCTCTCTCTTTCTTTTCTCTCCTCTTCTTTCTTTCTCCACATATCCTCTCTCCTCTCTCTCTCTCTCTCTCTTCCTCCTCACTCTACCTCTCTCACTCTCTCCATCTCCCTGTCACTTCTACTCCTCTCTCTCTCTCCCTGTCGTGTCACACTCCTCTCTCACTCTCTTCTCTTCATCTCTATTCCCTCCTCCCCTCTCACACTATTCTCTCACCCTCTCCTCTCTCTCTCTACCGTCTCTCTACACTCACCTCTCTTCTACTCTACCTCCCCTCCCCCCCCCCCTGGCTTCCCTCGTCTCCTCTCTCCTCTCCACTCCTCCCACTCATCTCCTCCTCCTCCCTCTCTCTCTCTCTCTCTATAAACATCTTCATCTCTGTCTCACTCTCTACACTCTCACTTATACCTACCTTCCTTTCTCTCCTCTGTCACTCTCGTTGCTCGTACCTCTCTCTCTCCCTCTCTCACTCACCTCTCTCTACCCACCTACTCTAAATAGCCTACCTCCCCTCCTCCGGACACCCCTCTCCCCCCACCACCTCCCCCCAAAACTCTACCTCCCCCCGCCCCCCACCGCCCCCCCCGCCCCCCCCCCCCCCCCCACTCTCCCCCCTCCTCATCCCTCTAAACACCGTCCCCCACCCTACTCAACAAACTCCCTACACCCTCCACTCTACCTCCCTCCGTCTCTAACCTCCCCCCCCCTCTCCTACAACCTCTACCTTCCCCCCCCCCTCCCAAACTACCTCCTCCCCACCTGAAACGTAACTACCCCATCCCCCCCTACACTCCAACTAACCTCCCCCCTCCCAAACCACTTACTACTATAACCACTCTCTCTTCCTCTCTCTATCGCTATAACCCACCACAACTCTACCATCCCGCCCCCCCCCCCCTCCCCCACCCACTCCCACCTCCCCTCCTCCCCCCCCTCTCCCCCCCCCCCCGCCACTCTCATCTCTCTCTCTCATCTCCCTTCCTCATCTCGAACCACCACCTCTCTCCCCCTCTTCTCTCCCTCTCGTCTCTTCAACGTCTGACACCTCTCTCTTCCTCCCGTCCCTTCCCTCTTCTCCTCTCTCCACTCTCCTCTCTCCTCAACGCTCTCCCTCTCTCTCTCAGCTCTCCCTCATCTCTCCCCCACTCCGTCATCTCTCTCTCACTCTCTCACCTACCTCCCACCACCCCTCTCTCCTCTCTCTCTCTCTCCTCTCTCCTCTCTCTCTCCTCTCTCTATCTCTCCTTCTCCCCTCTCTTCCTTCTCTCTCTCTCTCACTCTTTCTCCTCCCTCTCTCCTCTCCTTCCCACCCCCTCTCCCACCCCCTATCTCTTTCTCTCTCTCTCTCTCTCCGCCACGTCTCTCACTCTCTCTCTCTCTCTTTTCATTCTCTTTCCTCTCTTTCCTCTCTCTCTCTTTTCTCCTTCTCCTCTCACTCTCTCACTCTAACCGTCCCCCCCCCCCCCCTCTTCTCTCTCTCTCTTCTCTCTCTCACCCTCTCCTCGCCCCTCTATCCCTCTCTCTCTCTCTCTCTCTTCTCCTCCCTCTACTCCCTCCTCCTCTCTCCTCCTCTCTCCTCCTCTATTTCTCTCTTCTCCCTCTTCTTCTCTCTCCCACCCCTGGGCCCCTATCCTTTCTCTTTCTCCTCCCTCTCTCAACAATCCTCTCACTCCGTCTCCTCCTCTCGTCTCTCTCTCTTTCCCTCTCTTCTCTCACCTCTCTCTCTCTTTCTTTCTCCCTCTTTCTCCCACATTCCTCCGTCCGTCTTTCCATTTCTGTCTCTCTTTCTCTCTCTCTCTCCTCTCTCCTCTCTACTCCCTCCCCTTCTCTCTCGTCTCTCTCGCCCCTCCCATATCTATCTCTCTCCTCTCCTCTCCTCTCTCTCTCATCCTCCTCCTCATCCTTCCTCTCTCTCCTCTCTCTCTCCTCTCTCTCATCTCTTCTCACTCTCTCACCTCTCTCCCGTAATCATAGCGCTCTCTTCTCTCCTCCTCCCTCGTCACTCCTCTCTCTCTCCTCTCCCTCTCATCTCTGGCGTGTCGAGGCCCGGGCGTTGGGTGCGGGTCTCTCTCTCTCGTCTTCTCTCTCTCTAAAAAACCCTCCCCTCCCTCCCACCCCCCCCCCTCCCCCCCCACCACTACCCTCCCTACCTTCCCCCCCCCCCCCCCCCTCCCCCCCCCCCCTCCCCCCACCCCCCCCCTCCCCTTAAACCCACCTTCACTCACTCTCACTCTACCTTCCCTACCTCCCCCGCCCCTCCACCACCCTACCCCCCCCCCCTCCCCATCTCCCACCCCCCTCCTCCCTCCCCCCCCCCCAACTCCTCTTCCCCCCCTCTCCCCCCCCCTCCCCCGCCCTCCCCCCATTACCCTCTACCTCACACCTTCCCCCCCCCTCGGTCTCTACTCTCTACCTCCCCCCCCCCCACCTCCCCCTATTAATATACAAACAAATTAAATAAAAAAAACGTGATAAAAGAAAAAGAAAAAAAAAAAAAATAGAAACAGAGAGAGAAAAGAAGAGAAGAAGAGAGAGAGAGTAATATATATAATATATTATCTCTCCTCTCTCTATACTCTCTCTCTCCCTCTCTCTCCCCCTCACACCTCGTCCTCCCTCATCTCATCTCTCGTCATCCTCAATCCATCTCCTCTCCTGCCTTCTTCTCCTATTTCTCCATTTCATCAAACCGTCTCTCTCCTCCTCTCTCTCTCTCCCTCCTCTTTCCTCTCCCCTCTCTCTCTCTACCGCCCCCCCCCCCCCCCTCTCTCTCTTCTCTCTCGTCTCTCTCTCTCTTCCGCCTCCCTCTCTCTCTCATCCTCTCTCTCTCATCTCATCTCTCTTTCTCATCCCTCTCTCTCTCTCTCCCCCCCCCATCCTCTTTCTCTCTCTCTCTCTCCTCCTCACTTTCTCTCTCCCTCTCTCTCTCTCTTTTTCTCTCTCCCCTCTCTCTCTCCTCTTTTCTTTCTTTCTCTTCACTCTCTCTACCTCTCTTCTCTCTTTTTTTTCCTTTTCATCCGATTCTCTCTCTCTCACCTCTCTCTCTCGCTCTCTCTCTCTCCCTCTCTCTCTCTGCTCTCTCCTCTCTCTCTCTCTCTCTCTCGCTCTCTCCTCTCTCTCGACCTCCCCCCCCCCCCACTCTCTCTCATCCTCTCTCTCTCTCCCTCTCTCTCTCTCTCACCACACTACTCTCCCCTCTCTCCTCTCTCTCTCCCTCTCTCTCTCTTCTCTCTCTCCTCTCGCTCCTCTCTCTCTCATCACTCTCCTCGCCCTCATCCGCTCTCCCTCTCTCATTCTCCCCCCCCCCTATCTCTTTCTCTTTCTCTCCCCCTCTCTCTCTCTCCTCTCTCCTCCCCTCATCCTCGTCTCTCTACTCCGTCTCTCTCTCTCTCACGCAACTCACACTCTCTCTCCTCCTCTCCGTCTCTCTACTCTCCCCCTCGCTCTCTCTCTCCTCATCCATCGTCTCTCTCACTCTCCCTCTCCTCTCTCCTCTTGTCTCTCTCTCTCTCTTTTAATATCTTTCGTTTTCTCTTCTCTCACTCTCCTCTCCCCTTCTCCCTCCCCTCATCTCACCTCCTCTTGTTCCCCTTATCCTCTCTTCTCCTCCCCTCTACTATCCCCTTTCTCCTCTCTCTCCCCCTCAACTCCTTCCTACTCCCTCTCTCTCCTCTCTCTCCTCACTAACCTTCCCTCTCCCTCTCTTATTTTCACTTCTCTCCTCCCCCTCTCTCCCTCTCTTTCTTTTTCTCTCTCTCTCTCTCTCTCTCTCTCTCTCTCTCTCTCTCTCTCTCTCTCTCTCTCTCTCTCTCTCTCTCTCTCTCTCTCTCTCTCTCCCTCTCCCTCTCCCTCTCCCTCTCTCTGTCTCTCGTTCGTGTCAGTTATAACACAAAGTCCAACAGTGTCTACGTGTACTTAATCACACTTTATCTGGGCATGAGTTAAAAGTCCCCACTGAACAGGCGGGAAATCCTGGCCGTTTATCACGCAGAGAAGAGAACCACCGAGTAACAAGGTCGTTTATTGGCTTGAATTGCCTCACAGTTGCTCATCCAAGCACGTACATGTGTCAACAAACGCTTACCCACTCGAAAACATTATCTCCACAAAGTCTAAGAGGTTTGGCTGGAGAGAAAGAGAGAGGGAGGGAAGGAGGGAGGGAGGGAGAGAGGGAGGGAGGAAGAGAGGGAGGGAGAGATGAGAAGTGAGGGATCGATGGGAGGGAGAGAAGGGAGAGAGGAAGAGAGGGAGCGAGAGAGGGAGGAAGAGAGAGGGAGGGAGGGAGAGAGAGGAGAGAGAGGAGAGAGAGACGGGCGAGCAGAAGAGAGAGAGATCAGATGAGATGAGAGGGAGAGAGAGAGAGAGAGAGAGAGAGAGAGAGAGAGAGAGATGTAGACAGAAAAAGTATAGAACAATTAGATAAACAAATTAAATGAATTCGGATGAATAGCATAAGGAGACAGCGATGATCAGCAAATGCAGCTTGAGGGGAAGGCTTTGGAAAGACGAGAAGGAAAAGCGAAAATACTTTTTTTGTGAGCCTGGGTGAGGGGGGGGGGTCGTTACCAAGGCTCGGGGAGACTTGGCCTCGAGCGCTGCGAAACGTAAGCCTGGTTGATGGTAAGTACCTGCAGTTATCCGTTGCCTTTATGTATTACATTGATCGACAAAATCGATCAGGAACAGAAAGTGGGTATTTGAATATATAATAATACAAATTATTAAATACATAGATACAACATGTGTGTTGTAGGATACATAAACGCTCACATAACACACATTATGTGATATTATGTTATGTATATATATAAAATATATATAATATATAATATATTAATATATATTATATATATTATATATATATATCTAAGTATATATGAATATATATATTATATATATAATATATATATATATTACAAGTTATATTATATATATATATATATATATATGACAGTATATACAGATATATATTATATATATATATATATATAATATATAATATATATATATATATACCTATATATATATATGTGTGTGTGCGTGTGTGTGTGTGTCATTCAATTTTCCGTAAGCAACCCTTTCGCAGACTTTGTCTCCTAACAAGCTCAATTTGAATAATCCAGTCACTTGATGTATCATAATTGGTAACATCCAACCGATAGGAGAGTGTATGAGCCTACTACAGCGCAGTGTAATTAAACATGAGGCGGATCACCTTAACTATCTCCCCGTCCAGTAATGAAAGATGAACCTTGGGATGTGTGACTGACCGAGCAGGTGCAAGCAGAGAGGAAATCAAATCCCAATCGACTTATGACGTCACGTGTCTATCACCTTTATTGAAATGCACAACGCTTGGCTGAACGAGCAGTCTGACAGAAAGGAAAAGTGAGGCTTATGTCGATAAGAAAATGAAACAAACCAGTGTTCCATTGGCATTGTCAAAGTGAATTGAAGATTGGTGGCTTCTACAATGATTGACGTGTTATGACAGAATTACATTACGGAAAAAACGGTGCGTAGATCAGACTGCTAATCAACAGGATTACCGTGAGATTTATATTTGTCTCATGGTCTGTAAGACGACACGGAAGAGATGGCCGAATTGTGCACAAGGTCGGCTAGATTGCATGGTAACCGACGTCAACTTTTTCGAGCAGGAACCTTCGTCCATGGAGAAATAATTTGCGAACCAAGAGCTATGACGTGGCCCTGGGAGTGTGACGTCACCACAGGGTCTGAGCACGACCTTACAGCAGTTGGTGACAAGGATTGAGGGGCTCAGGCGTGCCCTCTGGTTGGTGCGTGGCCCCGCCCTTGTGCTGGTCCAGAGCGGTCACAAGCGACTTATGCTGCTTCCGGCTGGCAACAATGAGAATGTTGCCAGCCGGTTGACCCGGCACATGACCTCCCAGCTGGCCGCCATGCAGGCAGGTGAGCAGATGTTCACGTCGCCCCGGATACCAGTAGCTAGCCCGAGCACCCACTCACCCCGGCCCTTCCTCCTGTTGCTACGGCGTCCTCACCGGGCATGATGCCTGCGCGAGCCCTACCGCTGCGGCCGCCCACCTGCTCTGGCCCGCCGCTGCGCCCCGCCTCGCTGTCAAGTGTCACGTGCCCCTGCGACGGAGCCACTTCTGCAGGTGGCATTACGGCGTCTCGTGATAGCAGTTCCTTTTATCAAAACCGACTTGTACAAACGTCAGGGGCAACCCTTTGACTCCTCTCTCCCCAGCCCCTGAAAACA
>NW_028234424.1:28193023-28200523 GCF_977035675.1 Penaeus japonicus
AGAGAATGTGAATAATCCCGGTGTAGTCACAAATGAGTACACCAACGATCAGTCTGCAAAGTAAATTGTGAAAAAAAAACTCTGTGACGCACTAACCTAAAGCTATGTTTGCTCTTTTAAGTGATAGAATTTTGATACCATTTTCAATTTATCTCAAATTTTAATTTCAAAAAGTAGATTTCTAGTATGTTAGTGGAGTACAGAACATTATTTATCACTTTACTTTTATTAAAAACATTTTTTTTTTCTCGTTTCTTACATTTTCATAACTTATTGCCCGAGACTGGTTTTAGATGAATCGTTAACCATGGTGTACCATTGTCATTAGAATTTCCTTACGACTTTGATGCTATATATAGAGTGCTACATTTTAATTTGAGCCAAACGGTATAAATGTATCATTTTGAGCGTCTATCTTTGTTAGAGGTCTATCTTGTCTTCGTTTCACCAGTGATCGAGATATTCCCTGTCGATTTTCTCAGAAAAGGCAAAATATGACGCAGATGCTAGCCATATGCTATCGTACAGTTATTGCTGGCTTCCTTTGTATCTTTATAAATTTCGAATATGTCGCTAAGGGTAGTATACTTGGGGCCTTTCTTTTTTTTATTTTATGACGATAAGTGACGCGGCATTTCTTCTAGTATGAAAATGGCAAGAAAAGCACTGCCGATGATACCTCTCATATTTTCTTGTCTCAGATCAACAGGAAGACCACTTGTGGCTAATCCACTGAATGAGGATCTTGATTGATTTTTTTCTTGGTGTTCACCATTATCTTTCTTTCGTTCTCTCTCCTTTTTCTCCCTCTCCTTCTTCTCCTTCTCCTTCTCTCTCTCTCTCTCTCTCTCTCTCTCTCTCTCTCTCTCTCTCTCTCTCTCTCTCTCTCTCTCTCTCTCTCTCTCTCTCTCTCTCTCTCTCTCTCTCTCTCTCTCTCTCTTTATCTCTATCTCTATCTCTCTCTCTCCTTTCCTTTCTTTACCACAACACCACACGCTCATTTCTTTAACAGGTTATGTGGTTTTGTGGTTGCGGAGTTAGACACTTTATACTCTGCAAGAAGTATCTGTGGTTCGACCCTTTGTGTGAGTATGCAGTAATTTACCACTGTCAAAGCAGAAATATAATGTTCCTTTACAGCTAATTCATATTCACTTATTTTACCTGACTTGCTTTCGGGTACTTTTGGCGATTTCCTTGTAAGACGAACATTGCAAGTGGATATTGGATCGAAACTCACACAGGGAAAGTATTTTAGATGCAAGCTGAGGATGCTCCGGGTTCACGATAAACATCTTGGAAAAGTGTGCTGTACATTCTTGTCATCTTGTGTTAATGTAGCTGTTAAAAAAATGTGTGTTCTACCATAAGCATTTGTGGTTGTTATTATTCTAAGAAATGAAATGAGATCTCTAGCAGAAATGAATGTGAATTAAAGTAAATTAAAGACATAAAAAGTGGACCTTTCGTCTAGACAGGCTTAACATCAGACTTACATTAAGAATTTCCCCTTTTCTGCACGAAATTCGTCTGGATCAATTATTTTAATCCGGCGAAAACTTTGCTGTTGTTTCTTTAGGCTTTAATAATAATATTCCTATTTCTTATATAATAGCCCGCCTAAATAATGGTCCTTGCTCTTTGATACTGAATTTCTCTTTATCTCTCTCTCTCTCTCTCTCTCTCTCTCTCTCTCTCTCTCTCTCTCTCTCTCTCTCTCTCTCTCTCTCTCTCTCTTTCACACACACACACACACGCACATACACTTTTTTGCGTTTACTTTTGTTGGTTATTGAGGAACAATTAAAAATACATGTGGGAATATAGAGACCAGCGTAAGGTTTTCTTGGGAAGGGAAGAACGTCGTGCCTAGCACACTGATGTTGACCTTTAAGTTGCCTTCCTCATGTTGAAGTGTCCCATCTTCGTCCCCATGGGTAAGTAGTTCAAGTGAGGGAATGTCCTGGTGAGTCCATGCGCCTTGAGTAAGATGAGGAGAAAGTGTGAGTGAATGTATATATGAGTGGATATATGTGCGAGTGAGTAAGATGAATAATCAAAATAAACTAATACTTACTGAAATAATAATTATGAAAGGACAGATGCTTACAACAATACAGCAAATCAAACTATAATGTTACTAACTTGATAATAGTTAGCTTGTAAAACAGAATAGATATCGTTATTCATGAATGAATCGCACTAAATGCATGCAAACAACTATATGAATAATGATAAGAATTGTAATTTGACCTGAGTCTAGAATTTTCGGTGCAATTATCAATTGGCCCGTCGGATAATTGGCTCGTGGTGTATGGAAAACGGCATCAAATCTTTGTATATCTCTGATTATATTTTGTGAGGTGTTTTGCGGCTAATATGCGTTTAAAATTTGGCGAGTACCTTAAACCTAATCTTATATCTATAATGAAAGGAATGAGAATGGATAAAATTCGAATCAATCAATTTAATGAGATGATTAAAACAAGACGAATACGAACTACTTGAGATTAATTACCACGCACAAGAAACTAAATAATAAGTATAACAAACGAGGATTGCTTTCGTTTTCCATATCAGATGGGCCTGATACCAATATTGTTAACCTTTAACGGCATATGAAAGCTCAGCCCACATCCTCCAATGCCCCGGAGGGCGTGGGCATAGGGGAGAGGGGAGAGGGGAGGGGGGGGGGCGATCGTGGAGGCGCTACCGCATGACACGAGCGTGGGAAGTGGGTTTGAAATATCTTAGCTTATCCTTGATGAATCGGAAACATAAAGGAAAATAATGATAAAACTTTACCAACTTAGGAGATCACTGATATTGCTAACACAAATATTGATAAGAAACGAGAGACATCGGGAAAATCCAAATAACGGTTAGTGAATGAAAGAAATGAAGTAAAGAATAGTAAAAGGTTGAAACTTACATAATTTCTTTCATAAAATCATTTTCACAATAAGTTAGATCATTCACTTACTGAAGTTATTAAAGAAGTCATACTTACATTTTCACAATAAGAATACACTTCAGAGACGAGTTCTTTGCTGGCCGAGAGGCAGAATCCCACGCCGGCATCAGGTTGTCACTGATTGCCATGAACTACGGTTTATTGCATCAGTTCAGTGTCGTGAACCAGGAATTCCCTTATGACCTGAGATTGGCTGTTTCGCATTTCCCCTTCGTCCTTCCTCCCACTCCTGGCTCCTGGCTGCAGCAGTGCTTGTCAGCCCAGATACCCGAAGGTGGAAAAGTTATTGCCATAAAGAACAGTGAAGAGAAGCAAGGGAATCGAGACAGACTTCAGAAAAAAAGCAGACAGAGAGAAGAGCACAGCTCAGCCGAGCATACAGCTCTGACGTCCAGCCTCGCCAGCTGGAGGCAAGTGTAATACTTGAGCCCCTCCAGGAAACTGCTGCGGAAGAAATTCGTCTGTACTCTTCTAAGTCAGTATACATCAGGTGTTTTGCTTACATCTGGCGGAAGCGTGCACTGGTGGGAGTAGTGAAACCAGCATAAGGTTTGCTCGATCTAGTATTATTACATAGCACTCGATGGTGCCAAGAGAGCAAGGTAGCATTGGTAATATCATGGCGTAGTGACCTTGCCAAGTAAGAAGAGAGATGGATTTCCTGTGGAGCAAGCTAACTGATTGATGTTGACCTTTAGCTGCCTTCGTTTCGGTCTGTGTTCCTCGAAGCTCGGTAGTCCCATCTTCCTCCTCGTGGGTAATTAGCGCACGTGGAAGAATGTCCACAATGTAGTCACCATCTCTCTCTCTCTCTCTTTCTCTTTCTCTTTCTCTTTCTCTTTCTCTCTCTCTCTCTCTCTCTCTCTCTCTCTCTCTCTCTCTCTCTCTCTCTCTCTCTCTCTCTCTCTCTCTCTCTCCTAGTTAAACTAACACAGTAAGCAGACGTGCTCCCACGTGCATAATACCAATGCAAATTGGGATTGTGCTCATATGCTGATATATTAATCATTAGCATAGAAAGACATACATTGAACGTGGTAAAAAAAAAGTTATTGGAATCATGAATGCATAGCATATTAATGACACAATAATCACTGTCCATGGGGAAAACAATATCTAAATCCATAAAGATTATTGAAGGTACTGCACCCTTCAAATGTGCCATCTTCAAATTGCTCCCTACATTATGAGGATAAGCCTTAATTGCGGAGCAGATGCTTTGCTGAGATTATATGCGAGTCTTTCTGCGAGTGCTGATTAGTGAGAGTGCAAACGAGTGTTGACTCGATCGGAGCTTACTTACCCACCGTGGTACCCAACCACAGCAGTAACCGCCAGGCTTGGATGGGGCTTGATATGCTGACTACAGGGATGTGAGGCCGGTGCGCTACCACTGTACTAGCCTTATGGCTATGCTCACTCCATTCTGCCCATATTGTTCAAAATGGGGGCATAGACCACAAGCATATTCATGTGACATGTTCTTGGCATACACAGCTCATACTACAACGAGAAGATTGCCCAAGGGAAAAAAAAACATCCCTAGGAAAGTGCCATCTGTCATCTTGAGCATACTGAAAATTTCTGATTGTGCGCACACTATCCGAAAGACAGAAAAGACAAAATGCAGAAAAAGTGAGGTCTTCCCCCTTAAAACTCTGCTCCACCTACTCACCTTAAAGGGGATGCCAAATTTCCAAGACTTTGAAGTACAAATGTGTCTACACAAAATACCCCTCCGAATTTTGTCCCTTCAGTTCCAGCCACAACACCTTCTACAGTGCAAGCTTCATTTGCAACTTCAGAACCACCACTAGCTTCAATTGCAACTGAAAACCAGCACCAGCTGTAGTAACATCTGCTGCATCATAAGTGCAGGTGCAGCTCTAACAGCAACACCGGCTGCAGTATTAGCTTCAGAACCGGCTTTAGCTCCATGCACACAGCAACAGGACACATAAGATTAAACCAAATGCTGATGTAGATAACTGATAAAACGATGGCCATGATGTAACAGCAGATTGCACTGCAGCTTCAAGAAAAGATGTTTTCTCCACATTTCTGCAACTGAAGTGACAAATGACAGCTTAAAATAGACCCTTTCTCTCTGTCTTTCGATCTCTCTATTTCTCACTAACTCACTCTGTCTGTAAACAGCGAGATGCCGTCAATTGTGACCCAGGGGGAAAAGAACACAGACGTTCTCTCCTGCAGTATTTGTTTCGGGGCGCCTGGAGGTTAGAGCTGTGTGCTCTGCTGTTCTGTTCTGAACTCACCTGCTTCTTCTCTCTTTCTGCCTCCTTTACCATTCCTGATGTTTAATTATAGCGGCAACTTTCATTTCCCTAGAGCATCCAGTCTAAGAATTAAAACTGCAACCAGGATCCAGATGCAGCTGGAGGTAGAAGGAAAAAAGGAAGCAGGATCTCTCAGGTCACGAGGGAATACCTGCCTCACAATACTGAATTAATATAACAAGGCTTGGTTCATTAAATCAGCCTTTTCCTCTGCTTTGATTAACCTTGATTATATTCATTATCAGTATGGCAATTCAGACAACCTTAGGGTGAATTTCATGGCCCTAGGGTATCCATGCTAGCAAACACAGCAGCAACCAGGAGCCAGGTGCAGCTGGAAGCAGAAGGGGATACAGGAAGTGGGAGAGTTCAGAACAGAACAGCGGAGCACTCAGGTCCGATCTCTAGCTTTGCTAGCTGGAAGCAAGTGTAATACCGGGCCATCCCAATAAACTACTGCAGTAGAGAACGTCTGTGTTCTTTCTACCGCGGGTCACTACTGGCGGCATTTAGCTGTTTACACACACTCTCTATCTGCCTCTTATGCTCTCTCAGTCTCTCTCTCTTATTCCATCTCTCTTTCACTCTTTCTTTCCCTCTCTCTCCTCTCTATTTCTATCTCTATTTCATTCTATAAATATCTCTATTTCTCTCTCTTTCTCCCACGTGCTCTCTCTCTCTCTGTCACTTTCTTTTTCTCTGTCTTCCTCTTTCTTCATCTCTCTCTCTCTCTCTCTCTCTCTCTCTCTCTCTCTCTCTCTCTCTCTCTCTGGTGGTTGTCCCAGTGTGTTGAAACTATCCTATACAAAAATAGGAATGTGATACCAGACAATGGGTTTATATGAATTAGGTTTATTTCACAATGCAAATAGCATATGTTAAGTAACACATGTCACAAGAAGTGATAACACTACAGTACAATCATCACTGTAATCAAACACTATAACGACAAGTATAAGCAGGAGGCTAAATCCGGCGTCATTAGTAGGAAGCCGATCTTTATCTGTTTCTAAGGTCCAAACATTCTGGTTATATGGAACGGTTTTCCCATTGGCATTCCCAACAGCAGTTACAATTGGGAGATACCTATGTGAAAAACAATTATCTGTCAAAAGTGACATGACCTGGTTCAAGAAAGGCATACCTGATACCTTATTGTGAGAATATAATTCAGTGTAATATATATATCTTATATCATATATAAACATACTGTATAATCCTGATACCATCGGCCACCAACTATGCAAGTCACCCTCGACTTGCAAAGGAATATAATAACGAAATACTGGTCATGCATGAGAAACGTGTAAAAACAAGAAATTATAGAATTAGCCCTTGTGATACTAAAACTTACTTCACCATAATCGTTAGGACTCAACACCCAGGGGATGGGCCTTCCTGACTGTGCAATTTCAGATGGACATCAGGGTTAACAAGGCTGGTTTGATAAGTCGTTCTAGTGATATCCTCTGCATTACGTCACGGAGAACTAAAATGAATTCACGAGTAGTGCCTGATGCACAGCAAGAGCTTGGATGACTGCTAGTCCCTAAGAGTAGGGTGAGAGATAGATGATGGCTAGAGATAAATAAAAAAACATATGCCAATTTTAACTGATGGAATTATGGTTAACTTAACTTGCATGTTCACTTTTGCGGCACATTGACAAATGATGTGACATGTAATTCAACGGACACTTATGATAAAAATATGTAGGTGGTGCAAAATGGGATGAGAATTAAAACTTGCAGTAACAGATTTATTTATTTCAAAAAGGTATAGGTTTGAAACTTTTCACTAATGAGACCAAGATATGGTCATTCCTCCAAGCAAGGCCTATTCTCTAAGGAAGGTGTGGCTACTTGTCCTGACGAAGCATACCGTGATGGCGGGTTTCCTTTTTAATATGACCGTTAAATAGGTCATAGCTGTTTTGGTAAAAAACTGGAGCTATTTCGAGCGAAACATTATCGTACTGGCAGTACTATTTCTCAAGGGGACCGTGTAATAGCTCAGGAAATAGATGTCTTTTCTTGAGACCATCGCGGCTGTGGAAGCAGAAAATCGGGGCAGGCCTGGGAGAATGACAGCTACTTCATAGTGAAACCGAATTTTGTCGTCAAATCGAACAGAAATACAGCTGATAATCCATGGCTGAAAATGTAGAGAAATTTTAAAACATTATCGTGCAACAATGTGTAGTCGTCATTTTGGGTATTGATCAAGAGG
>NW_028234424.1:28228023-28230523 GCF_977035675.1 Penaeus japonicus
TAATGGACTACCTAGGCCTAGCCCATCAGAGTGAAAAATATTACACATTTTACATTTTGCAAGGGTAGATCATTCGGTGATTACAATACAATTTTATACATATCTAGACGAAGTTTATCACAAGCTTATATTTCTATTTCCTTGTGTTCATGTCTGTGCAAAGTATCTAAAGATAGTTTTGAACAGGCATAAGTATCGTTTACGTGCTAAGTCATCTGGACTATGTGGTTTTCTCCCAGGCCAAGGAAACTGAATAACTGGTTAAACTGGTGTCAAAGTTCTTACCCTGGAAATGGTTGATCTTCTCATGTACACTTCCGGAAAGTGAAAAGCTTTAACATATTGGCATACTTATAGTAAGCTTATCAGTGCACAGATTACTAGCAAATATACTTGCTATATCCATAAAGAAACTCGAAAAATGCCATGCTCTACAATTCACATTATTTAAGAAACGATGATAAATATCACACAAGGTTAAAAAAAAAACGATATTATACGTAATATTTATGTTCACATTAAAACGATCAGAAAATCCCTCCGTTCTTAATCAGTTTCAAAGGTAAGTCAAAACAATGGTAGTAAAGCGAAGAGTGAGTGTCAGTTAAAGCCGTCTCTTCCGCTGGCACGGCACTCTTTTACGCCAGGCAGCGTGGGGTTGGGTCTGGGCATTTGGGTGGGATTATACATAGACCTCAACACAGGGGAACGTAATGCGGTCTTTTTAGTATATTAATGTTCAGTAAAATAAATACTGATTTGCAGCTGGACATGCAATATGCCTCTGATAACTATCAGTGCCATGAAGTTACACATCAAAGTTTTGTAAATCGTGCAATGTCATAAATTAACTACTTTAAGGTTGACAAAACATACAAAAGTTATATCTCGTTATTGTAATCGGACACTGCATGTAGAGGTGAAATGAAAAAAAATATACATCTATATAGTATAAAGGAAATGACATTCTTTGATTATATAAAAACTGGTCACTAATATCTCTCACCAGAAATGGAGAGAGAGGCAGAGAGAGAATTATATAGAGGGATGCAGAGATGTTATGAAATAGGTAATGATACAGAATGATACAAGTGTAAATAAAAGCTGCAGAGATACGTGGGCACAGCGGAAGATGTAAAAATGCAGAATACAGCAAAATTTGCGCAGAAAATAACGTAAAGAAACAATGAAAGATGTAGATATGCAACTGAATAATAGATCCAGAGAGATCCAGAGACTCAATGGAAAAGGTAAAGATACAAGAAAACGATGAGATTTGAAGAGATACAGGGAATTGCAGATGTACACTACAGTGAACGATGCAGACATACAAATACAATGAAATGTGTAGAAACTCAAAGAAATGTGTAAAGGTACAGATAAATGCAGAGATACAATGAACATGTAGATATGCGTATACGAATTAAGAGACAAAGAGAGATGTAGAGATACAGATATATAGAAGTAAAATGAGAGAAGTCTAGATAAAGAGAATTGTTGAGAGAGAGGAGAAAGAGAAACAGAAATACAATGAGACCTGTTTAGATAAAGTAAGAGAAAAAGAAATTTAGAAGAGAAGAAAAACGTACTTAAACAAATACTTTATATTGTGAAATACTTTTTTAATAAGATCTATAATTTTTCAATAAATATAGGGAAAGTCAGTGTGAAACATGTCCATCAAATGTTAAGCCATGTCTCTCAATAATGTCTCTATGGTACTGTATTACGCGAGCATGTAGATTTTCTGTTATTGTTTCGAGAGCGTGAAGTGTGAAATGAGATTCTAGAGTTTTCATCAGCCAATCTTTGAACACGTTGATAGATTGCCTCTACAAATGATGGCTTGAGCTTATCTAATTGAAATATTACTTGATATTTATTTTTGAAATGCATATGACAAGAAAAATAAAGAATGAACTCATATTAGAATTTACATGTAATGTGTACAGATTCGAAAATAGTAAGATTAGAAAGGAAACCTATAAAACTCTTGCCACCACTCGGACGACCGAAATTTCGAGTTACTTGGTTGGTTGAACCTCTTGTTTTCATACATATACATTTTTTACCGTTATTTGAAAAAAATAAAAAAAATACTTTCCGAAAAATGCCGTTACTAAATACCACAAAAAAAGGTATTGATGTATTCCTCTCACCTCCTACTACTCATATATAGTGGATATAATCCGTGATCACCCTCCTGCACCCCGCAAACTAGGCCCCGATAGTAGGGGAAGGCATGGAGCAGATCGGGGAAATTGCTGGGTAATATATGATTAAATTGCATTGGCAAATTACATAAATGTACCATATATCCATCATATACTTGTCAATTGTAAAATAAAAATGCTAAAGATGCGTTTTTTTACGATTTACTCACCCACATGAAGTACCGTGTGTACAGCGATCGCGACATAAAACGGTTTTTGACAGGAATTTTAACCTAACCTATCGAGAAACCTAATTTTATCTAGCTTTGAAGTTAGCCCTAGACAGG
>NW_028234424.1:28240523-28248023 GCF_977035675.1 Penaeus japonicus
TAACAAAGATTGTTCTAATCTTCACATTATCTTAAGTCTATGGACTCAAGTAGTACTACATTCAGTCTTTTTCTTAGTGTTCTATTTCAGAGAAAAAAGACTAAACATGATTACATATTAAATCAATTTAACATTGTAAAATACGAATTACATCACAGTTATTAGATAACACTAAGAATGTTGATTATGTGAATGACCAATAGTTGAATATACAGTTACAGTCAGTAATCAACATAATAACCATGGGGCATGAGAACTCAAGAGTGAATTAATCATTAACCAACCATCTGAAATACATTCTTACAAAGAATGTCATCATGGCATTTAAATACAGAATTCAAATTCAGTCTATTATTATATCCTTTGATGCTGAATAGTGAGATGGAGGCCCACAGATGGCAAACTTCATCCTGCGCAAGTCAATGACTCGCAATGCCTTCCCATGAGAACCATGATACAGTGTCATTATCTTCAAATGCCACTTGCTGAACTGCCATCCAAACTGGCCCCGTGTCCTGAACCATCACCGCCATGGACGTCTGCCTGCTAGAGACGTCTTGGAGGCTGACCTTGGAGGCGTGACTGGGAAAAAAAATCACATGGACAATTAGTGAAACTGCTCAGCAGGCAATATGTGAGATATATATATGTATACATTTATTTACTTATTTATTCATTTGTATATATATAGAGAGATTATATGTATATGTTTATGTAAATGTATATTTACATATTCATACTGTCTTACTGTAAAGGCATATATGTAATACATATATGTAATACATACATACATACATACATACACACACACACACACACACACACACACACACACACACACACACACACACACACACACACACACACACACACACACATACATACATATATATATATATATATATATATATTTTTTATATATATATACATATATATATATATATATATATATATATATATATATATATATATATATCTTTGTCTATATCTATATCCATATCTATCTATCTATCTATCTATCTCTCTATCTATCTATAAATATATATATGCAATTACAGTAAGACTATTAAATTTTAATTTTAATCTAGTTGTAGTTCTTAATTCAGCTTCGAATGGAGTATAACTGGGCAAATAATTATTCTTGTAAGTACCACAATTTGATCACAAAGTAAAATGTAGTGTAGAAAAACTGTTAAAAAATAGTGAAAACTGGACTACCAATAGACAAAGATTAGTATGAAAACAAAACTTAATATACACAATTGCATAAATGAATTTTACTTTTGGTAAAACTAATGACTTTCCTGACCCATTGTTTTATGGCAGTGGAAACACAATTCAGTACTAAAGGAAAAAAAATTGTTGTACAATCTCAATATTTGCCATGGATTTCCAGTTAGGTACCACAGTAAATATTTCTGAATATGAATTTCCTGAGAGAAAGGAAACAAATCCTGGGTTTGACCCTGTCAGATAAGGTGCAGGAACCAAAATGACTTCCTACACACATTTTATTTAGCTAACATAATACTTTCCTGTCCAAGCAAGATATTCTTTTGACATCACAATCAACAAAATCACTAATCACAAAAATCTAAAAATACAGACAACCATAAACATTTCTAAACCTATTCCATCACAGAACTGCCAGGAAAAGTATTACATAATTCACAAATCCTGTGAAATGCACACCACCTCTTAACACATTTACTTGTGCTGTATCAACAATCCCAAGTTAAAGTGGCATCTGATTGTATGCACACAATCTAAACTCTCAAACTTGGAACTTTCCATTCACAACTTCTTAGAAAATATACCAAAAGTACTAATAGCTTTCATTCTACATGACATAAGATGTTCCATTTTTTTTCATGATTATTTCAATTATCTGTTACTTATTTACATGTAAAGAGATTTTTGTAAGAAACTACATTTTGGGTATATAAATTGTGTAAAATGTAACTTAGAATACAATTTCATCAATTGTCTACAATCCTATCTGTCCGATGAATTTCAAATGATGACAGTAAATATAATAAATGATAAAAATTAATCATGCCTAGGACAGGATTTACTGAATAGATGTTTAAACCACTTATTTTTAGAATGTCACATATTTATACATCATCAGGTATAATACAGCTAGCCATTAATTGTTCTATGGATGACTAGTCTCATTGCCTGAAGTTGTCTGTTATTGGATTTTACTTCTTTATCAGGGAATTTCCCCTTACCAGAAAGAATATTCTAGTGCAGACAGATTAAATAATTAGCTCACAATAAGACTAATAACCTTTAAAATATGGGCATGGAAGAGTCAAGTAGCTCTAATCTAATCAGTTACTATACATGAATCAGATTTTGCTTGGAATTGTCCTCTTTAACCATGGAGTGTTCACAAGGCAAAGCTCAGGCTAGGGAGTGTCAAGGGCACAAGCCCTAATGCTTTTTTTCTTTCCTTTTTAAAGATTTTTGCCTGAACGTTTACCTTCAGGCTTATAATAAAGTAAGAAATGTATAGTTTGGGATCAAAATGGATAACTGTGTACTCCATGTGTTAAAGACTGTACTGTTGCACTTTAGATGAAGCATTTTATTCAGCAAATTGCCAATTCTCAACATGAACTTATATTTATGGTATTATTTGTATGCACTGCATAAGAAGAATCAATGTGAATATAGGAATAAGTCACTCTGTGCACTAAAATGTTTATAAATACCAGCATGCATTTGTGTGAGTGTGCCTGAACACCAAAAGGCTGGAGCCTCATGAGGAAAGGTATCTTGCAAATATTATAACTTTCAGCATTCTCCATTACTTCCCAGAAGTAGAAGTTTTGGCACTAAAGGTATCTTACTTTGACCCTATGATGACAGGAGTGCATCTATATATGCACTGTCCACTATGGAAATGTTTTAATATATTTTTTTTTAATAAAGACGGTTCCACAAACACTTAGGTATCAAGGAATCAATTAGCATGCCTACTTTGGCCTCAGTTTACCTCATTCGCTGAATTTTTGTGAAAAAAGTTTTTACTTCTGATACTAATATATACTATTACTATATTAATGATGATGATGATGATGATGATGATGATGATGATGATGATGATGATGACAATGACAATGACAATGACGATGACAATGATGGGGTAGGGAATGGGGTAAATGGGTGAGGCCCCCCAATTGACTCCTTGGTGACTAAGCATTTGTGGAACTATCTGTGTATAAAAAAAAAAAAACATACGAACAATACCATGATGGATTGTGCATGTCCCTATCATCAATGGGTCAAGAGGTATTATCACTCTTGATATCTATAAGTCTGCGACTTTCACTTGAATCGCAGTTAACATTTCATTAGTGGGAGATAGAATTATTTTTACCTCATTATTTTGCTCAAATAAAACTTTTAAAGGCTAGATCCTTCAAGAAAGACTTAAAAATCATAAGCCTATTGTGTGTAACTAGTCTGACACAAAATATCAAATACTGAAGCATAGCTATGTGCAGAAGCACAAATTAAAAGGTGTAACCAGAGAGGTCAAAATTTCAAGTTTTACTTGCTTGTTCACCTGCCAACACTAGGGGTGCATGTTCACATGCAATGCTCACTATGGTTTTGTTTTATAAATATTTTTTTACAAAAAGATGGCTCTACAAGTTTCTAGTTGCCAAGGAGTCAATTAGTAGGCCTACCTCACCTGTTTACCTTATTCTTTGTTTTGGGGGAAAAATTCTTATCTTCTTTACTATTATCATTGTTATACATTTTCATGATAGCAATAACAATAATAATATTAATAATAATAATAATAATAATAATAATAATAAAATTAATCATAATAATAATAATATTAATAATGATAATGATGATAATAATATTAGTAATAACAGTGGCAATAATAATAATATTTTTTTTTTTTCTAAAACTTCAAGTACTGGGGTAAACAGGTGAGGTCTGGTAGGCCTACTACTTGACCTTTAGTGACGCACTTATGGAGCCATAAAAAAAAAAAAATAGCAGCAGCAGATAGTGAACATCCCTAGAATCAAGGGGTAAACTGCTTGTTTGTTTGTTTACATGCCTAATTGTCTACTTGCTTTCCAGCATTGCATTTTAACTAAATATGTAGAAAATATATTTACAATGCTCTGCAATTTAATACATAGTGCACTGTACTTTGAACAATTTTAGGGTGTATATGCCTTAACCCATTAGCAGCAGATGGCATGATTTGCTGCAAAGGCAGAGTCGGTCATAGACGTGGATGGCACCGTGCCAGACATGTAAAACAGCCATCCTACTGCACAAACATTTTTTTAATGCCACGACCAATGGGTTAATAAGCCTGTAAGACAAATACCTACATAATGGACAAAGCAAACATGTAGTGAGCAGTGACCTAAAGAGTTACATGTACATCAAAAGTGTAAAATCCTGAACTGCAAAAATGTGAATGTCACAAATTTCCTTCATAAATGCAGTATAAAGTGCATTAATGCTATCCACACTTTAATATGAAGTCTATTTTTCATAGACATGAACAATTTTTACCCTGGATATGGCGCCCCGTTCAGTTGTCCAAAGCAGGGCAGGTCCTTGCTGGTACCCTGCACCACATCATGGAAAGTGTTTTGCGTTACTTGTTTTTTCCCAATAACTAAACAGTAATTGACATCTTCCAATAGGACAAAATAGTGTACCCATCTATTTCTTAAGAGTTTAAGGGGGGCATAAGGTTGGAAATTCAAAATTACTATATCTTAACTTTTGCATAGGCTTTATGTATCAGCAGTGTAAATATCATATCCAATTTATTTGAAGATATAAAGTAAGATCATTTTTGGGGGAAAAGGGAAATAATTTTTGAGTGTCTATTTGAATATCTTCAGTTTGCTGCAAGGGTTTTTTCATATCTGTTTCATTTTAGACTCTTGAATTTCCAAAGTATTTTCATTTTTTTATGATCTAGTACCCCATGTACAGTTTGAAATACATATAATTAAAATACTGTTTCAGCTTAAAAATAATTTTTCCCCATTTTTTTCTAATATGACCTGATTTAAGCAAATTGGTTGAATGGATAGGAATGAATTTTGCTTCAAAAAAATCAATTTTGAGATATGAGGCTTCATAGTACATTTTTCAGTTTTCTTACCATATGATTACTTCCTGAACTCCAATTAGCACTAATTTACCTTACTGTATCAGATATAACTATGAAAATGTATTTCAGTGCATTCTGGGTTGTGATAAGAAGGGTAGTCACTCATGGCATGCAAGTGGCTGTGATTCCGTCTTCCTCTTACTTTCCTCTCCCCTCACAGCCTTCCCACTTTCATCTTCTTTAGATGGGTGATTAAATTGCCATACTTTGTAGATTCCTTTGCACTTCTCATGTCTTCATCATAGGACAATCACCATGGATATCATATGTGTTATACATCAAAGGCCAGCCAATAGAGAAACAAAATAATTCCCAGAGCTTAATGAAAGCACACACTGATTCCCATACAAGATGCCAAAGACTTTCAGAAAATATTGAAATTTTGTCTTTTTTTTGTAAATTATGACTTCATGTCTTTGTAGAAGGTGTCATGCATGTGACTTGTGCTCTTGCCTGTTTGGTTGGGTGAGGAATTATCCGACATATTTTCTCTTTTCTTAACTTTCTTGCAAATTTACTTCACAAATGGCTCTTCTACCCAATGCTAGTCACTAATTCTTTTTTTTCTATTTTTTTTATTCTCCAGATTTCTCCAAAAAAATCTGCCATTTTCCAACCCAACACCCCCCTTAAGAATACAGATATGTAATGCAATACCACAATATAATGATTTCAAAATAAGACAATGTAATCACAAGAAAATGGTTATGAGAAAATTAGAAATGACTTTAACTTGGATGAAAAAAGTAAATAATGTTTTTATGGCAAACTATATTGTCTCATTAACTTTCCTTGCACCTCTAGGGTCATATGCAGACATATAACTAAAATTCCAAACAAAATACAACTCTAATAGTCATCCACTAAATCACTACTTATATTGTTAATAAATAATCTGTTTAGAAATCCTTTTTTAAAGGAAGGTATTCCATGATGATAAAATCATACTTAAATGATTTCATCACTCTCATTATATAGTTTTAACTGCATTCCATATAAAAGTATGCTGATATAAAAAGTATCACAAAAAAAAGATTATTGGCAAGAATACAAGTAAAGAAAGCAAAAGAGTCAAAATATGTCAAACATAAACAAAAATGTCATTGTTGCTAATTTAATCCAGTGTAAGGTGTTTAAAAGGTAAAATGAAAATCAGGAAAATCTGTGTAAAAAAATATAATACATGCAGTATATATTTGAAATATTGTGAACATTTTTTCTTTAAACAAAATGAAGAACAATAATAAACAGAAAAAAACAGATAACAGATTTCTAGGAAACAAGAAACAGAGCATCCTTACAACCAGTCATTCCACCTAGTTAGCTAACTCAGAACATTTATTTAGGTCTGGAAGTTCCAAACAACTGCTTTTCCCATAGAAAAGAAATAAATGATCTACGTACGGTGAGTAAAAAAACGATGAATCTTACGAACACATTCTTTTCACATGATAGCCATGCTTTCTCTTCTTGGTCACCATCATCATGTGAAGATGATCCTGATGTGTTGATATCAATGCCATGGCAAATGATGATAAAACCAATTCTTCAGTTCTAGCGACTAATATACGAAAACAAAAAATCATACAGATTCAGGATGTGGTAAACAAATAATGTTTGCAATAAATAAAAAAGTCAACAAAATCACAAGAAAAATGTTGAAATGGCCAAATAAAAACAAATAAATCATAAAACTTTGGTGCCAAGAGAGCAGAGAGATGTACCACATTCCTCATAAACTTTACCTCGCCGTGGACTGTTGGACATTGATGTGCTTCTTGCAGTACAAGTGCTTCTTGTACCACTAATGCTTGAAGATCGTGAATTAGTCTTTCCTGACTGATGAGTTGCACTTCTAGCCACATGATGAGACCCAGGCAAGTGACTGGTTGAATGAGACATATGGTGTGATCCAGATCTGGTTTCCAGTTGTGATGCACTACTGCTGCGAGGATGAACTGAACATCTGGTACTGCCTGTGTGATGACCTGACTTACTATCCTGAGAAGGAGACCTGATATGTGGCGATTGTTTCATATAGTGATGTGACATAGGTGCATCTAAGTGTGACGAGGACCGTTCTACATGTAATGGTAGTTTACCACCTTTTGGAGATACTCTATGTTCACTAGTCACACTTGATCGAGAAGAGAGATTTGATGCCTGATGTGTTATGACTGATGGCTGAACAAGCTGCGACGTCCGTCCATGTGATGCCGCCCGAGTTCTTCCCTCTTGTTGGGACCTTTGATGTGGAGGTGAAGGCCTCTTCTTTGCTATTCGTGTTGGTGTCCCTCTCACCCGAGCTTCAGTAGCACTGTTGGAAC
>NW_028234424.1:28275523-28288023 GCF_977035675.1 Penaeus japonicus
ATTGCATCATTGGTGTCAGCAGCTATTGCATCAGTCATTACGTCCATCAATAACTGGGTGAGAATCCGAGAAGTGAAGGAACATGTGACCAACAACAGTCAGCAATTAATGGCTGGGTACATTCAAATGCACAGTGATGTTATCAGTAGCATCTCAGACAAGCTGAATGCTTCTGGCACCTTAACCTCTGATGACAAGGCAAATCAAGCAAAAGTTCCAGAAGCACAGTCTACAGTGTTAGTTACTTCTCAAAACAAGACAGACCATGATATATCTGAAAAACAAAGTTCCCAAAGTGTGTCAAGGGTTGAATTAACAGCTTTAACAAACTCTGTTGATAGTACTAAGAAAGACATAGCTAGGCTAATAAAATCTGTTGGAGCACTGAAAGAGGATATGTCTGCATTACTCAAGGCTGAAGGACATGCATTTAAAGGTCATGTAGCCTCGCTTTTGTCTGAAGAAAGGCAACTCCTTTCCAAACAGATAAACTCTCAACTAGAGTCAGTCTTTACAAAGGTATTTCTAACATTAGAGAATAATGGAGGAGAAACACTACTGTTAGAAGAAGAGCCCAGGAGTAACCTTCCTCTTACTTTAGATGATCGAGGAAAACCAGAAATATATGTTGTTGAGTACAGTTATTATCAAATTTTTACATTTATGGCAGTCGGAGCTGGAATTGGGATGACATTTGCTGCTATTCTATCAAAGTTGTTTTCAAATGGGTAGCTTTTATGTTTTGATTATGCTGGAAGATCAATTTAAGTGTCATTGAATAAATAGCAATATTGTAACAGACAATTTATATGATAACTAGTTATGGAAGCATCCAATGCAAGAGCAGGCAGTTAGGCAGTTTGCTGTTAACAGCAGATAATAATTCTAGGTAAACTTAACATGACTTACAAAATTGTTGACTAAATTATTTTGCCTTAAAAATTTTATTGGGGAATTATGCCTCTTGTCTAGTAAATATATGAGTGTATTATAAGCATATGCATGTGTTACATAATGTATGCAGATTTTTATATACATACGGAACAACTTGTATGTTTCTTTATTAGTCCTTAAAGTTTCCATGAAAATCATGCATTTGTAAATAAACTGAAATATTAGTAAATTAATCATCTAGTCACAGGATTACTCAATCATCAGATGAAACAAAATTAGATATAAGTAAATGATATCCTCCAACCAGGTACAATGTTCCAGTTATATTGATTTGTCAGCCTTTACACATTAGAAGTGAAGAAATATACATTTTAACCCAATGGTCGCGGTTTTAAATAAATATTTGTGCAGTAGGATGGCTGATTTACATTGTCTGGCACAGTGCCATCTGCGTCTACGACTGACTCTGCCTTTGCAGCAAATCATGCCATCCGCTGCTAATGGGTTAAGTACTGGTGATGGAATAGTGCATGAAATGTTGCAAGCATATATTTACATAATTAAATATTTAAATTAAATTGTTAAATTTATATTAGGTTTAGTAAATAATGAGAAATAGATAGCTAACACATGTTTTTAGGGTGATATCCACACCCTGGCTTTTATAAGAGAATTCTTGTATTACTTTTTTATATATTCATGTTTAATTTCATATGTAATGGGAAAATAAAAGATTACTCAGTAGCCACATTTATCTATACCCTTAATAATGATTGTTGTAGTAATTATAATATTGCTATGGAATTAAGGTTTTCAAGAGTATAGAACAAGAACAGATCATGTTTTACTTCAGCACAGGAGTCAAGAGACAGAGTTTATATGCAAGGGCTAAAAGAACAAGACTTTTGCTATTTAGAAAATAGTTTACTTCAGTGCAGTGGTAATACAGAGCTAGGTAGATCCAGTTGTAGCTCAATAGGCCAAAATATAGGCAGATGTATTGGTTTTGGCTCTGCCAGGACATAACACTAGGGTGTTTTGAAATGCATTGGCCTAATGCCTCAAGTTACTCACCCATTTAAGCAGCAGCCACCTGCTATGTGAACAATCACCCTGCATGCCAGCCATACATAAAGCCATGATGTGATATCCCATCCCTGGCGGAAACACCTGCCGGACTGTGACATGATAACACATCATCTGTTGTTAACGGATTAACAAACCAATGTAGATTTAGTTGTAATTTAAAAGACCAGAGCTAAACCAGCTGTAGTTTTTAGCCAAGAAACCTTTTACATTTCATTTTGAAACAAGTAACTTCTTTCAAATTTTGTCCTGTAAACCTTTGTTACCTATATAAAATCCATATCTTTATGCAATGTCCATAGTTGTCACTCACATAAAGTTCCATTGCTCTTTTATTCAAAAATATATGGTTCATATCTTCATAGTAGACACCTCTGCATGCAATTAATTATGTTTGTACCCCTTTGAGAAATTGAATGGGAACAAGTACAGCATCTCATGGTAAATAACTAATTACACTCAGATAATTACATTTGTACCTAGTAAGTCTTGTACCTACTTGTCCATCACAGAGGTTGCTCTGTGAGCAATATAAGATTTTTCCTTAATCCTGAGTTAAGAACACCTATAATTGCTCATCAGAATTCTTAGTGTCTCAGAAAAACACCTCAAATGTTGTGGTCACTATCACTCTGTTCTCCACAAGCAAGTGTCACAACAGGTTATAGGTCTTCGAAATCTATATCATTGGTATTACCATAATATGGATAATCTCTCAACATCTGTTCTGGTCTATTTTATTTATCCAGAATTCGGAATCATATATATTTTTCATCTATTAACCCATTCCCGACGGGGGAATTCTAGCCTTGAATGTCCAAATGCCGGGGCGTTCGAATTATTAGGCCTAAATCAATTGAATGGCCGGCACAATACTGTGCCGCCCGGCAACTGGGCTTTTGAATGCGCGGTACACATGCTGTACCACCCGTCCTGTGTGGGTTAACTGAGATGTTACTGAAACTCAGAGAGAAAATGCAGATACTTTTTATTTGAATGAAATTCAAAATATCAATCAGAAAGTCCATATGAGTTGCCCTTCAAGCTTAAGATGCAGCTAAAGGAAGCCAAGGGAGCTCATCCTCACCTGTCCTCAATTGTCACCTATAATATGTTCCTTGAAATCTCTAAAGCATATCACATTTGACCATAACATACATTTTCCAGTTGAAGCATAGTAGATATAACCAACCTCATGGGCCAATATGGAATCAGGTTATATAGTCTTCATCCCAACTTGGATTTTTCTCTTTAAAAATTTGCAATTCTTGTATCTGAAAAATTCTGATTCACCTAACTTTTAATTGGGGTCTTTTTGTCCAGTTCATCTGCTGTTCAATTACTAGCTGAGGATCCTGCTACATTAGCAATTCATAAACTTTTTCTCCTAGCATAAATCATGTTGTAAGATTGTCAATTATACACTAGATATAATGGTAATGTATTAACCCTAATTCAGCAAACAATAGTACTACACAATATTGTCAAATCAATGAAACTGTAATTACTTTACTTAATTGGTAAGCATTGATATCTTTGTTAATGTGCAATTATTATACAATTTAAAAAGTTTATTGAATATATTTAAATAATTTCCACAGCCTGCCACTTTCCCTGGCTTTGCCTCAATCTAAATTACTCACTGAATGACTGGTATCATCTCCAAACAGCAGGGACCCTTCTTTTTCAATGCTGCATGCTAAGAGATAGTTGAATACTTTTTTTATGTCCCATCTAAGTACAAACATGCAGTTTAAAAACCTTAGTGTGAGTAGCCAACTCATGCCATGAGTTTCCAACATTCCCAGATCCTACCCCCCTTGTGATGAGCAGGGCATGGAGCTTTAGGTCACACATCATGGCATTCCAACTTTCTGCAACCATATCCATCTGACTCAGTCCCACATGAGTGTAGACATGTGTTGTATACCACATGTATTTGCTATAAAGACTGACTACTTTGCTGTCATTCACTGGTGACCTTTGAACCTAAGATGGGCCAGGTAAGTGGAGCACGTGTAGTTAAGTTGCCAGAAATGCTGATGCAAATACTGTTATTCAAAAGCAATACTTTTTTTTGTTAGTTTACTGAAATAGTAATGTTATAATACTACAGATACAATGCAGGCATTTCTTATATTAATGAGTAGAGGTAATTAATGTTTGAACACATTTTCTGTATAAAGCCTGTTGCCAGATGCATCACTTATAATTCTACCTGACATGTAGTGAGCAGATTTATTATCATTCATTGTCATTTTTTTCTACTGGTACATGATAATAGCAGAAGGCATTTAAAGGAATATATTTCAAACAAGTTTATTGTATGTTATCTGTACAGTATTCAGTAGTGAGTGTCACAGCCTCCAGTCACATCTAAATTGTCTTTGTACCTGCAGTGCAAAGTTTTCTGATTTGGACTCTAGATTCACTACATCCTCATCATCTGTAGATTTTCAACATACACTGTATATTATCTTTCTTCTGTCGCAAGTCTTTAATTGTAATAGCTATCAGTGTTTTTAAAGCTTCTGTTTGAAGTGTTGACAGGCTTGATAAATATTATCAATGTCTTACAAATAGATATTCCAAACAAAGAGGCAAATGATTGCTTAAATTGTTTGAGTTTGTAAAATCAGAATGCACTGCAGGTCTCTTGCCAATATTTAAATTTTCCTTTCTAAAAAAATTAAAGGTATTCTGTTGTTCTTTCTGAGAGAAAACTCATACTTTATGGGGTGTATTGAAGTACTTACTAAATTTAGAAGCATTGATATTTTTATTATTATTTACCGAAATTATACTTGAAACTGAAATGATTTTCCTTTTATACATGTTCCAGTATTTTTTCATGGAACCATAATTACAGGAACAATAGTTAAGTTTGTGGGAAACGGAAAAGGAGATATATTTGTGGTTTAGCATATTCAAAATCCAATAATATTATTATTAAATTATCCTCCAAAATATGAAGATATATGCATTTGGTCACCACAAATAAAGCTTCCAAAATATAAATCTAAAATCTGGTTCAAGGTATTTTTTGTACTGTATTTATTTTTTTCTTGTTTATGGATCTTACAGTTTAATGCAAACCTTTTATTTCTATGATCATATTCAAAGGTTATAAATAAAATAAAAGCTCAAAACACTCTAATATCATATTGTTAAAGCATCATTGTATAAACAATAACAAATGACTGAAATGATTTTTTACATCCTATAAATTCACAAAAATATTTTACCTATAGAACCTAGATCAACATAATCAGGAGCAGTAAATAGTAACAAAGAACTCTTGTTGTGCTACACGATAGAACCAAACAAACATTATCTGTCAATTTGGCTCAGCAACTGATTACAATTTTCTCTGATTAAATGGCACAAACTCAGCAGAGATTTGAAGACAGCTCACATATACTGAGCTATTACTCAAAAACCATAACTTCAAAAATTTGTACACAAAAGTACTTACAGAATGTGTGTTTCAAGTTGCCAATTGAGAAGCCTGGCCCTATGCCAAGAATTACTGAATGAACACCCTTTATCTGGTGGTACAGTAAATACTGTCTGCTACATTATACATGCCAGTCTTCCTTTACATAATCTTTCCTTCACTGCATATTTTGTGAATAGTTGAAACTAACTCAACTGAATATTAATAAATAATCCAGTCTTCTACTTAAAATCTATTTCTATCACATACTTCAATCATGTATTTCACATTAGTATGGCTCAGTTGCTGTAAACCATGAGCATGACTTTGTTTTAGAGTAAATAAATATTGGACTATAAATTCCCGATAAAGAAAGGAAACATTCTTATTAAAACTTAAATATAAAGTTGGCTTGTTGTATAAACATAACTTTATCTTGGTCCTATTGCCAGGCTGAGCAAACCACTAATTTGGACATCCCCACAAAAATATTTCTCATTTTATTTTTACCACTATAATCTGATGATTTCCAAAATGAAATTCATACAATGTGTTACACACAGCTTGCATGAAAAAAACTCATGGCACTTTCCTCAACAGATATCCTCTAGCTTATTCTTTTGAAAACCTTCAAATCTGTAATGTTAAATATGGTATGAAAGCATAGCAAGCAATTACCATTTCAAATATCAAAATCTTGAATTTTACTGTAACATGTTCAAAAAAGCTAGAAAGTAAAACTCAAAATTCAGTATATAAAAATATGGGCACAATAAACAGTTATAACAAGTCAAACAAAATAACATTTTATAAAATAAGAGCAAGAACAGAAGCATATCATTGGCAGTGTGTTACAGACATGAGATTTATTACATTCCCTAAATATCTCTCTATGGATCCTCCTAGTTTACTTTCACATTACAAAATGTTATAATTTTGACCACACAAATAACTATAATAAAAATTATCCTATACAAACAATACAAAAAAGCTATCTTTAAATATGAACACTGTCTACTGAATAAAGGGTACAGTAGTTATCTTTTGACTCTCCTATAAACTTTGCTAATACTGTTATCAAAAAAGATTTAGTGTCAAGTCAACAGCAATATTATCTGAGAAAAATATAGGCCAAAAGATTAAGCTTGTAAGAATGAAATATCTGCCACACAGGATATATGTTGTTGTTTTTATCCATATCATGGTGGTGGTTAAGTACCAATACTAATGATCAGCCTAACTTGTTTTACTGTTTTCTGTATCCATAATCATCTTTATTGAGTCATTACAGCCCACTAACTCATCACCAGGTTAGTCAACCTTTCTGAGAATTATGGAATGCTTGTTCAGTTGCAATATGAATATAATTTCAAATCTTTACACTTGATACAAATTTGTATGGCTGGGAATATGTAATCAACTTTTAGATATTAAGGCAATCACACACCTCCACTCAAAACTAGATTTGGGTTATGGAATATGACACATACTTATACACCATACTTTCATGCTTTTGATGAAAATGTATCATTACTTGTTTCAATAATTCTGGACTCTGTGTATACCAGAATTTACCATTTCACACAAGAGACTACTTTCTGTTAAATTTCTTATCTTTACAATGGTTTATATTGATAGTAAATTTGAGAAACTGGAAAAAAAACAGGAATCAATCTGGTCTTTGACGTTTCCTGTGCCTTTTAGGACAAATGGTTGTCCGTCTATTTAAACCTTTACATTACTTTGTTCAATCTACTAAATCATCTTTAAAGTCATTATTCAAATGTCATGTTCATAAAAAAATGAAGAAAAAATTGTCTTCCAATCACTGGATTTGAAACTATTTTTTTTTCACTACTATGTAAATCATATAACTTAAAAATAAACCACATATTAAACTTGCATTTGGTGACCTTTTTCAAATATCACAAAAATGTTTTATCACACCTGGTTATCAACCGAATCATTGGTCTGCTATAGTGATTATTATATGAATTTCTGTAACATAATTTTAATAAAGCAATATATGGTATGACATAAAAATAAATAAATAAATAACCAGAGCCTCTGACCCTTTATCCAGACCACCCCTGACTATTCTCAACATCATTTCAATAGATCTTGAAACTGCAAAGACTTGAGCAATGATCTTTGTTTTCCTCTCCAACTAACATCTTCCTGCTTTACCAAGGGGTCTATTCATTGCTTTAATCTGCACAGCAAATTGTGGACTTGGTCCATATTATCATCCATATCATTCTATTATATAAACAATGAATCCTAGCATAATCTATCCCAAAAGGTCTCATACACATCCCAGCTGCCTGCTTTACAAAATTAGCCTTTAAGTAACTTGAACGCGCTTATGGATTGTGGCGACTGGGATACGTAATTCATATATTTCTCGAGGACTCTTGGCCTGGACTAGACAAGGCATTCACATATATCTATATCTATATATATAGTCATCTAAAATATGAATAAACGTTGTGTAGCAAGTTGTAGGTTCTTGGACCAATATACTGAACACCTTGTTAACAAAGCAGAATATTATACTGTCCATTATAAACACAGTGCAATATAATGACAATATAATTGAAAAGAAAAGCATTTAGACCATTAATGAGAAGAATAAAGTACAGTGATCACAAGGAAAGAATATCTTTACTGACCACTAGAAAACAGAGCAGTATACTGACCATTTTAAACTATGCTGATCTTCCAAAAGAAAGGTATAGCATACTGACATCAAACAGAACAGAGCAGTATACTGGCCATCTAATAAAGTATCAGAATACTGATCATTCATTGAATAATGCAGCATACATACTGTCCAACAAATTGGTACAATATACAGACCATCCAGATCAACAAATAAGTATGCTCACCATCTAAAAAAGAACAGTATACTGACTATCCAACAAAGCAGTATACAGCATACTGATCATAGAGCAGGCCAGCAGTTTCATCCAGCAGAACAGTATAAAATAGTAACAATACAAGGACCATCCAGCAGACCAGCACAGTATACTAGCAACACAAAGCAACAGCACTCATCTAGCATCTTTATCTCCACCAACTGTACACAACATAAGATACATGGCACATCTTTTCAATGGTACCCGACATAAGTAAACAGTGGAAGAACCCAACTATCCAGTTAGCACCATTAGCTATAAAAAAAATCTGAAAATTTCACTGAACCACCTAAAGTAAAAAAAAAAAAAATAATAATAATAATAATAATACACTCTTTGTTTTCCAAACATATTAGAGATTTTTCATGCAATTCTAAATTTAGTTATAAGGTTTCACCCAGTATCTATTCTTTTCAACTCCCTCAAGAAGGGATCTTTCTATATATATATTTTCCAAATTACTATCTTGTAAACCATATACTGCTGGTAGCTGAATATATTTATCCACTGACACTGAACTCTGTATATACTGTAAATTCTAAAGACCATTACAGATTATCAAGTCTGCAGTCTTTTACAAAATATGGCATCCAGACTGTTCATTATACTGACATAATTAAGCTTTTGGGAAATATTCCATGCTTTTCATCAATATTTCTTTACATACTCAGAAAATTTGAGACATAAATGATAAAAGCAGCATTAGATATAAAGATCAAAATTTGTCTTCAGACTGAAAAGAAAAGAAAAAAATCCTTTATATGTTAATCCTCCCCAGTCAAAGGAAACAAACCTCATGATCAGAACTTTAACAGACATTCTGAATTGAATCTTTTATCAAACTCATCCCTAGGATGGCTTAAGATATGATACTACTACCTCGTATCATATTATTACTGGTATATGACTTTTCAAACTGGACTCTTTCACAAAGGTAAATCCTTAGAATGGAAGGGTTAACTCATGACCTGACCACAGATAGTGGCTAACATGAGCCTACTGAAATGGTTATCAAAGAAACCCTTATCTAGCAATGGAAGTCAGGCCAACCATGGTCCAGTATATTTTAACCAATTATGTCTCACATACCCTAGAGGAAATGGCAGCTATGTATGATTTTAATTGGGCAAGATGATAGGAATGGCTACCTCTGGTAAATCCACATAAAGGTCATATTTACAATGAGGTCACATGGAGGCCATTTCTACTATCACCTGACCCACATAGTAGTATCATCCACTCATTTTTAACAGCAAGAAATATGGAATCAGAAATACAGGCAACTGGTGGGAATTTGTGAGATCATTTGGTTGTAGATTACATTGGTGCAACTCAAAACAGCCTACATACCACTTACTGGCTGTAAATCTTGTTTACAGTTATCATACAATCACACTCACATACTGTGAGTCTTGTAAGTTTAGCACCCACATGCAGTGCTTTCAACAACACACTAACTGTTTAGGATTCACATCCACAACACTTGTACGTCATTCACACCCAAAAGTATGAGTAAAATATCAAAACTTACATCATACCAATGAAAATTTTCAAAGTTTATCTTGTTTGTCTATTTTTTTTTTTACATCATATACAATGAAATTGTAGCTTAAAGGGTTGTCTTGGCCACATTACACATCCCACTGTAGCAACTGCTCTGCCACCCTCACCCATAACTGCTCTGTATGGTCTAGGCTCCAGTACTGATTGGAGTGCGAGAGTCAACAATGGTTCAGTATATCCAAGCATTGATAGAACACCATGGAACATCTGGTTTCTGAGATGCTAAAAACACAAATGAACCAGGACAGCAGCAGTAATGACTCACACCACTTCAGTGTCAAAATCCACATACTTTGCACAACAGGAGAGGTATAAGCTATGCCTTGAGCCACCTAGGCACTGTGGCACACTACCACTTTGTGGAACAGGAAGGGGTCAGCAGCATTTTACGATACCTAGGCACTGTGGCACAATAAAACACTGCATGGCCAGGGGTGGTCCAATGATGGCTCAGGACCCCTATGCGTTGTGGCATACAAGAAGAGCAGGAGTCGGCCAGCAACACCTTGGGACACCTAGGCACTGTGGCATATTAATTCTATGCAGGGCCAGGTGGGGGCGGGGATCACCTCATCATTTCCTGGTATTTCTCTTTGTGTTTCTTTAGCATATCTGTCACAGTAACTAATTTCTTTAAAGTTACCTGGAAAAAAAAAAAAAAAATTAGTGACAAATTTTCAATCTTGTTCTTATTCTTTACAGAAGAACATTGGGAGATGTGGGGAGGGAGTAGGAGGGAGCAAAAATGGGAAAGAGAAGAGAAAAAAGGTACAGAAAAAGATGGGGAGGAAAGGGGTATAGTGAGAATACAGGAAGGTAAGTGGTGGGCTTTCTCATTCAAGTATAATATTCAGACAAATATTAGTAAAATCATGTAAATACTAAACATGTTTTATACAACTAGAAAAAATTCTAGCAGGGCTTACAATTTTTTTGCCTGGACTATCTGAAACTTCTTGAATCTGACAATCCTGTGAACTCACCTGTGTTTTGGCTTTCGTAGTTAATTCTGCAAGATGTGTTACACAGATGTGGTGAAGCTGTGCTAGATCCCTTGATGGTTCACTCTTCACTGGCTGTTCCTCTATTTCAGGTCTCTCACCAACATTCTGGACATAAAAGCAAATATGCCTTAAAAACTTTAGAACACTTCACTGCACATACAAGCTATTCTAAAGCTTACATATCCTTAACTTTCTAATTAACCCATTAATGGTGTGTGACATGATATCACATCAAGCGGTGGCTGCATTTGCCGTCAGAGACGTGATATCACGTTATGGCTTTTCATATGGCCAATACACTCAGTGATCATGTGCACAGTGGTTAGCTGTGGCCAGAGCAGGGGAAAAGCTATGGTGTTAAGCCTATGCACTTGAAATACCCCAGCGTTTAGACTGATCAGAGCCAAAACAATACCATCATTATTGGGTTAATGTATCAACATAGGTTATCACTCATAACTTTTGAAACCAAATACATCATTATGTAAAATATTTTGAGTTGCTTATATCAATTCAATTTCATTCTACTTATCTATAGTCTTTTTTTGTAATATAGCAATCATATAATTCATATATAATAAGTTTATTGAGACAAGTGGTTGTGTACAACTCAAAAGGATGAGGTACTGTAATGTCAACAGTGATGCCCTTGATTGCATGATATGATGTTATTTCAAAAAGCTCCTAATTCAACAAAGTTTTTTTTAATCAAAGTAGAGAAGACTGAAGCCCACTTGCTTACCGATAAGGAGTCTAAATAGCAGATCATACGTTCCTTATTTTTCAGTATGAAAGGATTCACAACTTCCATGTACTGTTCTTTGCCTCCAAATTCTACCAGGTTTGCCAAGTTCTGCAGGCACTTCGCAATCATGATCAATGACCTTGATGCTACAGGATGTGGAGGCTCTGAAACAATTATGTTTTTTGGAATCAATATCTTTGCAATCATGAAATCATTACTTCCTAGTGATTTTTATGTAAATTCTCAAGTCTCCTATAAACAGGTATGTGTGTGTATATAATGAGTGATACTGAGAGTGAGAGTGAAAGTAAGAGAGAGAGAGAGAGAGAGAGAGAGAGAGAGAGAGAGAGAGAGAGAGAGAGAGAGAGAGTGAGAGTGAGAGTGAGAGTGAGAGTGAGAGTGAGAGTGAGAGTGAGAGTGAGGGCGTGTGCGTGTGCGTGTGCGTGTGCGTGTGCGTGTGCGTGTGCGTGTGCGCGTGCGTATGTATTTTAATAATTTACAATATCAAAATCAATCAATAAACCCATTGTGGACAGGGCGCCTACCAACCTAATTGGTCTTCAAGGTGGGCAGTCTACAACACTAACGGTACCAGCTAAAAATTAGAGGGACAGGGAAAGGGTTTTCTCCGCCCTTCAAGTAGCGCAGACTAGCTCAAACAATATTTTTCCAAAAATGCATCATAAAATGCGGGTTTAAGCTGACTTTGGAACCCAGTAGCTTTGAAGCTAGTGCTGTGTATGCGCTTCAACTGTGAGCAGATCCCAGTGTCGCATCATGTATGTATCGACTCTCGTCTTTTAGGCCTAATCGGTGCCGATATGTATGTCATGACACCTGTACACAATGGGTTA
>NW_028234424.1:28298023-28300523 GCF_977035675.1 Penaeus japonicus
GTATAGTCCCCTGGTGAGTTGTCACTTGGCCGCACCAAGAAACTACCCTGACCAGCTGCCCAGCCAAAAGAGTATAAAGGAAAATTAATTCTAATCCATCATCAATATTGGAATTGCCTTATGAACAAAAATAAAGAAGTAGAAGGGATATTTTCCATTTCAGCTCTTGCCATTTGTATCTCGACTTACTACTTTATTAACATGGTCAATCTTTAGTCTTACAACTCAATCATTTATACCTTTTATCAAAAGATCAATGGCATCACTCTTTGTTATGTCCGGGTGGAACCACGAGAACACAACATTGGGATCAATATCATCATCCAGGGTCTCCACCAGGTCCGAGAAAATAGTACCCTGTTCTCCAGTACGATGAGCTGTTACCCATAACCAACCGTCACTTAGTTCATTATGAACAAAGAATATATCTCCTTTCTGGAATCTGTCAAACAAGAAATTTATAAATTAATTTTTCTTATCAAATTCAAAATCAATCCCCCTACACACTCTCTCTCTCACCCTCTTGTATACAGCCATAGCTGCTGTCAATTGTAAAAGACTAGAAGGCTCCAGTTATTAACAGTACTGGCATCCATTGCCCTGGTTATGACAAGGGGGGAGAAAACATAGACATTATCTTGATACAGTAATTAACCCACTGTGGATGGGTATAGATTCTCTCTCTCGCTCTCTATTTCTTTCTCTCTCTCTCTCTCTCTCTCTCTCCTTATCTCTCTCTCTCTCTCTCTCTCCTTATCTCTCTCTATCTCTCTCTCTCCTTATCTCTCTCTCTCCTTATCTCTCTCTCTCCTTATCTCTCTATCTCTCTCTCTCTCTCCTTATCTCTCTCTCTCTCTCTCTCCTTATCTCTCTCTCTCTCTCTCCTTATCTCTCTCTCTCTCTCTCTCTCCTTATCTCTCTCTCTCTCTCTCTCTCTCTCTCTCTCTCTCTCTCTCTCTCTCTCTCTCTCTCTCTCTCTCTCCTTATCTCTCTCTCTCCTTATCTCTCTCTCTCTCTCTCTCTCTCTCTCTCTCTCTCTCTCTCTCTCTCTCTCTCTCTCTCTCTCTCTCTCTCTCTCTCTCTCTCTCTCTCTCTCTCTCTCTCTCTCTCTCTCTCTCTCTCTCTCCTTATCTCTCTCTCTCTCTCTCTCTCTCTCTCTCTCTCTCTCTCTCTCTCTCTCTCTCTCTCTCTCTCTCTCTCTCTCTCTCTCTCTCTCTCTCTCTCTCTCTCTCTCTCTCTCTCTCTCTCTCTCTCTCTCTCTCTCTCTCCTTATCTCTCTCTCTCTCTCTCTCCTTATCTCTCTCTCTCTCTCTCTCTCTCTCTCTCTCTCTCTCTCTCTCTCTCTCTCTCTCTCTCTCTCCTTCTCTCTCTCTCTCTCTCTCTCTCTCTCTCTCTCTCTCTCTTTCTCTCTCTCTCTCCTTATCTCTCTCTCTCTCCTTATCTCTCTCTCTCTCTCTCTCTCTCTCTCTCTCTCTCTCTCTCTCTCTCTCTCTCTCTCTCTCTCTCTCCTTCTCTCTCTCTCTCTCTCTCTCTCTCTCTCTCCTTATCTCTCTCTCTCTCTCCTTATCTCTCTCTCTCTCTCTCCTTATCTCTCTCTCTCTCTCTCCTTATCTCTCTCTCTCTCTCTCTCCTTATCTCTCTCTCTCTCTCTCTCCTTATCTCTCTCTCTCTCTCCTTATCTCTCTCTCTCTCTCTCTCCTTCTCTCTCTCTCTCTCTCTCTCCTTATCTCTCTCTCTCTCTCTCTCCTTATCTCTCTCTCTCTCTCTCTCCTTATCTCTCTCTCTCTCTCTCTCCTTATCTCTCTCTCTCTCTCTCTCTCCTTATCTCTCTCTCTCTCTCTCTCTCTCTCCTTATCTCTCTCTCTCTCTCTCTCCTTATCTCTCTCTCTCTCTCTCTCCTTATCTCTCTCTCTCTCTCCTTCTCTCTCTCTCTCTCTCTCTCTCTCTCTCTCTCTCTCTCTCTCTCTCTCTCTCTCTCTCTCTCTCTCTCTCTCTCTCTCTCTCTCCTTCTCTCTCTCTCTCTCTCTCTCAACCAGTATTGCACTAAGTGTATTAATTTCCATTTATCTTTTTACAAATTACCATTAGTATGTCTTTTTTAAGTAGCCAATCATTCTTTATTATAACTTCCATAATACATTGCTTCTTAACCCTTTCCCGACGGGGCACTCGCTACGCGAAGACCCATATGCCGGGCAATTGCAATATTGCATTGAAATCGTCACACTGGCTTGACGCCCCGGCATCGGGATTTTGGCTGTGTCACACGGGTGTGACGCACCGTCGTCATAGGGTTAAGCCACTTCCCAACAGACAAGTTTTGCTCAGGGTGACATAAGAAATGGGAGTTGGGATTGCAGTTCCTACATTTCTGATGCCACATCAAACAAAGTGTGTGCAAGTGGACAGGGCCTTACTCTCCCACCCAGCCCTCTCTTCCCTGTTCTCCAACTTTCCTCCTTCCCTCCACCTACTCCAATTCCTTCTTCCTTCCTTATTT
>NW_028234424.1:28310523-28313023 GCF_977035675.1 Penaeus japonicus
CTCTCTCTCATCATCTCTCCTCTCTCCCTGCTCTCTCTCTCTCTCTCTCTCTCCTCTCTCTCTCTCTCGCTTTCGTATATATATATTTATATATATTTATATATATGTATATATATATATAATTTCACTCTCCTCTCTCTCTCTCTCTCTCCTCTCTCTCTTCTCTCTCTCTCTCTCTCTCCTCTCTCTCTCTCTCTCTCACTCTCACTCGTACTCTCTCTCTCTTTCTCTCTCTTCTCTTCTCTTTTTTCTTTTCTCTTTCTCTCTCTCTCTTTCACTCTTTCTCTCTCTCTCTTTCACTCTTTCTCTCTCTCTCTCTCTCTCTTTCTCTCTCTCTCTTACACTCTTTCTCTCTCTCTCTTACACTCTTTCTCTATCTCACTCTTACACTCTTTCTCTATCTCTCTCTTTCACTCTTTCTCTATCTCTCTCTTTCACTCTTTCTCTATCTCTCTCTTTCACTCTTTCTCTATCTCTCTCTTTCACTCTTTCTCTATCTCTCTCTTTCACTCTTTCTCTATCTCTCTCTTTCACTCTTTCTCTATCTCTCTCTTTCACTCTTTCTCTATCTCTCTCTTTCACTCTTTCTCTCTCTTACACTCTTTCTCTCTCACTCTTCTACTCACTCACTCTTACTCACTCACTCTCTTACTCACACACTCTCTTACTCACACACTCTCTTACTCACTCACGAGATCTCTTACTCACTGTCCCCCAACTAGCATACACCTCAAGATGAAGTTGTGTAAAGCCTAATGTGTAAAAACTGATCTTGAATTATCTTTGGTCATATAACATTCAGATTCTTAGAAGCTGCATTATATCTTACAGACAGTTTACTGAACATGTTTAAATATAAATATGATAATTTATACTTTTTGAAATTGGATTAACTTTCATCTTAAACCTCTTTATACATATCTATATCATGGAGAATGCATATATGTAAATAATGGAAAAGGCAGGACCAATTCCATTACCTTTATTGCAACCAGCTCAAGATGTAATAAGAGAAACAACAATAATCTTTAATAGATTCTGTTTTTCCACAAATCTGTCTCAGCAAATGAAATGTGATACTCAAATTTGTAAGACAGAGAAAGACACAGACACGGACACAGACAAAGACACACATACATAGACAAAGTCTTTAATCACGACCTATGCTATCTTCATTTTCAATGACATTATTACAGAGTAAAGAATGCAATTAACTTTCACCAAAAAAATATATGCAACAACTGATTAGCATTGTATATAAGATGATGGAGTGGTGGATCCAGGGAGCTTAGTGTGATAAATTAGTTCCCCCACAATAGACTATTACAGAAAGTATGTGAACAATTTAAGCCATGATGTAATTGTAGTTGGGCAATAACTGATATAAAATATTGGTAGTAAAATTACGGGGATATCCTAAAACTGCTGGAATAAAAAGTAATTGTTGACAAGAAACCTACATCAAGTAATCTCCATGGCCTCTGTGCTTTCATTGCTTTGGAATAGACCAAAAAAAAAACATAACCATATATATATATTCTGGCAAGATGGAATTCTGACTTGTTAATCTTTAATGATAAATTGTCTCCAGGATAGTAGACCTCCCTTGTGATTATTCAATGAATTAGGACCTAGTCCACCTGTATCTCGCTAGAATATACGAGTCAAAGCCAACAAATGCATAGAGATACCCATTGCTTGAGTCACGTTAGATGTATCAGTCCCTCTTCACATTAGATTGTGCAGTTATCCTCTACTTTTACAATTTGATTTATACAGCAGTGAGTGTCAATTTGGGTTCTTTCAATTTCTTTTTTTTTACCTTTGATAAGGCCCATTACCAATAATTACCAGATAAAACAATATAAAAATTTTAATCTATTGATTTAATCAAGTCTGGAGTGCTAGTATCCACATAGTCAAAAAAGCTTACAAGGAAATCAAAATCAACAATAGCATACGATGCATGATTTTCCAACACATATAGCAACAAGATATATCTATTCTGATCCTTAAGCAAATCAATTTTTTTTCAGTCTGATCAATTCAACAACATTAATGTACATATAAACTAAGAACACCTACAAATTAAATCAAAGAAAATAAAAATCCTTTATAACAAGAAAATTACAGAAATAAAAATCTTGATAGCAAATTCCAAACATTAATTTTCTCCTTCTTTTAGATAAAAAAAAAGTGTATTTCTGTTTTTGCCATATTCCAAAGCAATTCAAAGCATTTTAAGTATTCAGTCATTTCAAAAGAGGTAATTCATGCTATACATATTGCTTCAATTTAATCACCTTATTTCTTTTCAAAAGTTGCAGCAACGAAACCTTATCAAAACAAATCATATATGATAGACACATTACAATGCATATTCAGTGTCCATTTGCCAAATCTCAATAATGACTATTAACAATTAGGATGACTTCACAAAACCTGAATATCTTTTCAGTTTTGGGACGATGAGGAAGAAGAAAAAACAGGTTCATAAAAA
>NW_028234424.1:28318023-28320523 GCF_977035675.1 Penaeus japonicus
TTAAGCTTATTATATCAGCAGGGCTTCATTCGGCCCTGTATTAATACTATTCCATCGTTAACTAGGAGAAAGTCAACTTGTCACTATATGGCCTTTAGAGAACACTGATATCCTGCGTGGTCGGACAGGTCACCATCCATAGTTCTTACGTGAATTCATGGGTAGAAGTCACACGAACCCACCCTACAGTTTGACAGACTGATAAACTGACGAGTTCTTGAAATCTATAATCCTGGCCACTGAGATGAAGAAGCTTGCATTTTTATTTAAATTGTCAGAATTTGCGCTCAAAGGGTAACGCCAGTCCCATAAGCCCACTCTGCACTTCACTGACAATGCTATAAGCCAGCATCTATAGAGGAATCCAAGAAGGAGAGGGGGAGGATAAAAATTGTAGTCTCAGGTACGGTAGAACCCACGGACTCTCCTCTCAAGTAGAATCAGTAACGGCCAATTTGATCTCTGATTTCAGTATAAGATCGGGCCTCTGAAAGAGGTCGTTTAGGATTACAGACACTAGGTACACGCGTGGTATCTTTTATCAAACAATTTTCTTAAAGGACCAGTACTAGAGGTGTAACAGTAAATAACCTTTACTGTTTCAAGCAAACTCCATAATGGAAAATGTAATAAAAATAAGAAAATATGTTCAATAAAAAGTACCCTAGTTATTAGACAAACTTTCACTTGATTGAGAAATGTAAGTTTTATTTGTGGAAATAGAAGATATTAGTGTAAGCTATCTTCTGGTTCTGCCTCCCACTCTCTCTCTCCCTCCCTCTCCCTCCTCTCTCTCTCCCTCCCTCCTCTCTCTCTCTCTCTCTCTCTCTCTCTCTCTCTCTCTCTCTCTCTCTCTGTATATATATATATATATATATATATATATATATATATATATATATCGTTATTTTCTTCTCTACACCACCTTGGCTCCCTATAAAAAGCATTGTAGTATGCTCGTGTAACTATTCATAAGAAATGCTATTTTTCAACTATTCTTAAAAATGTCAAGGAATTCGCGCCACAGTTGATGCAACACATGTAGGAATTGCATGATAACTTTGAGTCGCTTTGCCAAACACGATATGTTCACTTCAATATTTAAATTTAGTATGATATTAGTTTATCAAAGAAACTGTATATGTCTACAGACTCCAAGGTTATTATTAACAATTCCGACGATAGTTAGTTTTGCGACGTCTGCCTGCCCGTCGGGCTCGTGTGTGTAAGCGATCTCCAGATGTAAACATGGCTCCTGCCGCTGCGGGTCGCAATATTCAGGAAGAACAAGTCCTACAGGCCGTAGTCTTGGCCGATTCAGGACAGGACTATGAGCTGCCCATTACACAGACTGTGCCAAAGGTAATGGTCAGCGTTTAGTAGTTTTAGATATTTATAAGAGGCAGGATCTGGAGCCTGTAACTTTTGGCCATAGACCTACAGGTCGAACAGCTGGAATTAGAGCACTACATGTTATTTTTATTTGAATTTATGATGTCATTTGAATTGCAGCATTTTCCTTGTTCAATTTCACTTAAAATTTGATAGTGTGGAATTACTACAAATTAATGTCTCATGTCTTGAAGCCTTGATTTACACACCAATGTTATATCCTTACTAAATATTGATCATATAATTTGAATTTCGTGTCGAATGATTGGTGAATAGATGTCTAGAAAAGCACTACATCTTGCAATGACAGGATCTCCACTCTTTGCTGAAGTGCCTGACTGCTGAGGTTGCATTGACACGAGTCACGGTGGAGTTCAATATTTGATTGTGCTGCCATCAGGCTCTTGTACAAATTCATATATATTGTAGTGATTGTGATTCCAGTTGGTTTATTGATTTATTTGCCTGTAATATTGTGCAGTCATAGTTTGTATAGTTAATAGTTAATGTTTGTTTTATACTGAATATCACATTTCTTGATAGGTAAGTCAACCCACTGTAGGTCACAATGAATAATAATACTAAGTGATTTATGTTGTTTGCTGCAGTGTTCTTCCAAGATTACAAACCTAATTATACATTAGCATATTGCCGTTGAAAAGTGAAAATATTTTGGCCACATTGCTCTAATGAGCAATCCTATTTGAATTGCCAACTCTTACTTTTGACATGTTGGATTACAGATAGATTTGTGTGCATACGTGTGTGTGTGTGTGTGTGTGTGTGTGTGTGTGTGTGTGTGTGTGTGTGTGTGTGTGTGTGTGTGTGTGTGTGTGTGTGTGTGTGTGTGTGTGTGTGTGTGTGTGTGTGTGTGTGTGTGTGTGTGTGTGTGTGTTTACAGATGCCTTGTCTAACAGTTAATCCTTTCCTTCACGTCCCCCTCATTCCCACACGGTTAGCCAAGTCACCAAAACTCCCTTGTGAATGTTTGTATTTTTTTATTTGAGAAAAGAATTTGGAATAAGCAGCACTTATTTACACAGAAACATTAGGTAAGACAATTCCAAGTATAATTAGAGATATTTTTCTCAGGTTTGTGACCTTCTGG
>NW_028234424.1:28333023-28343023 GCF_977035675.1 Penaeus japonicus
GCTGCCAGTGTGCATCAAATTTTAAAAATCGCAATAGAATATAACAAGTTTTAAGCCAAAACCTCAACATAATCATCATGTACTATTTGCATGGGTTGGGAGGAGGGTGAGAAGAGTGACCTGGTGAGAGACACCAGTGACTCAGAGGACAACAGGAAATAGCTGAAGTAGTTAACTTTTATTGTAAACTAATCATAATAAATTTTATATTTTTACATAATGTTCCATAAAGAAGTAATAAAATAAAATTATTTCTAGCAGGGCACATCGGTACCTCCCCTAATATAAGAAAATCACACTCCTATGTTACAATAATGATAGTCAAGTAAGCCATCATATCATATACGACCTTTATTCAGAAAGATCTCGTACAATATCCAAAAAAAAAAAAATTAATGCTAACACAACTATGACACAGTATGCGCGTCCTTGGATATGTCATGAGTGCTGCGAGGATGCATTATACGTGTCCTCATGTTCAAGAGATTAACAGCTAGATCTGGACTAAATGTTACCATGAGAGTCTTGCTAAGAGAGGTACCACATATAACAAATGCACAAGAACTTGGGGCCAACCCCATCTACCTTATTTATTTTTACTAATTCAAGTTACAACGAATGATGCTATAAAGTTATTGTCTGGAAAGACTTGCTAAATGCTCATTGGTAATCATCATAATTGTGTTTTGTCATGAATGGGATCATTTACATATTTTGGGGGAAGGGGATCAGTGATTTCTGACTCTCACCCTCTTATTTTCACCTGTTAACCCATTTGCGCCGGATGATGTGCTGACACGTTTTTTGTTTTTTGCATCAGACATCGGTGATGAGATATCTGGGCAAGACCAGTGCTTGAGATGAGCGAGCGGGCAGCCCAGGCTAGCAGCTTGTGCACCCGAGAATCTCGAAGCCTTAGGCTTATGCATTAGAAAACCCTGGCATTACGACCATTCAGAGCCAGAATCACCCTGGCATGAATGGGCTAAGAGATCTCACAACTTGATATTTATAAAATATCTTATGTTTGTTGTTTACAATAAAAGAGTAATCATGGGAATGGTCTCCTTTCACTCAGAAAGATGGTGGAGGGGAAGAACTATTCCACTTTGCACATTTCTGAAGTTACAACTCTAGAAAAGGAGCAAGCCTATAACTGTCAACATCAAGACAACCAGATTGTTGATCACTCCATAAAAGCAGCTCTGAGAACAGGCAGATACTTGAATACAACAGGGATTGCATGACTGCAGAGAAATATTTCATGGGTACATCAAACTCCAATGCATATGACAATACCCTTATATATATGACTTTGGATATCCCTGATATTACAGGGGACACATTTCAGAGGAGCATTCAGTGGAACACCAAAAGCTTTTTCCTTAACCCTTTCTGGACGGGTGGTACACTACTGTACCGCTCATTCAAAAGCCCAGTGGCCGGGCGGCACAATATTGTGCCAGCCATTTAATTGATTTAGGCCTAAGCGCTCGAAAGCCCCGGCATTGTGACATTCAAGGCTGGAATACCCCCGTCGTGAGTGGGTTAACCCACTCGCGCCAGATGACGTGCTGACACATTTCATGGTTTTTGCATCAGATGCCGGTGACGAGATGTCTGGGCAAGGCTAGTGCTTGGGGTGAGCAAGTGGGTAGCCCAGGCTTGCAGCTTGTGTGCCTGAGAATCTCGAGGCGTTCGGCTTATGCGTTCGAAAACACCTTCATTATGACCATGCAAAGCCAGAATCGCCCTGGCGTGAATGGGTTAAGAATGCCAATCTCCATACATTTGTAGGTTTGAGGACTGTATTGGGAGACTGTTTTTTAGGGTATCTTCCCTTTGTTGTTCCCTCTTGGTAAGGCAATCATCCACTGTTCCAAGACTAAGAATCCCATTCACTAGGGAGATGGTGTTGTGTCTCATGCCATTGAGATCATCCTTGGTGAGGATACCCTAAAGTTGTACATTGTGTACAACAGGCTGGGCTGTGGAATCTTAAATATTAGTAAGGTTAATGCTCATCATCCCATCCTCTCTCCAGGGTTGAGATTGGAGACAGCTTGGCACAATATAGCCAAAGTGTTTGAAGCTTGGTAGGAGATCTCTCTTCTTAACCCATTGCATACAGGTGTCATGACATAAATGATGCAGGAGCTTTGGCCTGATGGCAGGCATTATGACATGCATGACGTTCAGGGATTTTGGATCACTGTTATATTATTGTGCTATGAGTAATGAGTGAGTGATGATAATTGCAGTCATAATTACTATAATTGCCGTAATATTAAGCAAAGAGGGTTTCACCTAACATCCAAAACCTAGATGACACCACTTTTTCCTAGCACCAGCAGGAGAGAGAGCCCTGAATGGCACCCATCCATGGTCTCTAGCAAGCACTATCTTTATAGAGTGATGGCACACACAAGTTGTTGACCTCTTGCTCTAAAGTATTGCCGATGAAGAATGTACAGGCAGAATGAGAAGAGGAAGGTAACTCAAACCATGCACAGTGTCTATAATGTGCCCCTGTGCCAATAGGGATGCCTTTTACTGTGGCACTCACAGTCATAAATACAGGTTTCCTTCCTCTTCCCTACCTTTTCATGTTATCTTCGTTGTAGATGGTTACATGTTTCGTGTTCGTTCATGACAACACACAAATACAGAAAATGGAATTGCTTTTTATCCTTCCATAAAACAGCAATACTTTTATCACATTGAGTATAATGAGCTGATATAGACCCTATACTACAATTTTTGTCAACTGCAGCACTGATAGAGCCTGTCATATGGCACATATAAGTCTCTCAGTACAATAAAACACAAAAAAATAAACACAAAAATGGCTCTCCTTTTACAATGAGTGACTGAAAGAGTGGGAAAAGTCACAGTATGTTGTGTGAAGCTGCACCACGTCTGCTATGGGTTAATGATCATGATCCAAGGTGCTGATTTGGATCTCTTTTTTACCACAGCTCTGATGGAAAGGACCAGATGGTCAATCAATCAGACCACCATGAGTGAATATTTTGGGATCACTGTTACCCTTTCGGGTGCAGGATCAACCCCTTAGGCACAGCACATTCCCATATAGAATGTTTATAAGGCAAACTGGCAGGCTTTCCAGGCTGCCTTGCTGAATGGCTCAGGGACAATCAACCCCTCTACACACAATGCTTTAATTTCCCTGTAGGAGAATCTCTCATCCAGCCCTAGGAAGTGATGAGATTTCTTGTCCCATTTCCCTCCCTCCCATATCTGTCAAGGTAAGAAGGCAGAGAGAATGGTGCTGAATCAGCTTCAATGGAAACTGGGAAGGGGGTTGAACACAGCCTGGTCTTACTCCTGAGCTTTGTTGGCAATGTTACCTCTGTGGTTGTCTTCCTTGACTTTATGTTCATGCAATCGGTCCCATTGTGGACTATGCCTCCGTTGCTTTGATATCTGTAACACTAACTCTCAGGCAAAGGCTTAAAGTCGTCTAATGAGGCTGCAAGGATCATTTTGGATCCCCTCCCAGGTGGACAAAAACACTCAACTTCATTTAAGGGGGACCTCGATAGCTCCCTGGACTTGGATAACAGGCAATTACAGCCTCAGGACTTATATGGCAGAATCACTCCGGTGATTCAGTGGATTCTAGTGGAGCCTGGTAGGGTCAAATAATATGGTCATAAAACTAAGGAGAGCATTATTAAAATGCAGAGTGGAGGCTGCAAGGCATACTGGGGTCCTGCAGCTCCACAGAAAAGAAGCCAGATCCTCCCCTCTGCCATGTGGTATGGTGATGCCACAGGATATGACCATCTGACACTCTTTGCATTAATATCAAGAGGTGCCAAGGTATCAATCATGCAAGCATTGTGGTGTGCCAGAATCCACATTGAAACATTTACTTGAGTGTGAACACACATGCTAGTACTAGTGCTGGGTTGGTGAGACATTTGTACCTGACCTTAAACCTGTGGGAACTGGAGAGCCTGGAGGCTTTCTGACCTCCACAATAAGTTTCAGTTATGATGATCAGATAAGTCAGCTTTAAAGAGCTGAAGGAAAAAACAGGACTTTATAGTCCAAATGAAACAGTTTTCAAACCTCATGGAAGTGAATACATGATCAGTTACTTTGGCCATTTCATGTCCGCCTTAAAATTATAATCGGAAAAGTTTCAGGGATAGAACTTCATTGCCTGTTATTTTGGAATTACATTCATGGAAATTCATGAATTATATTGTGTACATATTGACAAAGTATGTATAATTGAATGTATATATCTAATGCTTGCACCTTGATAGTGCATTACGCTCCACAGCATGCACACTTATACTTTTTTCCACCTTGCACATTTTGTAACACTACACTTACTTTACACTTACTCATTATGATAATGATCATTAGTTGCACTCACTCATCTGCCTCTTCATTTTTTTTCAACTTATGAATTGGTTTTGTTCTTTGTACAGGTTTTCTTTTCATTTTATTCCAATGTTTATCATCCTTTTACCTCAATAATGTATGCTTTATCGGTTTTACAATGTTTATCTCTTGCTGTCAATCACCCATGTCACTATATATCTCTATATATAAATAATAAAAAAAAAAAAAAAAAAAAAAAAAAAAAAAAAAAAAAATATATATATATATATATATATATATATATATATATATATATATATATATATATATACATATATATATATACATATATTTGTATATATATACATATATATATATATATATATTATATATATATATATATATATATATATATATATATATATATATATATATTATATATATATATATATTATATATATATATATATATATATATATATTATATATATATATATATATATATATATATATATATATATATATATATATATTATATATATATATATATATATATATATATATTATATATATATATATATATATATATATATATATATATATATATATATATATATATATATATATATATATATATTATATATATATATATATATATATATATATATATATATATATATATATATATATATATATATATATATATATATATATATATAATATTTATATATAAATATATATATATAAACACACACACACACACACACACACACATATATACACATACATGTACACATAAACATCCTTTCCCCATCCTCCCTTAACCCACACATTTGGTTATTTATGCAGTAGTCAGCTGTGTAATAGGGCATATTTTGCTGCCTGTCACACTGTTTCATCATTCCTGTTTTTATTTCTGTAGATAATGGTGTCTCAAAAAAATATATATGAATAAAATATCACAATAGAGTCAAGGAAAAATTTGTCATAAAAAGATCTGTAGAGTGAATTCACAATATGACCAACAGTACACTTTTCTTTAATTTGGTATTTTTTTTTATTTTGTGTGTGTGTTTTACATGCAAACTCGCATTAGAAAGTAAACTTGCACACTGGAGCCTATATATTCCACATCACTCACAATGCATGGTAAAAAATGATTATGGAATTTTGAGAAATGCACATCTCTGTGCATCGAAAAGGATTGACATGTGCTGATCAGTTGTAGTTCTGCTGCCACTAAACTAAAAGCTGGAGTTTGTAGTGTTTACAAACTCAACAGAAATCTGTTGACCATTATACAAGGCCATATATTTTTACAAAAGTATACTGTAGTTGACTGTTACTCATTATTGTAATGGACAAATAATTATTCTTACATGCAGCCTCCATTTTTCTGAAATATATCCATCCAAAAAGTGATGGGTGTTCTTAATTAGGTTAGTTAATCCATATTTAAAATAGTTAATACAGGTTTAAAATGAAACTCTGCAAGTAATTAGGAAATTTTATTATGTACAATATAATGGATGTCATTAGAATATGGCATTATTCATATTTTTTGGAACTCAAACTTTGTTCAGGTGGCCAAGGAAGATAGTATCAGCCTGGAAGTATAATACTGACCTAATACTATGCTGGACCACCGTCACTTTTTTCATGGACACACAAAAAAGTACAGAAAAATAGATAAAAATGGAAAAGCTTCAACTTCAAAACTAGATACAATAAATATTTCAAATACAGCATTGAAAACAAACTATTGATATTTATGTAAAAGAGAAGAGTTGTGGATTCTGGTTCACCAAGATGAAGAATAGAAACGAGAATGGGAGAAAAACAAAGAGAAAAAATATTAAACAATCCTTGCCCAAATCTGGACAAATTATCATCAGGGGCAAGACTTTAAAATTATAATCACATAACTGAATCAAACAAAATAAAATCAAAATACAATATTTCAGAATAAAAAGACTGGCATGATCAATTCATCCCACAGAATCAATGTGGGTGATACTCCACCACCTTGGGTAAGTAACTTGGGTTTTGTTTGGGGAATAAAGCTTCAATCACTTTGTAAATAAAATAAAAAAAGCCTAATACAACAAGCTGTGAAAACAATTTTTTTCTTTTTTTTTTCTTTTTTGCTCTACACCTGGCCAAACTTTACACAAAAACCCTCGCAAGAGGTATTTTTCTGCCAGCTGGTCACAAGGCACACTACAGAACAGCACCAGACTGGGCTTAGACTATTTTAACCAACTGCTAAAGAAGAATTGTCACTAATGAAAGACTGCTTAGCTGTTCCTAAATCTTTACTCCTTTTGTATCATTAAGCTCTTATTGCTTTTCTATTTCTGAATTAAGCAAGTGCCTACTTGGTTGACAATCTGTAACCCGGTAAAAAATAAAAAAGGTCTGATACATAAATCAACAGGAATGTCTCCCAGTGCTTTCTCCAGGCTTGATTTTTTTTGTGCTGACTTTGGCACTTAATATTAAAAGACCTCACATGTGACTAGAAATGCAATAATAATTTTGTTATCTTACATACAGTTGGTAGTTCCTGTATTGCTGAGAAGAGAAAAATATATAAATCTTCTACATGGGAAACATTTTAAATATATTTGATATATTTTACAATACAGTGTAAAAAATAATTAACAGTATTACTAATCAACAAAAGACTTTATCCATGACCAATTATGTGAATATGAAATACATAAATATATATAACATATATACCCACATATATATCTATATATATTTAAAAACTTGGACATGACCTAACTGTATACAAACTACAAATAATTGGTAATTATAATCAATCACACATTAATTATTTCCAGATATGGAACCAAAAACCTCTGTTCATAACTAAAGCTCTTTTGGTTGTGCAGATAACAGGAGTCACCTACTTATATTTCCTATGAACAAAGTTTCTCATGGACATCACTTCAATCAATTCAATTCCTTGTTCTGAAGTCTTGGAAAATGCAATTCTACTTTGGAAATATGGTAACTATATTTTCTCTATTGGACCCATTACTAGGTGTATAATTAATAATAGTTTACATTTAATAATTTGCAAAATAATCATACTACTACTAAATATTTGCTTAGTTATTTGTTGGTAGCATATGACATCAAAAGGTAAAGTTATTACAAGGGATATAAAAAGTGGAAAATAAAAATACTTCATAAAATAATATTATTCCTAGCTGGTAATATATTTAGATGCAATTGTATAGAATACCCAAAGAGGAGTTCCTCTATTCCATGATCATTATCAAAAAAATATGCTGTATCTTGATCTTCGTCTGCATGAACACCTAGTAATCACCACAAATGATGTTTAGGCAAGCAATTTTAACAAGTCACAGCAAGTCAGACACAGGCATCCAAACAGTCGTCTCTTCTAGGTGTATTTGCAGGAGCCAGAGACAAGCACCAACTTCTTGATACAAGTAGTAGACAACTCAGTAGGAGCCAAGACAGTATAATATCACTTCTAAATAATGTGGTGAAGGAATTTAAATAATATGGTGAAAGAACTCAAGAGTTATGTCAAAGCAGACAAACTCAAGCACCAGAAGAACTCAATAGCCAAAGTTTGATGTTCATTTAATGTTAGAGAATAATCTTTGAGGTGTAACACAACCAGTAACATGAAAGACCACTATCTGCATTCGTAGCATCTTGATGGAAGATCAACATTTACATTCCAGATTGTCAGTGTGGACCTACAGTACCATTCTACAGATTGGTGGAATCTGGAACAACATCTTCTTCCTCACTAGGTGTAGAGGCTGCAGACTCTGATGCAGGTGGCCAGCTGAATTTGCTGCTCTTCACTCCTGCAACTGTGAAATGATGGATTTATTACAAGACTAGAACATTCACTGAAAATCTTTACAAAGTTAATACATTTCCCTAGTAAACTACAGATTTGAACAGTTGATATACTATAGTACAATATGGAAAAAAAGATAAAAAAAATAGATTTAAAAAAAAAAAACGTATTCACTCAATACACATATTAAAAATGTATAAAGTAATTTTATATCCTATATCAAGTATATAAAGGTATTCAAACATATATTCACAAACATGGACCTTTAAAACTAAAGGGAAGTTTATGAGACATGCTCTTACATTATACCAATTAATGAACTTGGCAACAATGTAAACATCTACTTTCATCTTCTACTTGATCACGGTCCTACTAATGAACATCTCTTAGCATTACTAAGGTCTTAATAACTTGTGGAATTTTGGAATCTTTGTTAATATAGTGAAGCAGTTATGAAATTTAATCAATGAGAAACCTTTTCATATTAAATAATGATAATCATGATAATGGTGATTACTTATTAGAAATTTCTATTATCATTGTGAATTATACATGATAAAAGAAAACTGAAAGTAAATACCATTCACTTAATTCACTATTACACTTTTCACATAAATATTAACTGTAGAGAATTCTTTAAAATAATGATTAAATTAAACTATGTTACAATATTCTTAAGGTAGACAAAACAAATGAAACTTTTGCTGAGGTTACCCGAGACTTACAAGGTACTAAAGAAACTATAAAAAAAATGTATGTATAAATCAACAAAAAGAGAGGATATAATAATAAAACTATGTCAACAAAAAATACTAATATCAGCACTGATATCTTACAGGATGTTGTGTTCAGTGCTAATCATCTTTACTATGAGAGCATGTAACATCTAACATCCTCCATTCCAGGTACACAGGCAAGTAGACTACAAATGAACTTTTGTGAGCCTAATCTTTATTTAATCTGTGAACTGAAAGTGTATGTAACAGGTGTAACACTGTACAGCACATAACAGGAATCATATAAAAAAAAAAAATCACATGTAAAATTATAGAATGAAAAAATACTGCACTGATGCACCTGATTTCAGTTTGTGACAATCATTGACAAATTTTATAAAATGTAGATCATTCAGATTAAAATTTTATCTTGAGATGCAAATTCAGACACCTCAGAACCAATCATAATTAAATGAAAGCTATATCAAACTAAAGTATACAAAATTAATTGCACAACAAAAACAGAAGGATATTTGTACACAATCATAGGGTAATAAGTAAATCAAGCCAAAAAAAGTGTATAGGTATATAAATAAAATTGCTAATCATATGGAAAATACTGATATAAAAATACATTACTATGTGCAAAACAATGATATCAAAAACAAAAAGTTAATCAATCTAAAATAGCCCTGTATAAGCAAAAGGAAAATGAACATCCACTAAGCAGCCTTTAGGATTTCCTTTCTCCACACCTGATGAACTCTGAGGGACAAAGGTGTCCTGGTGATCAGAAGATAGTGCAGGTGGCCGAGGCAGGATCTGTGGCCGTTTATCTGGCTTTGGAGGCTTCACTGGCTTCTGAACTCCATACCCACTACCTGCACCTCTTACTGTGCTCCAAGGTGGAATAAGTTTATATAATAAGATATAAACAATTGCTTCTTCATACTCAGATATTTCCTCTATAATTCAAGGGTAAATGACATACATTATACTCATTATGATGGTTATAATCAAATACTAAAATATTTTCTTTGTTAGGCATTCCTAAAAACATTTGAAACTTTAAT
>NW_028234424.1:28358023-28360523 GCF_977035675.1 Penaeus japonicus
TGAAAAGATTTAAATATTTTCTATATAGTGGTCAGATATACATCATACATTGTTTACACTGGCGCAGCTGCTCATGCATGCGTGTAAGCAGATGGGCTCCTCCTTGGCCCCTCCCCCTCCCCTACTTGCCATTTTCAGGCTAATCCTCTGGTTATTACACCATTTTCACTTATGTCCCCTATCTTATCCTTATAATTTTGCTGAGAGAGCAATGAGTATATACATACATAACTATTTAAAACTTGTGTCTATCTGACTGGAGCGAAATATTCCCATGACCTGATAGCACGTCATCCAGTGTGAATAAGTTAAAATATAGTTCTGTATTCTCTCAGCTATCAACTGAAAATAGCAGAATTGATGTAGCAGTGGATTTCTGAAAAGAGTATAAGTTTTAATTCATCTCTGGCAATCTCTACAAAAATAACAAAAGGAACATACTCGTGCTTGATCCAACTTGGTTTCTGCCTCCTCTAATTCTTCTCGATACAAGTCCGCTTTCGTGTTCTGGCTGGGATTGGCTTGAGAGTTGCGCAATCTTGTTTTTGCAGCATCTAAGTCGAGGCCAAACTAAGAAATAAAAGATCCACTATGACTAGTGTTCTAATCCTTGATGGCTTTACATACAATATACTGAAAATATAAATAATCAAACCAGGAAAATAACTTTCATTCTTTAGGGAGAAATAATATTGTGCTGAATGCAATGCTCTACATTTTAATTTTTTACAGGGGGTAAGAAAGAGAAAACAATGACTCTAGTGAGCCAACATGAAGAAAAAGAAAACAAGAAGTAGGGTCAATTAAAAAAAAAAAATTAACAAATATTAAAAAAGTTTAATATTCATACCTGCTTTAGTTGTTTCTTTTGTTTAGCAATGGAAGGGAAGTCTTCCTTGATTAATTGAAGTAGTGGCCCTAGAACTTGCTTTTCCACCTGGTCCTCAAATTCCACTACATCCAGCCCCATAGCCTGCTGTACCTCTACTACACGTTCAACCACAATCCTGAAACGTGTGAAAACCTACATGAACACCTAAAAGAATGATCCTCTCTAAGATCATCTATCATAGATAAATCCTAAGTGCTGATGTACCCAGTTCTATGAAAAACAAATCAAGATAGCTAATCCTGTTCCTCACAGGGTATGCCCTGCATAACAATAGCCTAATCTGTTATCTGGCAGGTTTTGAGGTGAAAGCAACCCTACTATTCAACAATATTTATCAAATAAAATAAGGGTTTCAGCTTCAGCAAATTCGACCCTATCAAATGCACATTTTAGCACTTTTTTAAACAGAAAATAGATATCAAATAGTATTCGCAGAAATTTCCAGTATCCCATAACCCAATCACGCCAGATGACGTGTTGACATGTTTTCTGTTTTTTGGGTCAGACGCCGGCAACGAGATATTGGTCAAAGCCGGCGCTCGGGGTGAGTGAGCGGGCAGCCCAGACTCGCAGCTAGTGCGCCTGAGAATCCTGAGGCATTAGGCTTATGCATTCGAAAACCCAGGCATTCTGACCATTAACCCTTTCCCGACGGGGCACGCGCTAAGTGAAAACCCCTACACTGGGCCATTGCAATATTGCATTGGAATCGCCCCGGCGTGAATGGGTTAGAGGGAATGAGACTAGGAAAAGTGTCCTAAGTTTTCCCTAGAAGGTCAGGGACTCATTCAAAAGTGACATCTACAGGCAAAATCGATTAAATAAATGTGACTTGTTACTTAAAAATTTCAAAAAAGGCTATAAATATAACAGCTTCAAGATCTAAAAATATATTTTCATAATAATATTCACAAAAATAAACAAAGAAAAGTAATGTTTCATGATGTGAATAAAATGCGATAAGGCTAACTCAAGGGAGGTATGGCATTTTTTTTATGAAAACAAGTGGTAATACTTTTCCTATATTTCAGTATCATATCCTTCCCTAAGGCACAGAAGAATAAATTACTATTTTTTTTCTGTCATTAGTTACAACTAATGACATACAAACTAAGCTGATACATGTTTATCAACTAAATATTTCCTTGGTATTCTTGACAAGATATAAATAAAGGAAACAGCTGTTGCATTTCTCCTTTAACCCATACACGCCGGTTGACTTGCTATCACGTTCAGTGGTTTTTGGGTCAGATGCCAGCGACGAGATATTTAGTCAAGGCCGGCGTGCCGGGTGAGCAGGCATAAAGCGCTCGCGGCTAGTGCGCCTGAGAATCACGAGGTGTTAGGCTTATGTGTTCAAATACCCCGGCATTTCAACCATTTAGAGCTAGAATAGCCCTGGTGTGAATGGGTTAACCCAATGACGACGGGGTGTCACACATGTGCGACATGGTAAAAAGTGCGTAATAACTATGAAAATGAGGGAGTGTTCTAAGGCAAGAAATAATCAAAATAAAGTGATTTTATGATTTTAAATTATTTATCGACACTATACGTTTACACACAAATTGCATTTCCGCCTTTGTCTTACACTGTCTTTGCAACAGC
>NW_028234424.1:28375523-28378023 GCF_977035675.1 Penaeus japonicus
TTGTGTAATCTTTACTGAATTTGCCCTTGGTCTCTTTGTGTTATCTACTCCCCATTCTGTTTTTTCTTTGTTCATCTGTTGTTCTCTTTCTGATATTATATAACCTGCCCACTGCCACTTTTTCTTTTCTCTTGAATATATCCTTTACCTTGATCTGTTCCCTAATCCATGTTGTTCATATTCTGTATCTCAAGCTACCTCCTAGCAAGCTAACTAACAAGCTAACTCCTTTCCGTTCCTCTCTGAGCACTTATTAATTTCCCCTCAAGTAATTTCGTAGTCCATGTTTCTGATCCGTATGTTATGACAGAGATGATGCCTTATTATAGACCTTTTTCTTTAGACATAATGCCAGAGAACCTCATAATATATTACTATGTGTACCAAAGGCACTCCAACCTAGGATGTATTTGTTTGTATGAGTTGCCCTAGGCATATATATATACTCAGTCACTGCTTCTAGCACATTCCTCTATACTTGTATTTGGTCAACTGGGGCTGGACTGTTGAACATTATTTATGTCTTTTTCCTGTTCATCTTAAGCCCAAGCCTCAGACTTTAACTATTCAACCACTTAACCATTAACCCTTTCCCGACGAGGCACTCACTACGTGAAGACCCCTATGCCAGGCGATTGCAATATTGCATTGTAATCGTCACACTAGCATGACGTCCCGGCATCGGGAGTTTGGCTGTGTCACACGAGTGTGACACACCGTCATCATTGGGTTAATGACGGGGCTATTTTGGCTCTAAATTGTCAAAATGCCGGGATATTACTAACGCATAAGCCTAACACCTCGAGATTCTCGGCTGCACTAGCCACGGCCAAGAGCTGTACGCCCGATCACCCGGCACTCAGGTCTTGACTAAATATCTCATCCCCGGCATCTGACAAAAAAACCACTAGACATGATATCTTGTCACCCGGTGTTAAGGGGTTAATTAATAATTATTGTAGTTAATTTGCTGACTTATTGAAATCTTACATTGCTGAAGTGCTCATCCCTTTCTTTAATCCATTCTCCTTCCAATCTAGCTTCTAAAATATTTCCTCTAGGCAGGCTAGTGAGATGGTATCACCCTATCAGATAACTTCTTTTTTAATTAGGACTTCGTCAGTTTCTGCATGGATCTGTAGGGTCACTGTTCCATCTCTGTATAGATCTTCTAATAATATAAGATTGAATCTCTCTCTAATAATATACAGTAGACCTCCTCTACTCGTTCTTTATGAACTGCTTTTCATATCTATAGAGTGAATACTTTTTTTAAATTGATGAATGGTATACACAGATGCTTACTATATCTGTCTGTTTTCTCTTTTTTATGGGTTACTGTGTGCTTGAATGGCACCTATCCACGGTCTCTACCAAGCACTATCTTTAGAGAGCATAGTAAATTGCCGACCTATTACTCTGGTGAAGAAGGATGTGCAGGTAGAAAGAGACGACGAAGGTGACTTAAACAATGTCCCTGTGTATGCCTTGTACTGTGGTACTGACAGTCATAACCATATGTTTCCTTCCTCTGCCCTATTTCTTCATGTTATCGCCATTGTGGATGGTTATATTTTTTGTATTCATTCACAACAGTACATGAATAAAAAAAAAATGAAGATGCTTTTTGTCTTCCCATAAAACAACGATACTTCTATCACACAGAGTATAAAGATAATAATGAGCTGATACAGACCCTATACTACAATTTTAGTCAGCTGCACCATTAATAGAGCCTGTCATATAACACATTTAAGTTTCTCAATATAATAGAACACAAAAAATGACAAACACAAAAATGGCTCTAGTTTTACAATGAACAACTGAAAGAAAGTGGGAAAAGTCAAGGTATGTTGCGCGAAGCTGCTTTGCTCTGAAATAAAACCCATCCTGGAGACTGGGGAAGCAAATGTATCCCAATCTACAATGGATCAATAATTCATTCTTCTTACCAAATCTCCTATTTAGTGTCTGAACAGTGGTGCCTGAAAGCAATGCTTCATTTATTTCTTTATAAGGTGAATTTGTGCACATCTTTTTTCTGCTTGTTTATCATCTTTGTTAACCTGTTGCGGACAGGGGATAGATTCGCTTGCCCAGTCTCCAGGATGGATTTTATTTCAGAGCGAGGCAACTTCACACAACATACTTTGACTTTTCCCATTCTCTTTCAGTCACTCATTGTAAAACTAGAGTCGTTATTGTGTTTTATCTTTTTATGTGTTTTAATGAGTTTGGAGACTTATAAGTGGTATATGACAGGCTCTATCAATGCTGCAGTTGACTAAAATTGTAGTCTATGATCCATATTAGCTCATTATTCTCTTTACTCTCAGTGTGATAGAAGTATTGCTGTTTTATGGGAGGACAAAAAGCAACTTTATTTTTTTTGTATTTGTGTGCTGTCATGAACGAATACGAAACATATAACCATCTACAATGAAGATAACATGAAGAGGTAGGGAAGAGGAAGGAAACCTGTGTTTATGACTGAGCGCCA
>NW_028234424.1:28395523-28398023 GCF_977035675.1 Penaeus japonicus
AGAGATGAGAGGAAGAGAGAGGCGGGAGTGAGGGAGAGAGAGGGAGAGGTGAGAGAGGCAGGAGTGAGAGAGAGAGAGCCGTAGGGAGGAGCGAGAGAGAGAGAGAGGAGGAGAGGAGGAGAGGCAGAGGATGAAGGGAGAGAGAGATGAGGGAGAGCGACCGCGGGAGAGGCGGGGAGCGAGATGAGAGAGAGAAAGGAGGAGAGAGATGGAGCCGAGAGGGAGAGAGAGGAGGGAGGGAGAGAGAGAGAGACAGAGGAGGAGGATGGGCGGATGAGAGAGAAGGGCGAAGAGCCGGGAGGAGGCGGAGGAGGGAGGACAGAGAGGATGAGCGAAGATGAGGTAGAGAAGAAGGGATAGTGAGGGGTGGGGAGAGAGCGTAGAGGAAGAGCGAGAGGGAGGAGAGAGAGGAGAGAGAGAGAGAGAGGCGAGGGGCAGGAGAGATGGAGGAGAGGAGGAGAGAGGAGTCGTAGAGAGAGGAGAGAGAGAGAGATGGAGAGAGAGAGGCAGGAGAGAGAGAGGGAGAAGAGAGGAGTGAGAGAGAGGAGAGAGGAGGAGGAGGAGAGATAGGGAGAGCAGAGGAGAGGCGAGAGAGGTGAGAGAGAGAGGGTGATGTGAGAGAGAGAGAGGAGACGGAGAGAGAGCGGGAGAGAGTGAGGAGCGAGAGGGAGTGAGAAGTGAGGAGCGAGAGAGCGGGAGAGAGAGATATAGGAGGAGGGGAGAGAAAGGGAGGGGAGAGAGGTCTGCGGGATAGGAAGAGAGAAGAGAGAGAGTGGCAGGAGCGAGAGAGCGAGCGAGAGGGGGAGCGAGGGAGAGAGGAGAGAGGGAGAGAGTGGAGAGAGAGGGAGGAGGAGGTAAATGAGGAGATGATAGAGGAGAGAGAGAAGCGAGCGAGAGGGGAGAGGAGGGGGAGGGGAGAGAAGAGAGGAGGGGAGTGGGGAGAGGAGAGGAGAGACGAGGACGAGGAGGAGATGAGAGAGGGAGGGAGGAGAGCGGAGAGGAGAGAGGGAGAGAGAGAGAGAAAAGGAGAGAGGAAGAGAGAGATGGAGGAGGAGAGAGAGAGAGAGGGGAGAGAGAGAGAGAGTGGGAGAGAAGAGGAGAGGGAGGGAGGAAAGAGGGAGGGGGAGGGAGAGGAAGAGAGGGCAAGGAGGGTGGGGAGAGAGAGCGAGAGAGGATTGAGAGAGACGATGGTTGAGAGAGCGAGAGAGAGAGAGAGAGGGAGAGGAAGAAGAGAGGAGAGGAGAGCGCGAGGTGAGAGCGATCGAGAGGAGGACGAGAGGAGAGAGGGAGTGAGGGGAGAGAGAGAGCGAGAGAGCGAGAGAGAGAGAGAGAGAAGGAACGAGAGAGAGAGAGAGAGAGAGAAGGGAGAAAGAGGAAAGACAGAGAGAGAGGATGAGAGAGAGAGGAGGAGAGGAGAGCGAGAGAGAAGAGGAGCGGAGATGGCAGGGGAAAGAGAGAGAGATCATGAGCAGAATGGAGGAGGAGGATGGAGTTCGGGGAGAGCTGGAGACGGAAGGAGAGGAGACATGAGATGAGAGAGAGTGAGCAGAGAGAGGAGGAGGAAGAGGAAGGGGAGGAAAGACAGAGAGAGAGTGAATTGAGAGCGGGTGAGAGTAGAGAGGAAGCGAGGAAAGAGATAGAGAGGGGAAAGAGATGAGGTTTGGAATGGAGAGAGAGAGAGAGAGAGAGAGAGAGAGAGAGGAGAGAGAGCGAGAGAGAGCAAGAGAGAGAGACGAGGGAGTGAGGGGGGGGGGGAGAGAGATGAGACCGAGAAAGAGAGAGATGAGAGACGAGAGAGCGAGAGAGAGAGAGATGGAGAGTGAGGGAGAGAAGAGAGGAGAGAGAGGAAGAGAGAGAGAAGGTGGAGGTGTGGAGAGAGGCAAGATGGAGTGAGTAGGAAGAGGAGAGAGGAGAGACCGAATCGAGAAGGAGACTTGGATGAAGAGAGGTGAACTTTTGGAGATAGGAAGGAGGAGGAGACCGATGAGTTAGGTGGAGGAGGAAGAAGGATAAAGAAAGGGGAGAGAAGAGGAGCGATCGAGAAGAGAGAAGAGGGACGGGAGAGGGGACGAGAGACTTGAGATAAGAGGAGGGGGCGCTTAGGAGAGGGGGAGACGAAAGAGAGAAGAGAGAGAGAGGAATAGTGGAGAGAGAGAGAGATGAGAGGGAGCGTGAGAGATAGGAGAGGAGAGAGGAGACCGGAGAGAGAGAGAGAGAGAGAGAGAGAGAGAGAGCGCATATATATATGTGTGTGTGCGTGTGTGTGTGTGTGTGTGCGTGTGTGTGTGTGGAGAACTACAAATACAAATACTGTGTTTGAAATACATATATATTTTGTTACATCTTCATTGGCTCGCTTGTGCCTCGACTGGCACCAAATCTAGGCCGAAAACGAAAAGGGACTAAGTGTTGGTTGTTTTGTGAGAGAAGGGTTGAGAACTCGTGGGAGTTGGAGTTTGTTTTTGATTTGGTAACATTTGGCCACAAGCCCAGCGAGCTT
>NW_028234424.1:28408023-28413023 GCF_977035675.1 Penaeus japonicus
TCTCTCTCTCTCTCTCTCTCTCTCTCTCTCTCTCTCTCTCTCTCTTTTATTGTAATCAAATAGTGTTTTATCATAATACTATGCTTTTTAGAAATATTTTATACTGATACAGATGAGTGATGTATTTTGTTGAGCTATATTTATCCAGTTACAGGCCTTCTGCCCTGTGGCACTCTGGTGGGGGTGCCAATAGATTTCAGTGAGAGATTCCACAGGAATTTGTTTTAAAAGACATGTTCATTTTCATGTAAATGCGTGCGAAGACACCAAACTCTCCGGTAATTGTTCATTAATTTTGTATTTTTTTGTGTGAGAATTAAAGGGAATCTTAGAATGATAACAATTGAAATATGTAAAGCGTTGCCCGGCCGGAGGCTTTTATTGTTGACCCGACCTGCATGACGGCGACGCCAGGTATATACAGAGAATCCAATGAAGTGGCAGATAATGCCTAACAAATGTATGGGGTAACTTACACAGATTACAACGACCGGGCATATATCTAGTTGGCATATTAGAAAAGTATCTATATGCAAAGTAAATGCACAACATATATTCATTATGTATAAAATAATTAGCAATGGAAGAAAAAAAACGTAGGGAGGGAAAGAAACTTAGAAGCTCCAAAAACAAGGAATAAATGTAATATTGATTTGTATGGTGTCTACATTACAATGACTAAAAAATCTATCCGCGTGGTTTTCAGTAATTTGTTGCACCATAAAATACTGAACGGAAAAAATAGTTAAAAAAAAACACTCATTATATATCAGTAATTTCAGTGTAGGGTAAATGCAAACTTCATATTCATTATGTATTTAAAGTGATTAGCAATGCACAACATATATTCATTATGTATAAAATGATTAGCAATGGAAGAAAAAAAAAACGTAGGAAGGGAAAGAAACTTAGAAGCTCCAAAAACAAGGAATAAATGTAATATTGATTTGTAAGGTGTCTACATTACAATGACTAAAAAATCTATCCACATGGTTTTCAGTAATTTGTCGCACCATAAAATACTGAACGGAAAAAATAGTTAAAAAAAAAAAAACACTCATTATATATCGTTAAAAAAAAAGTCAGTGAAAGGGGTGAAAGCCATTAAAAACTTTTAGACGATTCGGAATTATGAATGTAAATGGATGAAGCCTGCCACATGAAAACTAACCAGTGGACGTGAGTAAACATTTTGAGATGTGGAATCCAGCTTACGGCGACACCTGCTGCTACATACAAGACCGGAATTACCCGGTGCTCTGGCATGCTACGTCAGGCCTCGAGTGGATCGGGAGTGATCGCGCCGGACGTGCTAGCAGGGTCAGGGGAGGTCTTTGTCGTGTTGCGAAAGAACTGCAAATCTATATAAGATTCCTAATCTCTCTCTCTCTCTCTCTCTCTCTCTCTTTCTCTCTCTCTCTCTCTCTCTCTCTCTCTCTCTCTCTCTCTCTCTCTCTCTCTCTCTCCTCTCTTTCTCTCTCAGCTCTCTCTCCTCTCCTTCTCTTTCTCATTCTCTCTCTCTTTTCTCTCTCTCTCTCACACACACATACACACACTTTAGGTATTGGTTGTTGATTTGTAAGGGGTGTTACATTAAATGACTAAAAAATCTATCCACATGGTTTTCAGTAATTTGTCGCACCATAAAATACTGAACGGAAAAAAAAGTTAAAAAAAAAAAAACACTCATTTGTATCCTATTACGAACAATAATACAAACGTGAGATCAGAGTAGCCTGCACATGGTGATTAACTACAGTGGTCGTGAGTAAAAACATTTTGATGAGAGTGGAATAAACCCGAAAGGCCCGTACGCGGACACCTGCGCTACATAACAAGACCGGAATTACCCGGTGGCTCTGGCATGCTACGTCAGGCCTCGAGTGGAATGGAGGAGATCGGCCGGGAAGTGCTAGCAGGGTCAGGGGAGGTCTTTGTCGTGTTGCGAAAGAACTGCAAATCTATATAAGATTCCTAATCTCTCTCTCTCTCTCTCTCTCTCTCTTTTCTCTCTCTCTCGCTCTCTCTCTCTCTCTCTCTCTCTCTCTCTCTCTCTCTCTCTCTCTCTCTCTCTCTCTCTCTCTCTCTCTCTCTCTCTCTCTCTCTTTCTCTCTCTCTCTCACACACACATACACACACTTTAGGTATTGGTGTTTGTTTGTATACATTACGAACAAAATACAAACGATAAATCATTATACAGTAACATCTATCTTAAACCCACAAACTATTTTTATTCGGAATGAAGAATGTGGATGAAGCCTGCCACATGAAAACTAACCAGTGGACGTGAGTAAACATTTTGAGATGTGGAATCCAGCTTACGGCGACACCTGCTGCTACATACAAGACCGGAATTACCCGGTGCTCTGGCATGCTACGTCAGGCCTCGAGTGGAGCGGGAGTGATCGCGCCGGACGTGCTAGTAGGGTTTGGGGAGGTCTTTGTCGTGTTGCGAAAGAACTGCAAATCTATATAAGATTCCTAATCTCTCTCTCTCTCTCTCTCTCTCTCTCTCTCTCTCTCTCTCTCTCTCTCTCTCTCTCTCTCTCTCTCTCTCTCTCTCTCTCTCTCTCTCTCTCTCTCTCTCTCTCTCTCTCTCTCTCTCTCTCTCTCACACACACATACACACACTTTAGGTATTGGTGTTTGTATGTATACATTACGAACAAAATACAAACGATAAATCATTATACAGTAACATCTATCTTAAACCCACAGGAGAGCCCGCAGTAAAAGGTCACCATAAGATACATCCTCAGTGCGATACTTGCCCTTGCTTTTCAGTTTCAGTTTATTTGCTTCATTTTCATCGACATTTACTTGACTCTCACCCCTCTATCTCTTCACATTCCAAAGAATAAGAGGTTTTAATCTAAAGCAAAAGTGTCCGATTCAATAAATGCTCATTAACTAAACCTGTAAGAAGTTAAAGACTAATAGGGTTTTAATCTAAAGCAAAAGTGTCCGATTCAATAAATGCTCATTAACTAAACCTGTAACGACTTTAATTAGCATGTGTAGTGAAATTTAGATACGGGTTAGAAGAAAATGTGTTTTAGTCGATATTCTCTGCGTCTGAGTTAGGATATGGTTTATTGGATGTTAATAGCATGGCATATGTATAGAAACACTCATATACACACAAACACACACACACATATACGGTAAAAAGATTTGTTGTTAGTGTGTTATTAAACTATTAAGAATATGAGGGGGCTGGGTTAGAGAAAGTTTTTTAGTCATTATTATCTGGTGGGTTTTCTACTATTTATTGGATGTTAATAGCATGTCATATGTATAGAAGCACTCATATACACACAAACACACACACACACATGACTAATACACACATGTATAAAACATTTAGATCATGAGGGCACTCTATGTAAAACATTTCTCGTAATCATGAGGAATGGTGAAATCTGGGTAAATACGAGTACTCTTTTATCTGTCAGAATCAAGTACTTTATTAAGTACAATACAATCAGTATTCCTTCCCGCGAGTCAGCATCCTTATCATCCACTGTAAGCTTTACTCTGTGGATGAGATCATAATATATCACTTGCATGACGGCATTAACACTGTGTTTATTCAAAGTGTAGGATTACCTGATACGCACTGTGTGTTTATTCGGAAAAGTTCGTCTGGTTGTCCCCGATAACTACGTGCCGTCGAATGTCACAATTAGAATCAAGTACTTGAAACTTAAGTACAATACAATCAGTAGTTCTTCCCGAGCAGGCTACATGGTAATCCTTAAATCTATAAAGATCAATATATCACTTGCATACCGTCATTCGAGGAGTAAGGATTACACATACACTTAGCGGAACTAGTCGTCTTTCCCCAATAACTACGTGCCGTCACGATGGTGTCTGCCATGACTGCCGTGTGTGTGTGTAGAGAGCAAGGGCCATGACTGCCGTGTGTGTGTGTAGAGAGCAAGGGCCTTGTTACTCTCACCTGCTGAGTGTTTTTTTTTTTTTTTTTTTTTTTTTTTTAAGATGTTAATAATCACGGTCGGGCCACACGACGGCCTCTCCCTGCCTATGCCTAGTGTTTTTTTAGTTGCTCGGTCTTCTTTTTTCTTTCTTTTTAGCTGTTTATAATCACGGTCGGGCCACACGACAGCCTCTCCCTGCCTATGCTATCGTTGCTGCGGTGCCAGCGCCGGCGATGACAGCCGCGAGATTAGGGTTGGGCCACCCAGCGCCGGCGCGCCTTACGACACAGCAGCGAGATTGACAGCCGCGATTTTGGGCCAACCGTGGTGTCTGGGGTCCAGTCATCATGGCGATTCCTCTCGAGAATGTTCATCCTTCATTTTGCATCTCCATGGTCAGCCGTCGGGGTTACTATTACATTCTCCTCATTCACAGTTCTCATCATCTATTTTCTATCAGTCAGTCTCAATTATTATCTACTTATTGTATAATTCATATTATTAATATTATTTATCGTTATCATTATTATCCTTATCATCATTTTTATTACCATTATTATCTTTATTACTATTATTATCGTCATTATCATTAATACACTATGTAACAAAATTTGTACCTTATTTTGTCTTTGGCCAGTGTCATTTCCTAAAAAATTAAAGTAAATTACTATTGATATCTAGAAACTTGAAGTTAATGCAGATTACAGAGGTGGAGCCGAGGAGAGAAACCCATACTGCCGCAGCCAAAGAGACCTCAACAACTTAATCACAGACTTTGGTCCCCCAAAGTTCAATTCCGAGCTGTTGACGTGTTGAAACTCAAGTGGAACTTATTAGATGAAAGTGTACATGTCGAAATCGATGAAGCGTCAAGTTAAATTTTGCATTTGCCATAATGTGACTGGTACATCTATAAATATTGTTATCCTAGTCCCAAAAGCAACGTTTGAAAGGAATACCAGCCATTTTTTTGCTTCCAAGGCGTTGGCAAATAGGAAAGAACAGTTGCTACCCAAAACATACTCGTGTTACGCACTCTTTTCATTACCATTA
>NW_028234424.1:28418023-28423023 GCF_977035675.1 Penaeus japonicus
ATAAATCTTATTTGTGAAATAAATTAGAGTTTATATGGTAAATCAGATTGATACGAAGTCACATATGTAATTCTAAAAAAAAGGTAAATAAAAAATCTTATTTTAGTAACAATTTCACGTGTGTTATTTACTATCTTTCGTTCGGTATGCCATTTCGAATTTTCATCTGAATATTACATGACACAAAAATTATAAAATTTCCTTAGATTAGATTAGCAAATTTGTCATTCGCGCAAGTGCTGCCAACATATAAGCCGATTCTTTCGTTCCAATCCTGTCTATTTAGTTTATATCAGTTGGATATATTCAAGTATATGATGAAACTCCTGGAAAATACACTCAACTCAAGTTAGGTTCTTAATATAAACACGCGTAACCTATGTAAACATGACCAAACCCACACCTACCCAATTGCCCACAAGCTAAAGATACGAATTACATGCAAATTGTATTATTTTAGCATTCCTATCTCTTCAGCTTACTTATGACATAATGAAGAATAGTGAGATAATGCCATTTAACGAAATATTAATTGGCTATATACAAGGAAGAAATATATATTTATATATATATATATATATATATAAATATATATAAATATATATATCTACATATATATACTTATATATATATACATATATATATATATATATATATATATATATATATATATATATACTATATATATATACCACAAACCATCTCTCTCTCGCGCGTGTGTGTCGTGTGTGTATACATCTTATATATATATATATATATAAATTATAATCGATATATATACGCACATATATATTATATATATATATATATATCTATATCTATACCATATATATTATATACCAGTATATATATATATATAGTATTATATACACGCATCATATTTTATATATATATTATATTATTATATATATATATATATATATATATATATATAATATATAATATATATATATATATGATATATATATATATATAATGTATATTCTATAATATATAGTTTATATATATAGTTATTTATATATATATTATATTATACACATATATATTATATATACATATATATATATATACATATATCTATATATATTAAATATATATATATATATATATATATAATTAGTATATATATATATATTATATATCATATATACAACATATATATATATATATATATATGCAATATTTATATGATATGTTATATATATGCTTATATATATATATAAAGATATATAATCATATATATATATATATATATATATATACCTGATATATATATAATATATATATATATAAAATATATATATATATATAGTAAATATAGTATGTATATATATATAACGAGTCACATATATATATACAGTATACATATATATTATATAATATATATATATATTTTTGAATCTATATTATATATATATATATATATATATATATATATATATGTATATATAAATGTATATATATATATATATATATATATATATTAATATATATATATATATAAATATATATAAAATAAATATATGTCTATTATATTTATGTATTAATATATATATTATATATAGATATAAATATATATATAATATATATATCTACATATATATATTTATATATATATACATATATTTATATATATATATATATTATATATATATATATATATATATATATATATATATATATATATATATATATATATATATATATCAGTATATATATATATATACATTATATATATATATATATATATATATATATATAGTATATATATATATACAGTATATATTTATATATATATATATATATATATATATATATTATATATATATATATATATATATATATATATATATATATATATATATATACTATATATATTTATATATACAAATATATATATATAAATATATATATATATATATATATATATATATAATATATTATATATATATATATATATATATATATATATATATATATATATATATATATATATATATATATATATATATATATATATTATATATATATATATTTATATAGTATATATATATATATATATATATATATATATATATATATATATATATATATGTATATATATATATATATGTATATTACATATATAATAGATATATATTTATATATATATATACATATATATATATATATATATATCTATATCTATATATACATACACACATATATGTAGATATAAGTATATATATATGTATATATATATATATATATATATATATGTATATATATATATATATATATATAATATATATATATATATATTATATATATATATATGTATATATATATGCATATATATAATATATATATATATATATTATATATATATATATATATATATATATATATATATATATGTATATATATATATGTATATATTACATTATATATATATATATATTATATATATATATATATATATATATATATATATATATATATATATATATATATATATATATATATATATATTTATATATATATATATATATATATATATTTATATATATATATATATATATATATTATATATATATATATATATATATTATATATATATAATGTATTATATATATATATATATATATATATATATATATATATATTATAATATATATGATATATTATATATATATATATATATATATTATATATATATATATATATATATATATATATATTATAATATATATATATATATATATATATATATATATATACATATATATATATATATATATATTATATATATGTATATATATATAACTATATATGTATATGTATGTATGTATATTATATATATATATATATAATATATATATATATATATATATATATATATTTTTTTTTTTTTTTTTTTTTTTTTTTTTTATAAATATATATATATATATATATATATATATATATATATATATATATGTATATATATACATATATATATTTACATATATATATATATATATATATATATATTATATATATACGTATATCTATCTATCTATCTATATATATACAAATACGGCTACTTGTCTAACGGTATCAAATAATGACACATTCAGAGATGCTCTTTAGATAACTATGATGGTGACTCATTGCCTAGACACTATAGTTTGAAAGTTTGAACAAGTGAAAAGAACTCCAAAAATCTCCAGTTTTCAGTCATATTTTAATTATTTAAATGTCTCTGATGGAGAATATCTTACTATTTGCATCATTTGTAAGTGTAGGAGAGGTTTTGTACTAACCAGTTGAACACAAGTGATGTGAACATGCTGAGACAGATAAATCTTACCTACTTCTAACCTATGTTTTCTATTAATGTTTTTACAATCATAATAAGACAAATTATGAAATTTATTACAATGGCGATATTTACTGTAATAGGAATAGTTTGAAATCCTATACATAGATGGCACGGCTCTTTTCTTGGTACCACCTAGTAAGAGCCTTGAATGGCACACATCCAGTCTCTATCAAGCACTAGCTTAAAAGTTGCTGAATTCCAGTTCTAAAGTACCAGTAGTGCAGGATGTGCAAGCAGACTGTGAAGAGGAAGATAAACCAGACCATGTGCAGCAGCTGCAATGGTTTGCCATCACTCGTAGTCACAAGCACAGGTCTCTTTCCTCTTTTTCATCTCCTTGTTTTTTTAGTCTATTATGATATTGAGAAAGTCTGTCAGATAGCACACATAAGCCTCAAAATATTGTAAGTCACAAAAAAGGACTAACAACAAAAGGACATACATCAGTGATTGAATGAACGAGAAAGCCCTTAGGCCCTGTATATGTTGTGACAATGTATCCTTCTGAAATAAATCCCGTCTTGTGTGCCAAGCAGATGCCTTGTTGTCAAAACAAGAAAAGACAGACATGGAAAATATTTTAACAAAATTGCACAAGCAGATACACATGTATCTTGTATGACACGATAGGTTTCACATTTTAATATCTTTACATTGTTACTTTAAGAATACTCTGGAGCATAAAGGGTGGAATAAAAAACAAATCTTATCATGCTTTTACTGAATAGAGCCATACACCAGGAAAGGCATATATACAAAAGAAAAATATATCTGTTTGCTATCACAGATGCTTCCAAGAAGCAATCAACTTAAAGACATATGCTTCTCTAGGTACAAGTTCTGCACCTCTTGAACAGAAATATTGATTGGAGTTTGATGTAAAAAATGACAACTACAAAAAATGTGTTGGAATATGAAACTTTAAAAATGGAAAAAAAAAAAAAAGAACTAAAAAAATAAAAAATAAATAAAATACAAACAAGTGAGATATCAAGTTTTTCATTCACAAAAAATATCTGTGCCTTAAGTGATACAATATTCATGTTGGCAGGTGTGGTGGGAACAGTGACACAAACGAGGAGGCAATGAGATCTTATACATTAGTCACATGGGGGTGGCCGCAGAGACCAATATGCACCACCAAGGACTAGAGATATTCTTTTGCATTTCTAATAAACTGTACAAGAAGTAAATCTTATTTACAAAACTGAACTGAGAGAATCAGAATAGGGTATAATAATATACACTAAACTCTTATGTTATACAGGTACAACAGCTGAGGAAGACCTTTCAAGACAAGTCCCTCATGTGGGGTCGGCCACAGACTCCTGCTGTCATAACCCAGCATGTCATGCATGGCCAAACATATTTCCAATTCTATAAAAAAAAAAGAAAAAAAAAAAAGCCAAGTGCTAAGTCATAATTCTCCAATATGAAGGTCTATATGTACATTTACACTCATAACTGTGACAAATATAATAACAAACTTAGAAGTGAGTGGTCCTTTCCCCCTGACTGAACTGAAAATTCTATATTACAGTGGACAATGACTCAATATATACTCATTATCACAGTAATAGAACAAGCTGCAGTCTGGCACTTGTCATCTATTAACAACAGCATGCTTCACCAACACTATGTTCCTGTAACTTTCGTT
>NW_028234424.1:28430523-28435523 GCF_977035675.1 Penaeus japonicus
GGAGTGGATCCAAGACCAGACCCTCTTAACCCGGAGCCAGGGAGACGACTTGGTATGCCTTTCAGAGGCGCTAATGATTTGAGAGAGAGATTACAATAGAGGAATTTCTACAAATTTAGAGTATACATCTACAGTTACACAGATAAAATTAACCTTTTCACCTGCAAACTTTATAAGTCAATTATTTTAGTTAAAATAACTTGATATCATAATTCATTCAACATATCAATGACTATGAAGCTATGTCAAACATCATACTAACTGGTATCAGTCATCTTCCGTGGCATTCCTCTGGAGCGTACAGGCACTGTGGGGAGCTGGCTCTTTTTAACATTAGCCTGAGCATCTGAAGACCGACTTAACAAATCAGCTCGAAGAGCAGCTGCTTTTGGCTTACGCTTCAGTGAAAAATGCTTTGTGAGGGGAGCCTGAAAGGACAACAATATGAAATAAGTAAACACTGCTATTTATAGATTGTTTTATTCTATTTACAATATCTATACAAGGGTCTTAATATTTACATAAACTAAAATTGGAATAAACTGAACTTTAGTTCCACCTCTATTCACTTACTTACAAAACACCTAGTTAACAATTAATTAAACAGAAATCAAACTGGCCTATGACTGACAAATACCAAACCTACAATCACACAAGGATGAACTTTGAAGTTGAGGAAATTCATCCTTTCAGCTTATGCTAGAGAGATGTTATCTGTACAGAAATAAGCCTATGTGGAAAACAATCAATTTAGCATATGAATACTCTAATAGTGTAATAGTGTGAAATACTGGCTCTTTTAACCCATTCACAACAGATGACATACTATGAGAATACTTCACACCTGCAATATGTCCTATCATGTCAAGATCTCTTCCTCTAAATACACATTTTACATAGTTATGTATGTATATTTTCATTCCAAAAAAAAAAAAAAAAAGCCTCTCAGCATCCTGAAGAATCAGGCGGGTGTAAAGCACTCTGAGAATCGTAGCGTGGAACTGCGCCAGGAGAGATCTCGCATGGGAGAGTTCTTGTTATCTTCACAGCGGGAGCAACATTGCGCTAATAATCCCCCCCGCACAAATGGGTTAATACAAATAAAATTAAATAATCTATTAAATAAAACACCAAAGTAATATGCTTACCTGACTACCCGCTGCTGCTAGAAAGGCATTTCTATTGAGGTAGTTACATTCCATGGGCAGCAGGCCAAGCTCACTATATTTTTTTACCAGCTTACGTAATTCTGTAATTAAATCATGCGTGATGCGCTGGTTCTCTGGAGGCTCTCTGGAAAATTCCAACACTGATGTGAATAAACCATTCATGATAGTGTGAGGGCTCTACTTATCCTTCAGACTTATTTTTAATCATCTATAGGCAAGGGAGAGGGAGAGGGAGAGGGAGAGGGAGAAGGAGAAGGAGAGGGAGAGGGAGAGGGAGGGAGAGAGAGACAGAGAAAATGGAAGAGAAAGACAGAGAGAGAGAGAGAGAGAGGGAGGAGGAAAGGGGAAGAGGGGGGAAAAGGAGAGAGGGAGGGAAGGAGAGGTTGTGAGATCATGTGGAGATATGCCAAGACTGTGGTCACAATATGCTATAAAGATGAGGAAACTGTCCAACCAAGAAAAAACGACTAGGACTCTATTTACAGAGACCCGACAGTTCAGATATAAAGATGACCTGAGGTCAAGCATACACTCACTCCCTCACAGACTCCAGCACTTTCTAGCTGGGAGCAGTCAGCTAGCCTACCACTCCCCCGCCTCTGCCGTGAAACAAACCAGCCTAACAAGAGATATCCATCAAGCCATTGCTACCCAAGTAAATATGATTATATCACCCGTGCTGTTATCCACCCATAAAGGAATCAAGAACCACCAGACTTTGGCTTCAAAATCTCATTTGTGAGCACCCCTCACAAAGTGTGGCAGCAGTGGGATGCCCATTCTGCATCCCTCACAAAGTGGTGGCAGTGGTATGATGCCCATTCTGCAGCCCTCACAAAGTGGTAGCAGCAGTGGGAGGTCCATTTTGCAGCCCTTACAAAGTGGTGGCAGCGGTGGGATGCCCATTCAGCAGTCCTCACAAAGTGGCGGCAGTGGTGGGAAGGAAGACAACCCTCACAAACTGGTGACCACAGTGGGACCCATTCTGGTCACTCTCACAAACTGGTGTCGGAAGTGTGATGTAAAAACCCCACACAAACTGGCAGTCATGGTATGACCTATTCTGCACACCATCACAAAACTGGTGTCAGAGGTGGAATGTAAGACAACCCCCACAAACCGAGCAATATGTGAGACCACGTGGAGATATGCCAAGACCACGTGGTCACAATATGCTATAAAGATGAGTAAACTGTTCAACCAGAAAAAAACCTGACTAGGAATCTATTTATAGCGACTTGGCATGTCCAGATATAATGTCAACCTGAGGTCAAGCAGACACTCACTCAAACACTCTGTCATGCTCACTCCATCACTCACTCAATCACGAACTCCAGCATCTTCTGGCGGGCAACAGTCAGCTAGTCTACTGCTCCCCTGCCTCTGCCATGAAACAAGCCAGCCTAACAAGAGGTGTATATTTATATATGATATTAATACATCAATAGATCAATTTACAAATATTATATGAGGATCACACTAACTAGCCAAGCAATCGCCAGGTCAGGTTTGGTCAACTTGCCTTCCCAAGTACCATGACTCTCAAACCAGCTAAATGCCTTTGTCTGCCATTCCTCATACATTCTAGACTACCTTCCTGCATAACCACTGGGGACAGCAGATGGGAAACCCTTTCATATGAACAAGATTTCTGGAACATTCAGACAGACCAGGATCGACTACGCTACTGCTGATGCCTAATTTCTCCACCTGTTTATAGGTGTCATGAAAGTATTTATTACTGTGATCTTTTTGATGTAGTGTATATTATCTATCGTGTACCATAACATGAGACTATCTGTGTTATGGAACAAACCTGAACTGTATAAACCCTGTGTCTGCTGTCACATACCTAATTTGTGTGGGTTATTAGTTCCAACAGACTAACAGACTAAGACACCCATTACAGAGAGCAAATAAAAGAGAGAGAGAGAGAGAGAGAGAGAGAGAGAGAGAGAGAGAGAGAGAGAGAGAGAGAGAGAGAGAGAGAGAGAGAGAGAGAGAGAGAGAGAGAGAGAGAGAGAGAGAGAGAGAGAGAGAGAAAGCAAAGGAGAGGGAGAGAGAGAGAGAGAAAGCAAAGGAGAGGGAGAGAGAGAGAGAGAAAGCAAAGGAGAGGGAGAGAGAGAGAGAGCACAAAAGAGAGGGAAAGAGAAAGTGAGAGAGAGAGAGAGAGAGAGAGAGAGAGAGAGAGAGAGAGAGAGAGAGAGAGAGAGAGAGAGAGAGAGAGAGAGAGAGAGAGAGAGAGAGAGAGAGAGAGAGAGAGCAAAAGAGAGAGAGACGAGAGAGAGAGAGAGAGAGTTAGTTTGTAAACTAGACAAACTGACTGACCTGATATCTAAATTCAGGTGACCTGTAGATGGACAGGTCCTCATAATCTCAGCTAACATGGCTACCCAGGCTTCACTGTCGACCACTGCCACCTCCAGGATTTCCTCAAGCTCTGTCCGCCACTGGAAAAAAAAATGATACAGCAAAAATGTTGTTAGTTGAATAATAATAGAGCAAAATTTCTTTCTCTCTGCCTCTTATTTATTACTACAACTTCTTCCATTTATATCAAAATATTTCCTCATAAATATATAATTTTCTCCTATAATCATTCATCCCCATCAAATCAAATTAAAATGAAATCTAGTCCCTTGATAATAAAGAGTTATAATGCTTTGCAGTCATCATGAAAATATAAGCCTTGTAAAACTACATGCTTTATATACTATTTAAATTGAATACTTGATAAATGTGGTAACTTCAGATTAGGAATGCATGAAGCATCACCATGGCCCCTGAGATTTGTGCTAAAACAAAAGCACCCAACCCTTCCCCATGTATATTTGCTAAGACAGAACTTGGACTGTATTCTTCTCTGATAATAAAAGGCCTGGGAGGTCAAAAAGCTCTATCTTGCCAGAATATACAAGGGGGAGTTGACTTTGAGAAGGGATAGTTTGTCTTAACTTTCTGCAGACATTTTCATAGGAAGTATTTTGTCTATTTACCTTTGTTGAACAATTACCGAGTTTCTTAAGGAAAATCATTGTGTTACTGGTATTTACCAAATATTTTGATGGATTATGAGACAATAAGTAGGAATACAATAAGGAACAGTCTGATCAATAAACAGTTAAATAAATATAATACATTCTAAAAATAATAATCCTGTTTCTGATAATTACGAAATGTTGAATATTTCTGAGTATTTTAACCCATTGGCAGCGGATGGCATGATTTGCTGCAAAGGCAGAGTCGGTCATAGACGCGGATGGCATCATTCCAGACATGTAAACCAGCCATCCTACTGCACAAACAATTATTTAATACCGCGACCAATGGGTTAAAAATGAACTTTATCACTAATTTCAGTTTCTGATAAAAAAAATCTTACATTTCTTTAATTAAAAAAAGACAAAATATCAACTTCACTATGGTAAGAACTGACACATTTTTTGGTATTTTTCCCCATTCTGCTCCATTTTAACTTGGGCTAAACATATTTCCTACACTCAAGATTAACAATTTAACACACCACAGTTTGAATGGTTCTTGATATGATAATTACTGGCCTAAGAGGCTGATATCCATCCTGGTAGTGGTGACTTGCCAGCTTTTCCGGAGCAACACAGGGAATAGAGGCCAAGGTATTAATGGATTTTGCCAGATGAGCATAGATTCAGACTGTGACCAGCTACTATGGCCTTACCTTTACTTTCTTTATGGGCATTTTCTGAATTTTTATATATTTTCATATGGTTCTACTTTGGACATTTACCACAGTAATTTCAATGGTGCTAGTATGGGAGTCAAAAGTAAACCATTCAAATTGGTGAGGATGTA
>NW_028234424.1:28450523-28458023 GCF_977035675.1 Penaeus japonicus
ACATCCGTCACCACAGGACTTCCAACGCCATGGTGGCACACATAGATGAGGCGGGACATCTACCAGATTGGAAGGAAGCAAAAATCGTAAGCAAAGGATTGCAAAAGCAAAGGCGTAAAGTTATGGAAGCTGCATACATCGCGACAACAGAAAATATGAACACCGCGTCGGGAAGGTTTAAACTGTCCAAGGTCGCGGCAGCATCAATTAGGCGGATAAACCATACACAGGCCAGGAAAGTCAGGTGAACCATCAGCTCTCATTTGATATATATACTCGTTCTATGTTTTCACTTGTTATGTATTTTTGAGAAAGACCTCCGTCGAAACGCGTCAAATACATCTCTTGCGTGTTTTAGATATTCAGTCTCATTCATACCTTTCTTTTACATTTGTCGCTATGAACTCTGTTCATATATATATATATATATATATATATATATATATATATATATATATATATATATATATATATATATATATATATATATATATATATGCATATGTATATATAAAGGATATCCATGAATAGAATAAGAATTACAAGGACACAAACTTGGCATGAAGGTTATAAAATCATTTGGAAAATAGTTCACTGATTTCTCTTGCTTTGTGTACCTGTAAATTGTTAGTGTTGGTTATTATCGATAATAAGTAGTAATAGCTTAGTTTCGTTATTGTTGTTATTATTATTATTGTTATTATTATTATTATTGTTATTATTATTATTGTTATTATTATTATTGTTATTGTTATCATTATTATTATTATTATTATTGTTATTATTATTATTATTATTATTATCATTGTTTTTATTAATATTATGATGATGATGAGAAGGAGGAGGATTATTGTTATTATTATTATCATTATTATTATCATTATCATTATCATTAATGATATTATCATTATCATCATTATTTTTTTTTAACCACAAATTTTACTTTTTGAATTGTTGACAGTGTAAGTGATGGAAATGACTTCATTACCAGCAGCACCCTTAGTGTTAAGATGCAAGAAGTTTTGGCAGGATCAGAGCAACCTGATGATTCTGAGGTAAGAACATGTGCAAGTGGGAGCTGTGTTGTCTGCATTTTTATCCACTTGAATATGTAAAAGTCAAGTGGATCTTTTGATATTAAGAAATAGTGTTGCCTATAGTTAACCCTTTCCCGACGGGGCACGCGCTACGCGAAAACCCCTACGCCGGGCCATTGCAATATTGCATTGGAAACGTCACACTGGCATGACGCCCCGGCATCGGGAATTTAGCTGTGTCACACAAGTGTGATGCACTGTCGTCATAGGGTTAAGATGGTTCTGAATGCCACTACTGAATGGAAATACGATAATAAAGCAAGGATTTAGTAGATATTCCTCTAGTCTTTAGAAAAGACTTTAGATAAAAGTAATAATATTTATTCTTAAGTGAATAGGGCACTGCAAGTGCATTGCTATGGTAGATAGCAAAGTAGTAGATGTGTTAATGATTAACATACTACTTTTCAGGAATCACTACCTATAGACGGCAACAGTGATTTGGAGGAGCGATATGGAGGAGAGAGATTTAGTGAAGAGCACCTAGTGTCTGCTGCTGTAATATATTGTAATGGCCGAGTTCCTCCTATTCATCACTTTATGAGTCAGGTCTCACAAAATGCACATTCGCATCAGTTTCTGAATGGTTTACTTTTGCCAATGAGAATTTTGAATAAAGTTTATCATAGCTGTTTACAGTTTCTGGGTGTTACATTTACAAGTTATGTGAAACATCTGTTGAATATTTTGTCACCATTTACCTGCACACTTATTATATGTTTAATATCAGGTTTGATATCACTTGTAGGAGTCAACAGAGCATTTTCAGCCATACCTGTTTTTATATCTTGTATATCCTTGATAGTGATGTTGGTGGCCTCAGCACACATGCTACTAAATAGAAAACATTTTGACAGTTTTCATTCATGGTCAGTCCTTTTCTCACATTATTGTCCAGATCTGAACATTGAACATGCTGAAAGTAAATTCAAAGCAAGATGTTGGAAGCCATATGTTGCTCTTTTTTTATCTGTAATTGTATATTTGGGAACCGTTCCCTTGATATCACCTAAGCTTGTAATTTGTTTTTTGCCTGTGATGTATATGACGACAGTTTTAACTCTGTTCTTAGTTCCTGAAAAATTAAAGGTCTGGCAATTTATATCTTTGATTATCTATATTATGGCTGTGACCCCAAGTGTACATGAAAGTGTTAGCCAGTGGCTTTTAACCCTTACAAAGGGTAGTGGTGTTGAAGATTTACTAGTTGAGCAACATATTGATGTTGGATATAATGTAAAATTGCACATAGGTATTGGACCATTCTTACATCTAATTTGGTGTTGCTTGCAAATACTTGTAAGTCTTACTAGCAAACCAAGTGTGCTTCCACCTCATCTTGTTACTATCACATGGTGCCACTTGGCTGTAATGGCTTCTTACAAGATAGTAGAAGCATCCAACCTCTTGTATCCTCTAGCTGCATGGTCACTGATAATGATGTTACCAAGCATAGCCTCTATGTTCTTTCTCTTTGGGCCAGGGATAATATTTGCTTATGTTTGTCTCCATGTAGGAATTGATGGTCAGTTAGCCCTTTTTGTGTTTGGGGCTTGCATATTAACTACTTGCATTTTGAAATTATGGTTTCCCAAACTTTTAATTTTTGTCAAATTAATCATAACTATTGGGACTGTAATTGCTATTTTACATCCAGAGTTGATTTTAACAGTTCCAAAGGCTGTTTATTCAAATTTACAATGGGAAAGTTACAGGAATGTATGTGTGCCTTCAAAAGATTCTGGAGCTCTTACCGTTCATGGTTGCCTACCTTTACAGGGAGTCTTTGTAAAATGGCGTGGATCAGTATCAGTAGTGAACATTGTTAGCATATTTAATTTACCCGAGATGGCCTTAACAGCACTGCCTTATGTACTAAGGAAACCTGTAAGATGTTACTTTGGTAAAATATTATCCCAATGTCCATTAGACAAAGAAGAAACACTACAGGTTGAACGATGTCATGTGATTCATTCAGTTTTAGGGTCAGATACTTGCACTCTAGACAATTGGAATGAATACAATTTTGAAGTTAAGGTGGCAATGAGTTCCTCAGTTTGGAAGTTTGGAGCTGAAGGATCACAAGTGACCCTGCATGCTGATAATACTTTTCAGAAATTCTTATTAGGACTGCAGATCGATGATGAAATTGAGTTTATAGGTTCTTTGTCTAATGGTATTGGTACTTCCCAACCAAGTTTGCATTTAACATCAATTTCTTGCATAAATTGTAAGGTAAAACTAACCCCTGTACAGAAAATTTATTTTCATATTGATTTTGATGTATGGATCATTCCAACTTTCATTTTTAACTTCTTCATGGGACCAACACTTACTATTTAACCCATGGTTGAAGGATTCAGTTTGAACATGTTGAAAACAATACAATGAAAGGAAATACAGGGAAACACATGAATATAGTGAAGAGGCCTTCAGCTTATTTGTGTGTTTTCTGTGTTTCCCTTCGTTGTTTTTTATTTAACCCACTAACCATGAGGAGTATTTTTGCTTAATTCCGCTCCCGCCAGTAACATAACAAGCGTGAGCAGCTTCCTGCTCAGTTTTCACCTGCCCTATTCTGAGGGGTGACAAAAAGAGGTTTTTAAGTATATATGCAAATGCAACTACAAGGTGTGTGTACAAATACAACCATGAACAACTTATATACACTATTATAATGTCATCATCCATCGTATTCTGATGATATGGTGTCATATCATCCATTGTGAATGGTTTGAAATAGTAATAAACCTGGAACTGCAAAATATTTTGCATGAAAGACAACTCTTGTGCTATATGATATATTTTGGATTTACTAATCTTCGTAGTGTTATTTGTTCTTCCAGTTTAATAGCAATAATTCTCCCTGGATGGGTGTGGTTGGGTGGTTGGGTGGTTGGGTGCATACATGCATGGATGCATATATATGTATCTATATATATATAATAAATATATATTTATATAATATATATAATATATATATATAGTATATATATATATATAATATATATTTATATATGTATAATATATATGATATATATATATATATATATATATATATATATATATATATATACATATATATATATATAATATATATAATATATATACATATATATAATATATATATATATATATATATATATATATATATATATATATATATATATATATATATATATATATATATAAAATGCTTGCAAACGTATTTGGGTCTTTTTTATGGCTGTGGCACATCCCAGTGTTTAGTAATTTAAAAATAATACTTATATACATTTATAAAGGTCATGAAATTTTTATAAGAAGAACTTATTACTAATTTTGTATTTTTAAAATAAATGCAAATGATATTTACAGCTTTGGTCTGTGTGTTTACAGCATTAAAAATTGTAGTGATAATTTTTTTCCTTTATATTAAAGATTTTTAAAATGCATTCTTAAGCTACATTGTACACTGTAAGTAGATTGGTCTTTTGAATTTACAAGTAGATTTGTTTATGGAAGTGATAATATAAAGAGTTTGTTGGAGGACAGTGATGTTTGTGAATTTACATATATGTTCACAATATCCAGTTGTATAATTCTCGATTTTGTGCCATTATGCAGTCTATGATGTTAAGCATCCTGATCACAACATGAAAGGATAATGCTGGTGAAGAATGTGTATTGGCATGTTTTTTTCAGGTATTTTTGTTTATGCGTGTTAAAAGCTCTTATTGCTCCCATGATTTAAATGTATTGTCTTGATTGTTTGTAATTCGTCATATATGATAGCCCTGCCCTTATTGGAGAACTTGCTGGATTCATTTTTATTTGTTCTTTGCAGGGAAGTATTTATTAATCAAAGTACAAGAAAAGGTTTAATAAAAGTTTTTTTAATATTTTATATAACAGATATTTACAGTTACATTTAGATTTTTTGTATGCAAGACTGAAATTTATGTGCTATTGCTTATATGAAAAAGATTTATGTTTGATTTATGCTCTTCATAGGTTAGGAGAATATCACTTCTGGAAGTATTCACTGAAAGTATATAATCAAGGTGCATACATTGGTCACTTACTAAGGAGAAAGCCAGATAATGATCTCAGCAGTAGATGTTCCTACCTTGTTAAATTAAATATGGATAGGTGGGTGCTCTTCACTTTATTAATTTAGTATAAGCTGTACATTTTAATATATTAATAAGAAGCATTGTAGGTATAGTATCTTGACAGTTCTTGAGATTGTGATCTCTTTCACAACTAATTTCACTTTTGCTTATGTTCAGTGTATATGGTTTAAGGGTGTATCAGAATATGACATTGATATTTTAAGGAAAAAAGATAATAAAAAAATACATTTAGATTGGCATACTCTTTAAATACTTCAGATATTAGAATATTAAGAATAAAAGGATTTAAATGTTATTTGACGAAAATCTGAAGTGAAAAACTTTGAAGGAAGATTAATAACTTGAATTTCAGAATATAGTTCAAAATGGAGCAATGCTAACAATTTTTAAAATTTCATCGTACAGCTTTAGGAGATCTATTTAACTAGACAATAACCTAATGCAACATGTGTTGGGAATGTAACCAGGAATTTTTAGTTTCTTAAGTATGCAGGATTTTGAGATTACTGCTTGAATGGATTTCACATTCTAAAATCTGTGATATACTGGTGACTTGCTCATGGAAAGAAAGATTTTGTACACATATATTACATAGCTTTACAGTGCTAGGGTTTTGGATAAGTCTTTTTTTTATGTTGTATTTGGTACATTTAGCCAAAGGGGAAAATCTTGATAACTGTTCTAGAAAAATATAATGGTCTTTATAATTACTGTATGCGATAGTAATGTTATTTTTTCTATACTTTGTATACATTTTGTATTGTAAATTATGTTCTCACTATAACAGGAAAAATACTGATTTGCAGTAGGTAGTATCATATGAAATAGTACTGGTTATAATGCCTGAAAAGAAGTCGTAAAATACTAATAAATACATTTCTATTTTTTGGTGCAAGTTCCATTTGATATTGTTCACTGTTGCTTTCCACGGTGTTGGACATATTGTATTCCCATTCTGTAATTGATTCACTTGATTCAAATTCTAAATGCTGTAGTAATTATCACTAGTCACTTGACAATAAAGCTGTGGCTCTCAGTGTTTCTTCTTTTATTCTTTTCTATTCTGTGTTTTCTATTTGGATAGTGTTATAGAACGTGGGTATTATATAATTAAGTTATATTCAACAAACAATACCATACAGCATAAAATAATCACAGACATAAGCTTGTTTTTTTATGCGATGGATATAACAAAAATAACTTTGGCCCTAGTTACATTGTATCACTTGTTATATCCAATTTAAGGTAATTCTGCTATTTGTTTATTTGTACTTTTCCTGACTTTTATGTACAGATTGATATTCCTCATCAACTTTCACATTCAGTGATTTATATGATACAATAACCAGCAGAATTTAAAGAAACATATCTAGGTGAAAATATAATCCAAAGACTATGTAATTATCATTTTTATGGAATGGGCAAAGTTGTACATACATAGTTGACCCATTGTGGATGGCTTTATGATATACATCTGGCCTGACAACAGGCATCATGACATACATAACTTTCGGGGTTTTTAGATCACTCTGTTATTTTATTATGCTATGAGTAATGAATAAGTCACAATGACAATCATAGTCACAAGTACTCTGATTGCCATAATACTAAGCAAAATGGTTTTCACCTACCATCTAAAACCTAGATGGCACCACTTTCTTCTAACACCAGCAGTAGAGAGAACCTTGAATGGCACCCATCCATGGACTTAAGTAAAGAAAGGCTTTATAGAGCAATGGCACACAGCAAGTTCCTGACACTTGCTCTGGAGTACAACAGATGAAGATCCACAGGTAGAACGAGAAGAGGAAGGTGACTCAAACTATGCCCAATGCCTACAATGTGCCCCGATGTTAATAGGGATACCTCCTACTGTGCACTCACAGTCATAAGCACAAGTTTCCTTCCTCTTCCCTACTTCTTCATGTTATCTTTATTGTGGATGGTTTAATGTTTCGTATTTGTACACAAATACTAAAAAATAAAGTTGCCTTTTGTCCTCCCATAAAACAGCAATACTTCTATCACACTGAGCATAAAGAAAATAATGCGCTGAAATGGACCCTATAGTACAATTTTAGTCAACTGCAGCATTGCTAGAGCCTTTGATATGTTGCGTGAATCTGCCTGCTCTGTAATAAAACCCATTCTAGAGACTGAGCAAGTTAATCTATCCCCCGGGTTAAAAAAAGATATTGAAAAGAACTTATATGAATCTTTTACCAACCCCTTCCTTTAGTTGATGCTAATAGACATTCTTCTTGATACAGAAAGTATACCAAGCTGTA
>NW_028234424.1:28465523-28468023 GCF_977035675.1 Penaeus japonicus
TGGTAAATATTGCAGTTGCTATAAAGATGTAAAATATATAATTTAGTTGTTTTAAAGAGATAGTGTATATTTTGTGTAAACTAAGCTTGAAGAGCCACACCCTTTTCTGCATATGTATATGATGATGCTAAAAGGATGTTTTCTATGCATTATTTCCTTTAGGTGATTTTTGTAATTGTTAATTGTCACTTGATCAATCAGAAATCCCTTTCTTACATACCTGACATTTATAAAAGATATATGATGTTATGTTGTGATATGTACTGGATATATTTAAAATATTGCCAGTATACTAATAGCTTGAATATCCTGATCTACCAATGGTTACTCTAAATAAAGATTATGGTATCCAGAAAGGCAGCTTGTACTTATCACTTGTCTTTCAAGTTTTATGCTCATACCCAGTGCATGCAATGGTTCACAACCATCTCGTCATGTAGGACCTCTTTTGGTAAATTGGCTATACTCTTGAAACTTACTGTGATCCGTGATGGAAGGCATGCTATCATAAGTCCAACCTGATAGTGGCATAGTGTCAAGTGAGATCCGCAGAATCCATGCTGATAATAACTCGGCAGGGAAGTGTGCAAACTGCATATGTATATGGTAGAAAATACAAGGTATAGGTGTAATGGTCTTTGCTAAAGTCCAGAAAATTATAGGCTACTGATAGATGTGTAGGTGTCTTTTAAACATTTACCCTCTTTTGTTATAATTAATTCTTCCATAGATTGGCTGTGTATGCAATAAATATCATTTCTATAAAAGAGTAAGATTTTGAAATGTTACTTTCAGTAGCTATACTGTGACTATACAATTTAGGCTGGAACCTTGTAAAATGTTTAACTTGGCTCAGTCATTGAAATAGTGGTAATTTTCATTGTTAAAATTGCTATAGCTATTGTTATGTAGACATACGTATAAAGATTTTGTGGCTGCACCATTAAAAAACAGAGGTCTGATAAACAACTTGAAATTTATGATTGCAGTGAAAGATATACAAACATCTCATATAAAAGTAGGTGGCCACTTATAGGTCTTTGGTAAAAAGTCAGTCTTTGTTGAATAGTAGCAGTCAGCATCTGTTAAATCCACAAATGATAAACTCCTGTCATATATACTAGCATAGATAAGCAAACATTTTCTACAAACAAATATTTCATATTCAGAATCAAAGATATCCACAAGAGATATATATGCAACAAGGTGAGGCTTTTTGCTTGGAAAGTTGGTGTGTCATGTATGTATGTGTACCTTTGCATGTGTGAGTGCACGGGTGTGTGTATTTATGTATTTATACTCTTTATTATTACAGCTTTTTGAAAAGTCTTAAAAATGGAGGAGGAGGAGAAGTGGCATGAAGGTCCGACTGTAGAGGATGTCCTCTCCTCAGTCCTCAAGAGTAAGAGGTATGTAATTATAATAGCTTTGATTGTATCAAGTGCTTTTCATTGTTGGAAGTTCATATGAAAGATACTTTTTGTCACTTTGCAGTGTAATTAGAGAGATTGATTAGTTTATTATATTGACAGCAAGTTTGGTAAAATCAAATTATCACTGCCTCCGCTTCCACCACGAAGAGCAACTCTTCAATTCAAGGAGACCTGTGGGGATAACTTGCCAAAAGTATGTATTTCAGTGCTGAAATATGCACCTCTCTTTTGTTTCTTTCTTTTATTTTACTCTTATTTAGATCTAAATGTTCCCTTTTGAGCTTTTAGGTACAAAGACTTATGACAACCACATATGTCACAGATCACACTTTCAAAAAGTTTGGTTCAACTTTGTTTTTCCAAACCACTGACCTAAATTATTAATCAATTTAGTATTAATCTGTTATTCACTTGTTTTTATAAGTATCTTGCAAATTACCTTTAACTCAAAACTTTAAAGATTAAATGAGTAGGGAATACACATAATTTGGTATTCTTATATATAACATTTTTCAACTGCAGGCAAAAACAGAAGAACTTCATTCTCTCCTACATGGGAAGGACAAAGCAGGTTTTGATGGAGGTAGCAGTGCTCAGTTGAATGTGGAAGATGTGAATTCAAAAGAAATCTCAGGGAGAGTCTCACCCCAGCACAGAGAAAAGTTAGATCCTAATAACTATAGTAAACATCATTTGTCAGTTTCGTCTAGCAAAATCTTGCGGTCCCTGTCTACCCCAGAAATGAGGGACAAGAATAACTTCAAGGCTGCCTCTGCAGTGACCTCTGCAGAAATGGTAAAACCTACTGCAAGTAGACAAATGAACTTTTCTGAAATGCCTCAAAGTAAACATGCAAATAAAGAGAATACAAACCCAATTTTAAGTTATCAAACCCTGGAGGGAAGTTGTAATACTTTGGAATCAGTGTTCCAAAATTACCAAACAAAACCTTTAGAGAAAGGCATGATTGGGCAAAGCACACCATTCCAAAGTTTATTTACAGAAGACTTGAATCTAGGAGGAGCAAAGGCAACCAAAAGTATTAATTATGAAATTAGTAACACAGG
>NW_028234424.1:28478023-28493023 GCF_977035675.1 Penaeus japonicus
ATAAAACAGGCACATTTCACATTTATTGCAAGCCTCATTAGGAAATGTTCTTTTTTAAACTGTCTCTTAATAAAATGTAGGTAATTATATATCTTTTCCATTTATACAAATTAAATATTCTGTGAAGGCAAGAGGAAATATTTTCCTGATACAACTATAAAATAAATACAATTTTCACTATAAAATATATAACTTGACCTTGGTAGTTTTATTATACTTTCTGCAGTGTTATTAACCTATTGTGGATGGATGTCATGGTGTACATGACGCAGGAGCTTTGGCCTGATGACGGGTGTCAAGACATACATGACGTTTGGGGAATTTGGATCATTGTGCCAAACAAACCTGTCTATGCTATTCTTCAAACTAAGTCTGCCAAAAAAAAAAAAAAAAATTCAATTATAGTTTTTTATAGTATATTTATTGAAAATAAACATGCATTTATGGTAATCAGAAGTAACACACTTTTTTGTGTGGGCATAAAGAAAAAAAAAAAAAACGCCAGTGCAACTTAAATACTATAAGACTGTAATAGTAAAAGAAGCCACTATTCTCACAGAAGCATTTTAAATATGCTCTCTTTCAAGGCAGGATGATGAAAGGGTAAACATACATTACATCTCAGACCTGGGGTGCTTTAGAGGAAGTAGGAATAGAAAATTATCAGAACAGTAAATGGGGAAACTAAAAATTGTTAGTGGACATGAACATCCCGGTTTTAAAATTTGATCCGGGCTCAAGGCTTACCAGACATGCATAAAAACTCAGACTTATTACATTTTCGTTCTTCCTCCCAGCAGAGATAATTGCAAGGTCGCCTTGACCACTCTGGTTGGTCTTGCCTTGGGTGGTGCATCCTTCCTCTTCTGAGGGGGGACCCTTACCCTTTTGACCTATACCCTGACATGAGTACCTGGTGGGGCAGGAAGAAAGTCTGGGCATTTTGGAACGACCTCCTGTCACCTTAGAGCCAGGCATGAGGACTCTTGTCGCAATTCGAACATTTTGCCTTGCGTCCTTGTTATGCACTTTGAGGCACACTTTGGTGCTATGTGTCTTGCTATAGACACCACACTTGGGCCTAGTTGAGCAGGTGGCCTGCTGGTGTCCCTCCTTTTGGCACATAAAGCACTGAAGTGGGTTGGTCTTATGTGTTAAGGCTGTAGGAGCTATAATTTCCAAGGTCCAGGGACCCAACTAGGGCTCCCTTCAAGGCGACCAGGATTTGCTTGGTTTGGTTCTTCCCCTTGATGAGGTGGGGAGCCTCCAGTACCTTGGGATGGGAGGTGATGACACCAAGGTCATACATGACAGGAAAGCCAAGAAGGACCCTCTTGACCTACCTGTCGTCTGAGATCAGAACTGACAAGCCCTCCTTTTGTCCCTCTTGAGCTTATCTGCTTCCTGGATGAAGGGAAGTGTGACCTCATCCTTAGGAACAATAATCATACCTTTATCATTGGCAACCCAAATTGTCAATCGGCATTGCCTCTTAGTCTCCAACGCCCTCACCATCTGATAAGCGTTGTCGAATCCCTCCTGTTTAGGGGGTATCATAAACTTAGGGAAGCGACTAGGGGCTACAGACTCATCCCTCGAGTCCGTCTCCGGGCCTGGTCGCTGAGTGCCATTCCTCCGGACCAACGCCGGGGTTTTGGCAGTGGGACTAGCAGGTTTGGAGGGACCTAGATGTCTTCCAGTCTTTTTCAGACTTGTTGTCTGAACTGCTATATCTCCAGACTTGAAAACTGGTGTTACAATGCCATGTTTCCAAAAGGATGGAAAAACACCAGCGAGGAATTAATGATGATCATTACATAATATGAATTGTGAGTAGACTATCCCAAATAAAGCCCAAAACGATACCATCTGCCCCCACATTTGTTTCACAAAGTTATTTACTTATGTCCGCTGGTTGTGGTCTAAAAACATTAGTTATGACCCTTGCCATTTCTGTTTTTCGTTGCAATGTAGAAGCAATTACTTGTTCATAATTTAGCTCTCCAACTTTTACAAAAAAGGCATTAAAATGCATTTTACTATATGTGGAATGTGTACTGTGCATGGTATCTGGTGTTAGGTACTACTGTTTTAACAATCTCCCATTATTAACCAGAGTTTTATATTCCCCAAATATACTTTTGAAATAATCAGTTTTTGAAGACTGAATGAATTGTTTAACAATGACCATTTTTATTTAATAGCCTGAGGGTGTCTCAAATCTGTTACTTAGAGGGGTTGATGGGCATCTATGCTTTTTATCGCTTTAGAAATAGGTTATCCATGGTTAGTATGTGCCGCAGGAATTTTAGACGAGACAGAAGGCCTGTTAAGGAGGGAGACCCTCCCCCCTTGGAGGAAGGGTTTCCCTGTCTTTCCTCGTCTGTCCCTACACATGGGTGCCAGATTGAAATCTGGCCGCTTCTCTGTATCCTCATGGCTCTTTCCTAGTAGCAGACGGGGAGCCTCAATGACCAGGTGATGTGAGGTAATCGCACCCAGGCCATGGGGGGTCGGAAAGCCAAGCAATATCAGCTTGGCCCTCCTATCCTCCAACATGATCTCAGTGATACTCACCTGCCTTTCATAGGTGTCATTGGGGAAAATAATCTTGCCCATCTTTACAGAATCTGATGTGCATCAGGACCTTCTGTTAAGTCTCAAAGGTTCTAACCAGCTGGAAAGGACCATCGAATCCCTTGGGTTTTGCTGGGATCCTGAATTGGATCCTTTGGATTGGGGCTCTAGGCTAGGGGAGCCTTTTTGGTAACTACGGAATTTGATCTATTCCGCACTACAAGCTTTAGACGCAGATGCTTTCCATGATGCATTCGCATGATTCACCACGAGGGGTACGCCTGAGAAAAAGTTTTCTGATAGAAGGTACCTTATTCTGGCTCATTGAGCCTGACAAGGAGCTAAATAAATGAGGAGTGGAGTGGAGTGGACTTTCAACCCGCCTGCAGCATCACACATGAGTGGTGTTTAGGAAAAGAAGATACGCTCAATGAAGATTATGTTTTTTTCTCAATCATAGGTCTACAAAGGATTGATAATGACTGACTGCAGACTCTTTGTGAAGTTGAAGTGATTCTTAACAACTCATGGCTGCATCGAGTAATATCACTGATTTTAAAACATTGACACCAACCAATCTCGGTTGCATTACGTTGACTTTAAGTACATACACAATCCCTGGCTAATCGGATATGGAAAAAATCGAGTGCAAAGTACTTACATACTTGGAAATTTGCTCTGGCAGTTCTGTTTCGGAAATAAACAACTATCCATGGTAATTGTCTGCTTTTGATTTCCTTTCAGATCAGGATCTCCTGAATAGCAAGAGGACTCCTTATCTAGGTCTAGGAATACTACCACAGAGGAAACTGTGCTGATGTTGCTCAAGAAGGTGGCTAAATTGTGACCTGTCCTTGTGAATCCGCACAATTTCATGAGGAGGACCCAGTTTCCAGAAGAGAAATGGGGCGGTATCTTCCCGGTTAATTTGGTTTTGGGATAGGGACTTTGTCAGCCCTCCTCCAGAACTGTGGTAGCATAGAAGTTGATGGGACCTGTTGATGGGGTGCAGCAATGCAAGCTTACTTTCAAGTCCCAGGTGGGAAATGATTGGGTAGATCCCATCACAGCGTGATGATCTTATATGTTCTCCTTAATTCCCTCAGGGATAATATGGCATCTGATGAAGACAAGCATGCCTTGATGTAGGTGTTCTTGGCTTGCACCCAGCTCAGAAATTATTGCCTCCATCGAGGGTTACCAGCATCCGAGATGGTGGTGACTATTCCCATAGTGATCACGTGTGAGTCTCGTCCACTGACCTAACTCTCTCTACCAGACGCAGTGACAATGATGAGTTCTAGAACGCCACCACCGACATGCGTAGACTCCCGGCTGTTGAGAAGAGCTATCTCAGGGCATGACTCAAACACCTCAGCTATATGATAGCCTACCGCACTGTACAGCTTGAGGGGCCCTCCAGTCAGGTGGATCTCATCAACAAGGAATTCCACGTCATCTCCACACTCACTAGATCTGCGCTCAAGAAGCAGGGAATAGTTGCTCTGACCAGGGTAATTAAACCTCTAGTGCCTGGTGTGTTCGGCAACACAGGGATGATACCCTGAGAAGCGAACGGTCTCCCTTGTTACAGTCTCTTGGAGCATGACTTCAGTGTCCCTAGTTTGCACCATCGTGTGAAGAATGACATTCCTCGTGGAGAAGCCGTTGGTATTCCATTGTATTATGCTAGATTAAGGGCAATTGCACTAATTATCAACATAATCTGTTTCAGTGCCAGATGCGCTCACTAGAATCATTACTGTTGTCCCCACGATAGAAAGAGCCTTTGGTTAGGCTTACCAGAGTACTCCTGGGAGAGGATGATTCCTTGGTAGCCTTGATCTTTACTCTTGGTGGTCTCGGGTTTTCTCGCCCTTTTGAGGCTCGTGTTCTACCAGTATGATCCTGGCCGTGGTTTGGCAGGGAAGACGAGTCTCATCTCCTTTTTGGGAGTGTGGATTGAGCATGCACTATCAACTCTTGGGAAGGGTTTTGTGGCTTTCCTTGACCCCTTCCTGGTGTTTTTTTCTGTGGAACTTCCACAAGTGCCGTGAGCTCATGTGCATTGGTGTCTGGTGGTTGATTAGTGTTGGGCAGTGTGTCCTTCCTCTTGTGAAGGGGGAAGCCCTTACGCCTTTGTTCCATAAACAGGTGCCTGGTGGGGCAGGAACAAAGTCTAAACACACAAAAAAAGTGCAAGATAGACTGTAGCACTTCTCACAGACTATGCGAAATAATAATCTTGCACGTAGTGTTTGCCAAGAATTCTTTATAAATAGAGACACTGAATGAAATTGTAAATATTTTCATATTGGTGAGATCTGATGCTTTACCGCTTTGGACCTTGATTCCGAATAATTTTTTTAATGTGCATAAAAATATTAGGTTTCACGTGTGTGTGTGTATACACACACATATATTAGTGAAGTTTTTGTGGGATTCAAAACCTAACTTTACATTTCACCTTGAGACAATGCATGATAATCTCTGTGATGTAATATCCCTTTAACATTTGAACTCTTTTTTTTTTTCATATGTATATATTAGATGTTTAATATGCAGATAATATTTCTTGGGTGCTGCTTCATATGGTCCAACTTTCACATTCCAGCAGCAGCAAATGAGACAGCCTTTTCAAGAATATATTTTTAGCACAGTATATCATAATATAATATAAATAATTGATTTTCCTTACCTTTCTTCAAAGTGTTTGGCAAAATGCCTGTTGTTCAAACACACACTTGCTTATCACAAAATATGGGAAAAAATAATCATGAATACTGTTGCAATTTATTTACTACATCAACAAAGGGCTGAATATTGTGTTAATAGCTGTAAGGCATGGTTGCAAGATAATTTCATAAACATCAATATGAATAATTACTGGGATAAGGAAAACCAAGATAATTTCACAAGCTTCCTTAACACTACAGGTCTCCAATTATAAAAAGGAGAATCCACAACTGAACAAGGATAGGATCACATATACATCTTACCAGCGTCAAACAATAAAAAACATCCCTACAACTTTCCCATGACAAACAGAAAAATACAGTGAAACAATGGAAAATTCAAATGGAAGATATGATGATAACTTAATTTCAAGAAACAGTATGTCATACTATTCTATTCCAAAGACTGAAATGAAAAACATTTCATTTGAATACTCAACATGACCTTTTCAGTAATACAAGAGTGACAGAGAAGGAAACAAAAAGTAAATAAATCTTTTACATGTGTATTATCTGCTACAAATGTGTATTAAATCTTTTACAAATGGAATCTCATTTCAGTCCTATTTCACTGCTTTCTTTATTCACAAGCTCTGACCTACAAATATTTTGAGAGAGAGAAAAAAAAGGGGTTGGGACAAAAAGTACATATATATGTGTATGACAGTATGCATTGAGTACAGAGTGTAAACGTATATGCACACACATACCTTTATGTACGTATGAATATCAATTAAAAAGTACATCTATTTTCTCATATCTATAAATTTGCAAAGAAGCAAATTAGTCTAAGTCCCCAAGTAATAATATATCATCAGACATCAGAAAGCTACAAAATTAATTAATGAAAACTATCTGCATACACAGTAATCCAATGCTCCCTTCAAAAGCAGAAAAAAAGATACTGGTCATAGATGTCTTGGAGAATAAATGGATATATATATATATAGGAAAAATCAAATACAAAAATATAATAAGGATAATGACTTTTAATCCTCATAGACTTTGGCTGCCTGTCTATTGTCACGGTTCTTGCTGCGTGCCATCTGTCTAGCTTTGCTGGCTGGAGATTCACGATTTGGTCTTTTCTGGGTTTTGCGTGCTAGCAGCGCCATTCCATGATCCATTTGGATTGGTGGGGGTCCCAAGGTAAAGATGTCACGTATCTAGAAAAAAATATACATTTTAATAAGACATTTTTATAACACTTGCAGAGACCATGAATGTCTTGCCATTACATTGTCAAATTCAAACTAAAAAAAAATGACAACATACATTGATAGTCAGGAAAAACTATAATTTGATTTTTTTTTTATCTAAGCACTTTTCTTTTCAATGACAAAACTCTCCTGTTCCAGGACAAGAGTGTGGCTACATAAATTTAGGTATATATTTAGGGCCTATGCATGAAGATTTGGATGCTTTTTATTCTATGTGAAAAGCAATTCCTAATGACATACAAAATTTATGTAGCCAGAATATCTGCAAAAATATACAAATTAAAACATATACTATGACTTCTTGCATTAAATAAATAATTTTATTGATTTCTTCACTTACCCCGATGTTGTAGGAAATGTGAACGCTAATCCCTTGTCCTATGATGTGACACAATGATGAATACTGCCACTTTAGTGACCAGGTATCAAGGATCAGTTCTTGACGTTGATTTTGTGGACCTACAAACACCGTTTCATACAGCTGTTCCCCTTCTTCCACAGTCCTCAAAACATCCCTAAAGGATGCTCTTTGCTGCTTCCTGTCCTTTTTAGCTCGGAATCGATGGGAATCCGTAGCCAATTCTGAGAGAATCAAAGAAAGAAAAAAAAGTTGAAGCAACATCTAACTTAAAAACTCTGTCTTGGAATGAAATGTCATCCTCCTTCATTTAACTTTTCCTGAATAAGAAGAAAAGTATCTCTTTACTAGGATACAAGGCTGATTCATACCAAAATTGAATTTTTCATTAGTTTGCAATCATTCCTATGATTGTAGTTTCTCTTATGAAGTGGATGGACAGTGCCATTCATCCGCATGTTAATATTTAACTTTCCTAACCTGAAGCTTTTGTAGCAAGGGCCGCGCTTTTGCGTCCTAAATTACCGCATTCGTTACATGAACACGACATGGACATAACATGAACATGACATGGCCACGACACGCAGAAAACGTTATAGAATACAGCTGTATATGTCATTTGCAACATTTCCTGCACCAGATTGGATGGGGTCTATTGTTTTTATTCATCTTCCTTTTCTAGCACTGCAAATTCATTCTGGATGAATTTTAAGTTCTACATTAATTCTGGATGATTAAAATTAGTCTATGTAAATCTTTTGCCCCCAAGACTACAAGCTCAACAAAGGTCTTGAAATGATAAGAGATGACTTCACAATGATGGATTCCCAGCTTTGGAGAATGTATTGTTTATCATCCAATTATAATTTTCACTTTATTCAACTCTTAGTTTAACCCATTCACGCCGGGGCCGTTCCGGCTTTGCGCGGTCGCGATACCGGGGTTCTCAAACGCACAAGCCGCGAGCCTGGGTTGTCCGCTCGCTCTACCCGAGCGCGCGGCTTCCCCTCATAGCTCGTCCAGGGTGTCTGACGCGAAAACCACAATACGTGCTATCACGTCAACCGGTGTGAATGGGTTAAGAACACAAATATGTCACTGATGTGTGGAATCTATATAAGAACTATTACCAAGAATTATATCAAGTCCTAAGCCTAAGCTTAACTGACACCTGAGGGATGCCATAAGAAATTACAAAAAACTTTTAAATAATATTCATAAAGATGATTAGATTTCTTTCTGAAACTCAAAATAAAAAACCTATACAAATAAAAATACCTTTAAGAACAGAGCAAAGATCTGTTTCTCGATTCCAGGAGTAATCCTCGTCATGTATTCGAGCTGTCTCATAAATCAAAGCTACAGCTTCACCAGCCTGAATACGTAGATCTAAGTCACTACTTCCCAGAAGGTCAAACATCTCCTTTACTAATCTGTGAAAAGAGATAAGGAATCATCATAGAATGACAATGAAAAAGCTGTTTTTTTTTTTTTATTACCATTTTCCATTGTGATCAAATTTCTATGTACAAGTCCATATACTATGATTAAATGCTTGACAGCAGACAGCAAACACCAAGGAATTATTTGAAATGAGCTGCTGCCAAGGTATTAGCTCCAGGAATTCACTTTCCTTTTTTTCTTTTCCTGAATCATATTTGAAATGCATTTCTACTTCCTAATCACTCCATCATCCAATGATGCAAAGAAATCATATTTTTATTGTGACATGTGCAAAATGTTCAAGTGATGATGATTAACTTCACAAGGCAATAGATGCAACTGAGTGGTTTTGAATAAATTCAATTAACATTTACATGTAATTCTGATGAAAATTTAATCAAAACGAGTCTGTGACATTGTCTGGTTTGTGAAGTTCATCTGCAATTTCATTCTATACATGAATAGTTCTCAATCTGTTAACCCATTGGTCGCGATTTTAAATAAATATTTGTGCAGTGATGGCTGGTTTACATTGTCTGGCACTGTGCTATCTGCATCTATGACCGACTCTGCCTTTGCAGCAAATCATGCCATCTGCTGCTAATGGGTTAATACAAAGTACCTGCAATTGGTTGCCAATATTTTCCTAGGTTCAGAGACAGCAGTTATATAATAAAAAATAAAGAAAAATAAAACTTCTAGTATCTACCTCAGCATAAATGAATTAACATATGGGTGCATTAGCCCACTGGTTGTAGTTTTAAATAAATATTTGTGCAGTAGGATGGCTGGTTTACATTGTCTGGCATGGTGCCATCCACGTCTACGACTGACTCTGCCTTTGCAGCATATCATGCCATCTGCTGCTAATGGGTTAAACATTATGTTTGTACTGTATGATTAAATGTTAGCTGAAACTATAAAGATTTGCCATATTTGATTGAAAGCATTGTTATTTACACATGATAAAAAAGGTTGGGAATCTGCAGTTATAAATAGAGGAGATGTAATCTAATAAGGCCTGTCTGAGTGACTGAAACCACAAACAGCCAGCATTCAGTGACATTGACTGAAAAGTCTTCAGCCCAAGATATCAATTGTCTCAAATGTCATAATTCTTGCTTCACCTTTAGAAAAATATACAGAGAAAACATACTTGTTGGCCATAGTATAAATTGTTGTGGGTGAGAGGAGGCACAACAACAGACAGAAACCATTTAGAGCTGCTGTGTGCATAGCAGACACTGCTGGAGGATGGGTGGGCAATTCTCCATTACCCTGGTGAAAAAGAAAGACAACATTAGAGGAGTTTTATCAGTATACAACTTTTCTCTTAACCCATTCACGCCAGGGTGATTCTAGCTCTGAATAGTTGTAATGCCAGGGTTTTCAAATGCATAGGCCTAACACCTCGAGATTCTTGGGCACACAAGCCGCAAGCCTGGGCTGCCTGCTCGCTCACCCTGAGTGCCGGCCTTGCCCAGATATCTCATCACCGGCGTCTGATGCAAAAACCAAGAAACGTGTCAGCACATCATCCAGCGTGAATGGGTTCAAAAGTAAAGTTCTTATATAAGATGTGAGATCAAAATATCCTTTATCAGAAAAATTTACACAACATAATTCTAGCCAAATCATATTTATAATGAGAACAAACATCAATATACTAAAATTATAATATGAACGTGTTTATTAAACTTTTCTGGCAATTCACAGGGCAAAAACATAATTTTTGTTTCTTCATTTAGATTTTATAAATAAACATGATTTTTTTTCTTGTACTCACTGAAGAAAATGAAGGCAAAACCTGATGTAAATCTCAATTAATTAAACAATTATCAAGAAAGAAAAACAAATATCTATCTTATTTGATTTCCTTTATCTTTTATTTTTCAAACCCCCTCAAGACCCTCATGGGGTTGCAACCATGGGTTCAAGACCTAGTGATTGAAATTTCCCTTTCCTGAGTATCACCTTTGGAAGCGATCCGGCAAAAAGAGAATGAAGAGTGTTCATGGCAGCAGTAACATCAGCAAGATCATGGCATGCTAAGAATGATGACAAGGCCATGGCTAATGCACCATCTTGCCGTGCTGCCACTGCAGCAGAAGGATCTGTCACCAACACTGACAGAATCGGGTTTAGGGTCTTGAACACCTATAAAGTAGGAAAGAAATAATCATACAATTATCTGTATTCATAAATATATGAATATAATAGTATATCTAATGAATAAAAGCCATGAGTTCTACATTTGAAAAATACAATCAAATTGAGGGAGCTTCTAAATATCACAAGAACAACAAGAATAAAACATGTATATATTTTCTATGTCCATAAAATTATACATTAATATTATCAAGAAATATACCTTCTCAGCTTCAGGTACAGGTGAGAGGCTAACAACCAGCATTGTGGCTAAACGTGCTGCAGCCACTTGCTCAGGACCTCGACCCTTCCGCAATGAACGCTCCACTAAGTCAGTAATTGTTTGGTAGTTATCGAGCAGAAAATGTGTCATCACCCTGGGTACAATAAAGTTAGGTGAGGGAGGGAAAAAATAATAATTTGTAAGAATAATACTGGCACCATTTACATGTATAACTATTGTATGCTAAATAAGATATCCTTCACAGAAAATGATAATGATCAAGCAAACCTTTTCTGAAAAGCAGTTGTAAGAGCTGTTAGGGCATTGGTGCGAGTCTGAACAGACTTCTCCAAGGCTAAGTCCATTGCTTCACGCACCTTCTGCTCATAGGTCTCCATCTCCGACAGACCTTCCTCTCCTAATGTAATAAATAAAATAAGGCATTAATATTTTTATATTTATATATTTATAAAATAATAAAACAACATTTTAAAAATTTAATATTTGGATTATAATTGGTATTTTAAAAAATTCTATGTAAAAAAATTATAAAATAAAAATTTTATTTTTTATTAAAATATAAATAAATACTTAAGAATTAAAATATAATTTAAAACATTAAATTTAAATTTATTAAAATTTAAAATCATTTTATTATAAATACAATTTTATTAAAATAATAATATAAATTATATATATTTTAAATTTAATATATATTAAATATTATTTAATAAATATATATATATTATTTATAATTAATTTTATTTTTATTTTTATATATATAAATTTTTAATTTTTAAAAAATATTTAAATTTATATAAAAAATTAAAAAAAAAAAAAAAAAAATATATATATATATATATTTTAAAAATTATTATTTAAAAATTTTAATATTTTTATAAATATATATTTATATATAAAATTTTATATAAAATATAATATAATATATATAAATTTATATATTTTATTTTATATATATAAATTTTATATATATATAATAATAAAATTTTTTATATATTAATAAATAAATTTTATTTTTTTAATATATATTTATATATATTATTATAAAAAATATTATATTATAAAATAAAATTTTAAAATTAAAATATAAATTTTATTAAATTAAATTAAATTATATTATATATATTTTAAATTTATTATTTTTATATAAAATATTATATATATATATAAATAATTATAAAATTTATATAAAATTTATATAAATATATTTTTTTTAAATTTATATATTATAAATTTATATATAAATATATTTATAAATATATTTAATAAAATATAAAATTAAATTTTAATATTAAAAATTTTATATTTATAATAAATTATTAATTTATTTATTATATATTAATTATATTTTAATATTATTTTTATATATTAAAATTATATTATTTTATTAATATATTTTTTAATAATATAATTAATAATATATATTTTATATATAATATAATATATATAATTTAAATTATTAATATATATATATATATATTATATTTTAATATTTTAAATATATTATATATTATATAAATTTATTTTTATTATATAAAATTTATATATTATTATATATTATATATATTTATAATATAATATATATTATAATATTTAAAATATAAAATTATATAAATAATATTTATTATATTTTTTTAAAAATATATATAATATAATAAAATAATATATTATAATTTATAATATTATTTTTATTTATTTATTTATATATAAATAAATATAATAATTTTTATATTAATAAAATATTTATAATAAATATAATATATTATATTTATATATATTATTATATATATAATAAATATAATATATATATTATATATATATATATTTATATTTAAAAATTATATATATAATAATATTTATAATTTTTAATAAATATAATTATATAAAAAAAATTATAAAAATTTTAAAATTTAATATAAAAAAAAATTAAAAATAAAAAAAAAAAAAAAAATTATTATATATATATATTATTATATTATTTTATATTATAATATAGCATATTTTTAACCTTTAAAATAATTTAAAAAAAATGCATATAATTATATTATACTTATACATATGCATATAATATAACATATAATTATACATATACATATCTATACTAAAATATATATATATATATGCATTTTATACATATAAAATATTTATAATATATTTTTTTAAATTATATATTTATAATATTATATTAGATCATTTTATATATTAATTAAAATTTATATAGAACATAATATATATTATATAAATATTTTTTTATATATATTTTTTACAACATTTTATATATAATATATATATATATAGACATACATACATTTTATATTATATAAATTTATATATAATTTTTTTATATATAGTATAATACATTTATAATACATATAGATACATAATATTTTTTATATATTTTTAAAATTTTTGATAGATCCCCTTTTTTTATTTTTTTATAATTATTTTTAGATACATATATATTTAAATATGATAAAATATATATTATAAATTATGTATAAAAATTTATATATAAATATTGTTATATAATAAATATTATATTATATAATTAAATTTTATTAAAATATATATATTATATATTTAAATATATATATTTATATAATTATATATTTTATATAAAAAAATAATATTATATATATATTATTTAAATATATAATTAATTTATATAAATTTATATTAAAATTTTTAAAATATATATATATTTATATATATATATATATAAAATATATTTATATTATAGGTTTATATATATTTACTTTTTTATATATTATATATATTTATATATTTTATTATACATAGCCCCCAACCACACCAACACACCCACACACAACTATATATTTATATATTATATATATATTTATATTTATAATATATTTTATATATTAATATCATAACTTTATAATATTTTTACATTTTACATTATTACATTATTTTATAATACATATATATACATATATATATACTTTTACATATATATACAGATATATTACATATAATTTATATACGAATATATATATAATATATATTTTTATATTATATATTTATATATATAAATATAATATTAAATTTTTATATATTACAGATATTATACTTAACATATATATACAAAATTTTTTATATATACATTACATATTATACAAAATATATCCCAGATATATCATATACAAATAACCTTTTTTTATATACAAAGATATATATAATATTTTTTTTATATAATATTATTTATATATATATATATACTATTTTTTAAAACATATCTATATATATGCATTTCATATATTTATGCATATACATATATCTATCCTATACATTATATAATTTATAATAGCATATATAACATTATTAATATATATATATATTGCTATATATACATATATATAAATATATTTTATATAAATAAGTTTACTTTATATAATAGATATAGTTTAATACATAATTATATACATATAGATACATAAAATATAATATATTTATTATACTTTTAGATCTACATATATATTTATATACATATAGTACATACATATATATATAACATATAGTTTACATTCATATATTTATATATAACATATAATTTATATACTTATATTATCAGTATATTACTTTTTAATATATATACATTATTTACAGATATATATATATACATATATATACATATATATATACAGATTATTATATATATATTTTATATAATATATATAAAAAATATATATACATAGAAAAATATACGAAAATATTACATATAATATTATACTTTTTATATTCCCGTATATATATATATATATTATTTTTATATTATTTTTAGATATATATATATATATATTATATAAAATAAATTTTATGTTTATGTATGTATACATAAAAAAATATATTATACATATATAAAAAAAATTTTATTAAACTCCATGTTATCTTCCCATTATATCATTGTTTATTTTTTAAAGAGGAGTATGCAGGAGAGAGAGAGGGAGGTAAGAGGGGATAATATTATTCAAAGAATAATATAAATTTGGTAAATAAAGACAAAACAGCTTATGTTTAGGAAGAGAAGTTTTGTGTTGTACTGAGAGGATCATCCCTTCAGCGCATAAAAAACCCCGGGAAAAAATTTCCCATGACTGTCTATAGTGACCCAAAAGTTAAAAACCCCCCAAAAAAAATCTCTAGCTGTTCATTTTTATTGGATTATTTTAGCAGCGATGTACTAATTTAAAAGAAAAAAGGCCCACAACAATTCATACCAGCCATTTATGCTGGGCGATTTTTTGCCTGATCTGT
>NW_028234424.1:28505523-28508023 GCF_977035675.1 Penaeus japonicus
CATATCCAGGTTGCAGTTATGTTGTAGTTATACTTGTAAATGTTGTCTGTAGATTATACTGATAATTGAACAGCACATTTTAATCCTGCTTTAATCCATTCATGACGGATGACGTGATATACACGCACCAGGATATTTCTCTTGAGGTATGAAATATGGTCTATTTTTTTAAAATCTGTTCAGGCTTTGCATGTGGAAAATCCTCATTTTCAATCCACTGTTCCCCACCTGTCCTGTAAAAATGAGATGGGAGGAAAAGGGGCAAAACACTGTGGAAACTTTGCATAACTATTAATCTGTATAATCTCTTAAACCATATCAAAATAAATAAGAAAAACTTATTTCTCTCCTAAAAATTGGGTGCCACTATTAGCCTAAACAAAGAACCATCCTCACACTCTTGCTTTGAACTAAAAATAGGAAGTCTGATAGTCCATGGTACGTTTTAAATTTCCCTTATTCATAGAACTATAAATCTGATTTTTGGTAGAATTTGGCATCCATCAGCTTGATCCTAAATCATAAACTAATACTGATACAAGTCAATAGATGGTGTTTATATTGGGGCAGTGCAAGGACCGACTTTTTGAGCCATTTTTTGCATCATTAAGATGTGTGTTTGTGGTACTGGATCAAGTACGGGATATACAATGGCATCATGGGATACACATTGGTGATGGTCTAAATGTTTATTGCTAAATAAGGAGCCAGTCAAAGTGCTAGCTTGCCAGAATACACATTTGTTGACCTTTTCACTGCGGCACTGTTATCACTGTACGCAAAGTAGGCTATGTGGGTGAGTAAATTGTAAAGAAACCACATTTCTTACATCTCTAAGGTATAATTGTGGCATATGTGCATATAGTTCAAATATTGCACGACAATTTCCCTAATTTATTTCATGGCCTAACCTGCCATTGTGGCCCAGATTGTGGTGTAGAGGGAGGAGTTAACCCATTCCCGACGGGGGAATTCTAGCCTTGAATGTCCAAATGCCGGGGCGTTCGAATTATTAGGCCTAATTCAATTGAATGGCTGGCACAATACTGTGCCGCCCGGCAACTGGGCTTTTGAATGCGCGGTACACATGCTGTACCACCCGTCCTGTGTGGGTTAATCCACTATATGAGTGGCAGTGGGTAAGAGGAATCCATTAGATCCACCATCATTAACCCATTGCAGACGGAGATAGATTTGCTTGCCCAGCCTCCAGGATAGGTTTTATTTTTGAGAGACCGCTTGAAGCAATGTAATTTGAATCTTCCCACTCTCTTTCCGTCATTCATTGTAAAACTAGAGCGTTTTTTATGTTTTATTTTTGTGTGTGTTTTAGTGAGTTTAGACACTTATATGTGCCATATGACAGGCTCTATAAGTGCTGCAGTTGACTAAAATTGTAGTATATTATCCATATTAGCTCATTATTTTCTTTATACTCAATGTGATAGAAGTATTGCTGTTTTATGGGAGGACAAAAGGCAACTTTATTTTTTCGAATTTTTGTGCTGTCATGAACGAATACGAAACATATAACCGCCTACAATAAAGATAACAAGAAGAGGTAGAGAAGAGGAATGAAACCTGTGCTTGTGACTGTGAGTGCCACAATGAAAGGCATCCATATTGGTACAGGAGCACATTTTAGACACTGGGTATGGATTGAGTCACCTTCCTCTTCTCGTTCTGCCTGCACATCCTTCATCGGCGGTAGTTTAGAGCAAGGGTTCATCAACTTCGTGTGTACCATCGCTCTATGGAGACAGTGCTTGCTAGAGACTGTGGATGGGTGCCATTCAAGGCTCTCTCTCCTGCTAGTGCTAGGAAAAAGTGGTGCCATCTAGGTTTCGGACGTTAAGCTAGCACGATATTATGGTAATTATAGTAATTATGACTGCAGTAGCCATCATCACTCATTCCTTTTTCATAGCAAAATAAAATAGCACAGTGATCCAAAATACCTGAACATCATGTGCGTCATGACGCCCGTCGTCAGGCCAAAGCTCCTACGTCATGTATGTCATGACACCCGTACGCAATGGGTTAATTTAGTAACATGGTAGTATTCTGAATATCTAATGCAATATCTATATAATTATAAATTTAAGGTCATTGAGGGTTGGTAAGTGACATGGTCAAGGGAAGCAGTTTGCATGCAGATTCCATATGCTATGTAAGAGTAGAAGAGGGTGTAATGTCCATTGTAAGATAGTATGAGCAACAAAATACCCTATTCTTATTAATATTATTATTTTTTAGTGACCTTTGATCTAGAAGTTGATGCTGTAAAAGGTGTGGGTCCTCCTCAAGGAAAAAGAACTTATCAAACGAAGGCCATTAAATTCTCTGGTGTTACATGGTTTCAAAACCATGTGGGTATATCAAACTATATTTCTTCTCTTGATCCCAGGGGAAACAGAGGAAGAAAAGGTAATAGATCTAAAGGACGTGGGCCACATAAAATAAAAGTTTCCATGATATGCCTCCTCGGACCTCTGGCAGG
>NW_028234424.1:28518023-28528023 GCF_977035675.1 Penaeus japonicus
AGAGAGAGAGAGAGAGAGAGAGAGAGGAGAGAGAGAGAGAGAGAGAGAGAGGGAGAGAGAGAGAGAGAGAGAGAGAGGGAGAGAGGGAGAGAGTGGAGAGAGAGGGAGAGAGTTGAGAGAGAATGGAGAGAGAGGGAGAGAGTGGAGAGAGAGGGAGAGAGAGAGAGAGAGAGAGCTGAGAGAGAGGGAGAGAGTGGAGAGAGAGGGAGAGAGTGGAGAGAGAATGGAGAGAGAGGGAGAGAGTGGAGAGAGAGGGAGAGAGGGAGAGAGGGGAGAGAGAGAGAGAGAGAGAGAGAGAGAAGAAGAAGAGGGAGAGGGAGAAGAGAGAGAGAGAGAGAGAGAGAGAGAGAGAGAGAGAGAGAGAGAGAGAGAGAGAGAGAGAGAGAGAGAGAGAGAGAGAGAGAGAGAGAAGAGAAGAGGGAGAGAGGATATATATATATATATATATATATATATATATATATATATATATATATAGAGAGAGATATAGAAAGATATATATATGAGATAATATATATTGTATATATATATATATATATATATATAGAGAGAGAGAGAGAGAGAGAGAGAGAGAGAGAGAGAGAGAGAGAGAGAGAGAGAGAATTATATAATACGTTTATATTTGATATCATATATGAACACGTTAAATAATCCTCATATTAATCATTCAATATCTAAGTACCCTCTACCTCCGACCCTATGATTTTGGCACCGCTAATCATTGTACATTTGTTATGTATCGGCCAGTACTCTACGACCTCATTCCAGTTCTGCACGTTGAAGATGATTCCATCAGAATGCCTTGGCAAACCAGCTTGTCAACCCTGATGTTCTGACACTGTCATCTTGAGGACCAGTGAGCCTTCGCAAGTGCGTGGGTTTCATTGCACATTCAGGATGGGTTATCACACGGGGTGTTGAATTTTCACAATTACGGTGAAAAAGAGGTATACTTTTTCTCACATTCCTTGTTTTCGCACTTTTTGCCCATGAATGGCCAGTATTTTGATGCTATATACCTTTTCAAGTCGAGGATGACTTGTTTTGTAAGTGGCCGAACGATATGAGGATTGTATAGCGTGTTTATATATGATATCAACTACATCAATACATCAATATACAAAGAATATATGAATATCTTATTCTAGTCAGCGAGGCCACCCTGGTGTCTCTCTTAAGCCGGGTCAGGTCGGGTCAACTTTGATAGACAGGTAATTCACACAATTATGTTGACCCTCAAAATAGCTGAACACTTTTCACTGCCATGCCTTACATTCCAGAATACCTTTCCGCATAACCACTGCTGGGAACTGCTGATATGAAAACCCTTCCATATAACGGGAATGTCTGGCAGGGGGAGGGGGAAAAGGAGAGGAGGGGGAAGGGGAAGGGGAAGGGGAAGGGGAAGGGGAAGGGGAAGGGGAAGGGGAAGGGGAAGGGGAAGGGGAAGGGGAAGGGGAAGGGGAGCGGGAGGGGGGGGGAGAGTGTGAGTGTGATTTTGAGTGTGTGTGTGTGTGTGTGTGTGTGTGTGTGTGTGTGTGTGTGTGTGTGTGTGTGTGTGTGTGTGTGTGTGTGTGTGTGTGTGTGTGTGTGTGTGTGTGTGTGTGCAGGTGTTTATCTGTGTGTATAAGTGTTACTATGATTGTATGTGTATGTATGTGTGTGTTCATGTGCACTTATATGTATGTGTTTAAGTTTACATGTAAAATTGGATTGTATTAAATCTGTTTGCATTAAGGCATCAAAAGCAAATTAATTCAAGTTATTTTCTGGGGTAAGGAATAATGAACATATCTTTTTAAAATCTTGTTTTACAAAAATAGACATATTACAAAACAGTCTCACATGGTCTCTGAAATAATACATTTCAAGTTTGAAGCAAGATAAATGAAGAAGGATCTGTTAATTTCCTTGATGTATGTGAAGTAATTAACATGTCACTGTAGAAAGCAAGTATTCCTTGCTATGTTATACTAGGTGTCTGCTGGCAAAGTATCTACTTTTCTGCTACTGCTTTATACTTAACAAGTGAAGTGCTTCTAGATTTTAACTAGAAAATTCATTTGTTCACTGGCTGAACAATAATAAACTGGACTGGACCAACTCCTACATCTGACTGTGACTGGATGATGCTACTAGGTTGAAGAAACCTGGTTTGACATGGAGTAGGCCTATCTGCAATGTACAATGTTTGTCTGAGGTTGATCAATGTTGGTTTAAAGCTGAAACATATGAGTATTATTTTCTATATGTACATTGCCAGTGAATTTGCAGAGGATGCCTAATTCATCTAGACTAGAGATTTTAGTCAGATCCTGATTTAATTTTTCCATCTTTCCTATAAAAGAATTAGCTATACTTTGACTAGTAACTGTTTCTAACCATATAAAGTTTTCCTTTAAAGACTTTAATACCATATCACACTTTATTTTAATAAATTTTTCATAACCAGATTCTCCCAAGGTAACTTCAACAAAGTGCAACTTGTCTGATGTATCAAGAGAGGCCCTACAGGAGGCTGCTTGCTTGTGAACTTCCAAACTGCTGAATGATGCTCACAGAACCCCCAATATTCCCAGACTTACAAGAGCAAACTTACGGTTCCAAATTCACATTATACCACAAATTCCAATCATATATATTGTTTACTTTATAACTTTATGAGTTTACAATCCTAATTTCTGGCATTTTTTTTTTTTTGACAATTTAAAAAAGTATAGTGGTAGGAACTGTTCACTATGAATGCTTTTATTCTATGCTGGAAACACTACTCTACTGCAATACATCTGTTCAGGATGGCATTAATAAATATTCTTTTGGAAAAGTCATTACATTCCTTACTGAGTATAGGCAACTTATACAATAATCTAACATCTCCTCTCCTGTCTTGAAAACACTATACTGTTTGACTATGTTGTGTGCTAACATCATTTTGTATGCCAGTTTACTCATTTTGTGTTGGATCATTAAGAACATTTTCTACAAGGCCTATAAGAGTAGTTCTATCCTGTTCTTTAATACCGTCTGATATTTTACTAAGCAATCCCCGTATCTGACTCTGGATAACAGACCTTCAAAGCCTGTTTGCAAGATACAAAAGCACCAACAATAATATATATAGTTCAAAATGCTTTTGCCCTGACCAGCTTTTATTTTTTTTAAACAACTGTATAATCACATGTTACATTGTCCATGATAATCATACTTGAAGGTAACACTCTAAAAACTGTGGCACAAGTCACATGTTTTATTCCCATTGTCATCTCCACAACTGATGGCAGGATTAAGTTGTAAGCCTCGCTTCATATGAATTACGTCCACATTTTTCACTATAAGATATTCTTTCCTATCAAGCTTTATTTTTTTGCATTCTTTCAGTAATAGCATCATACAGAGATGCTTTGTCACTACATTTTGGTTTAGTTCTTAGTGATTTTTGTCTTTTTTCTTTTCTCCATGACTCCTACATGAATCTAACTGTTCTTAACTTCAGATTTTGTGAATCACCAATGACTCAGTAGCCAAGTCTATTAGTCAAAGCCTAGTTTAATGATAATTAAAGGCACTTTCTGGAGGTGTCCCTCACAGAAATAATGAATAAAAGTTATAATCACTTCTAGCTGACAGGGGTATTTTTTTAAGAGAAACCTGGTATGGTACCTATCTTCTTAATATTCTCCTCATACAGTTTGATGTAAATGTGAACTTTGCAATTATACTTTCCTTTGTTTTTTCTCTTTTAGCTTCCAATAAGCCATTACAGGCAAACATAACTTTACATGAACTGTTGGGTCAGCCCACCCCATATCTGTATTTCCAATTTGCGCATGTTCACTTGCTAAATTCTTTCAGCCAGCATCTCATGTCTTCCATTGCTGTTATTGTAGTATCAGTTTTGAAGTTGAAACCAGGAATGTTATTATCTGACTTAAAATTGCATGTTATCCCTCTGTGGTTAAAGATAGAAGGTAGCATATCTTCTATCAGGTCCTTTGACATTCTCCTCTTTGCTTGGATGCAGTCTGTACTCTGCAATTACAATTAATTTTAAATTAATGTTTTGGTGTGACACATATAACCACAGTTACTTCCATGGCTTTGTTCTCTACATCACTCAATAGACAAATGATTTATTAAAGTGTTGTCTTCTTAGATTTATGCTTACATTTATAAAAACCAATGTTCCGTAAAGCTGGCAGAATAATATATCTTGCGTGATTTACTATAAAAACAATGATGATGTTCCAGTAACATGGCAACAGTGAATAGGATATTTTTATCATTATTAATCATTGTGGACAGTTGTCATGACATACAGGATGCAGGAACTTTGGACTTAAGACAGGTGTTATGACGTACATGACATTCAGGCATTTTAGATCACTGTACTATTTTATTGAGCTATGAATAAGGAGTGAGTGTTGATGACAATAATTACTATAATTACTGTAATATTTAACAAACCTAACATCCAAAAGTTAGATGGCACCACTTTCTTCTAGCACCACCAAGTGAGAGAGCCTTGGATAGCACCCATCCATGGTCTCTAGCAAGCACTATCTTTATAGAACAATGGTACACAAGTTACTGACCTCTTGCTCTAAAGTACCGCTGATGAAGGATGTACAGGCAGTATGAGAAGAGGAAGGTGACTCAAACCATGCCCAGTGTCTACAATGTGCCCCTGTGCCCATAGGAATGCCTTTCACTGTGGCATTCACAGTCATAAGCACATGTTTCCTTTGTCTTCCCTACCTCTTCATGTTGTCTTCATTGTAAATAGTTATATGTTTTATATTCATTCATAACAGTACACAAATACAAAAAAATAAAGTTGCTTTTTGTCCTCCCATAAAACAGCAATACTTCTATCACACTGAGTATAAAGTAAATATTGAGCTGATATGGACCCTACACTCCCTTTTTTGGCAACTGCAGCACTAACAGAGCCTGTCATATAACACCTGTAAGTCTTTCAATACAATTAAAAAACAAAAATTCAATCACAAAAATGGCCCTAGTATTACAATGAAGGACTGAAAGAAAGTGGGAAAACTGAAAGTGTGTTGCTTGACGTTGCCTCACTCTGAAAGAAAACCCATCCTGAAGACTGGGCAAGTAAATCTATCCCCCATCCGCAAGAGATTAATATTTTCAACTACCAATCCATATCTTACTTCCTCCATAATACTGAATCCATGAGTATCTATTTTTTTGCAAATTAGGAGACTTCTTGGTAGGTATTGAGGATGCAGAATGTCATTCAAAATCAACTAAAATATGGTCACATTTTTAAGATGGGAATTGGGGTTACACATTTTGTTTCACCTGTCCTGATTTATCTTTGCTCCTAAAACTTACTCTAAATCCTGTTCCTACAGTCGCAGCCCTTAAATTCTTAACTCATCAAGGACAGTGGGTATTGGGATGTATGGTAGTAGGACAATTTTTTTTTAGGCATCTTATATCAGTGGAAGTAATTATGAGTGATAAACATTCTCAATATCTATAGTGCTGTGTTGATAAATCTACATTAGGAAATGCTATTCTTTATAAAGAATTTTGATGGGAAAATCATAAAGTGAGTGAGAGATGAGTTAGTGCACGAGCATGAAATCAAGCTGTACTTATATGGGGCAATTTAGGGAACAACACATAATCTTATATTCACATAAACAATGAAGCTGAACTTCCTTATACAGACACTTTGTTTATACTCACAATGTTTCTTCTTTTCCTTCAAGACTGCCTGTATTCATTGTGGTATTTGGTTTAGTGTCAAAAGGGCCAATTTGGTTTATGCTGTTCAGTTTTGTTTCCACAGGAGATTTATTGAGTGGTGAACAGTCAGACACTACTAATGATGTAGACTCTGATGATTCATTAGTGACATCAGGAAGAGGATAAATGGTCTGACTTTCATTATCATCATCAGATCCAAACACCTCTTCTTTATAAACAAATTCTTGCTTAGTAAAAATCTGCAAAAGAAAATAATTTGTGTACATAAATTATAATCACAATAAATAATGTAATATACAATTAATTATTATGAGAAAAATGAAGAGTCATATTGCCAATATAACTATTTGTTACATATCCCTTAAATATTATACAAAAAAACTTATCAAATATATAGTTATTATACACTGTCTCTGAAAATACAGTCATTGATAATTAATAATGTACAAAATTCTTAAATTGCTGAAAAAGTGTTGCCTGGTCTGTTAATTGCAACCAACACTCTGTTTTCCTAAATGATTATGAAACCTTATTCAATTTATAAAAAATATGACATACTTTATCATTAGACTCCTCCAGAGCATGAGACATGAGAAGGTTCTACTTTGATCCACACTGACAGGTACTACTTGATGGACTACTACCCTGAAACACAAAGAAGAAATCTATGGGACGACTTGCAGATCCCCCTCCCTTCTTCCTCCTTTCCTTGCTCTTTCTCTCTCCTTCCATCACCATATTTAACTAATTTTGAATGTACTAGTCAAAAGAGATAACTGCTTATATGAATAACATGACTTATCCTGAACAATCATGTAGGATTGTTCACTTTTAACCTATGGTTAAAAGTGAAAAATAGAAATCTGCTAAAATCAGAAATAACCATCTGCCAATATTCTTTAACCCTTCTAAGACAGGCCACATATTAAGATGTTCAGCCTGGTATGGGTATCTTAAGATAATGTGTTTTCTAGACTTATAGTATGATATATGAATATATTGGCAAAGTGATTTTAATTAGCATTTGGTATTATGTGTTGGTTATGCAAATGAAGGAATAGATAGCTTGTGTAAAAAACAAAATACAATTTAAACTAAAAAGCCCTGTATCAAACTTACCTGAACTTCATCTCCTTTTAGCTTTATGGTTTGTTGTTCATCTTCATGTTCAGCTATCATGTGGTCTCTCTCAAATTCCTGAACAAGTCAAAATATGGTTATTTAGTATATAATTTGCATGATACACAATGGAAAAGAGGTTCATCAGTAACATAGCTACTTTTACACAAAAAATGACAGTTCTTTCTTGAGATGAGTATCGATAATATGATCTGTGAAGCTAAGAAAGTAATATAATATGATAAAAAATGTGATCAGAATATAGAACTTCATCATTTGACAATGTGTATATACTCTCCATATAAAATGACTAAATTGGATATATGAAAAGAAAACTATTAAAAAGAAGAAAAAAGAAGATAACAGAATATTTATGTTTTTAACAGAGGAACTATATTTCAATGTGATTAAAAAATGTAAATATATAATTGCAACAAGAACTCTAATTGCAGACTGAATATTGCTGCTAATTATAATGAGTAAAAGGAGTATCTACACAACACTTCCAATTAACAAATATGGTATTTGTAAATCTGACGGCTAAGAGAAATATACTGTATAATCAATATCAATAATATTGTTCATTGTAAGACTATGTTAATTAGCCCTTAAAAATCAGAAACATTGAACACAGAAGGTGAGTACTACATCTTTTAATTTCAAATGTGGGGATCTGAAAAGAATATGCAAAATACTAAAGAAATATTGGGGTTAGTTGAGTCTACCCAGTGATGCCTGGAATACATGTACAGGTGCATTGTCCAGTAAGGTATGGTCTTATTCATTTTTTTAAAACTCAAGAGATCTCTTCACAAGAACTTAGGCTAATCTGACTCCATCTATTTACACACTCATTACATTTTTAAAAAAAATGTCCTCATTTTCATTACTATTATCATTCTTACCAGTATAATAATTATAATAATAATAACACCATACCGAACAGAAAAGAACCTTTTTTCCTGAAAATTCACAGCATGAGATAAGCAGGCATTTTAAATGGCTGATTGGTGACCAAGCATTTGTATAGCCATCTATACTTAAAAAATATATAATAATAAAAGTACATCATAGTAGTTAGTGTATGTTCCTGGCATCAACAGATGAATTTAATTCTTTTACTACATGAGGGATCCTTGGATTTAAGGCTATAAAGCTTTATTTAGTTAACTAAGGTTGTGTTTTATCAATAGTTACCGGAAACTTATGAAATACTTATATAAGGAAAGTATAAGAAGAAAATCTATCCTTATGTAACTAGTCAACTAAACCAGATGAAATTAATATGGTCTTACCCAGACCTTAGACATTCTAGTTTTACTTCTCTTGGACTTGGAACTGGTAGCATCAAATGTCCAAACAGTCTTTTGTGGTGATCTGGTACCATCATCGACTGGCTGTGTTGAACTGAAAGCTGAAATGAACATATACATATAATTCACACTGAACATATCTTGGATTCCTTGGTAAATTTGATTTCTCCATGCATGAGCATGTCAAAATGTCAACTGCTAAAGTAGACTTTAAAAATGACAAAAAGATGTGCAAATCCTTAAAAAATCATAAATTCATATATAAGCCAATGCATGTGGACAGCTCAGTAGATGAAAAGTGGAAAGGCAGTTGGTCTAGATGACAAAACAGTAGAGGTATGGAGATGTTTAGTAGAGATGTAAAACTTTTTAACAAATGCTAACAAAATCTTGGAAAGTGGGAGATGCCTAAGTAGTGGAGAAGTGTTTTGGTACTGCTTTTCAAAGGGTAAAGGAGATGTGCATAGCTGCAGTAACTACAGAGCATATAGTTGATCAGCCACAGCAGAAAGATATGGTAAAGAGTAGTGGAGCCTATGCTGAGAGCTGAGGTTAAGATCTATAAGCAGCAGTATGGTTTCAAGCCTGGAAAGAGCACCACAGATATAATGTTTACTTTAAGAGAGGTATAGAGAGGGTAAGAGCAATATGTGGTTATGGATTTAGAGAGTTTATAACAGGCTACCAAGAGATGAATTGTGGTATTGTAAGAGTGGCAGTGAAATATGTGAGGATGGTTAACAAAATGTATGAGGACAGTGTGACAGTATCTATGACAGAGGTGGCAGAGATTGGATTGCATGGACAGTGGGCTCTCAACTTTTTCTTGTTTGCAATGGCGATGGACAGGGTGAAAGACAAGATCAGACAGGAGACTCTATGGACTATGATGTTAACAAATGACATTCAGATCTGTAATAGGAATAGGAAGCAGGAGAAGGTCAGCAGGAGTAGGACAGAGTGTAGACACATGAATGAGTGAGAAGACAGTGGAATGTGGTTGCGAATAGTAGAGGTGGTAGTGTAGAACTTTGAATCCTTAAGATCCAGAGTTCAAAGTAATGAGGAGTGGGAAAAAGAGATGAGGAAGAGTGAGTAGAGAAGTGTCAGGAGTGACTTGTGACAAAATGGTATCTGCAAGAACGAAAGGAAAAGTTTACAAGATAGTTGTGAAACCAGGTAAGCTGCATGGCTTGGGTGCAATGACCCTGACTAAAAGACCGAAGGCAGAACTGGGCGCAACGAAATTGAGAGACTTTGGGAGAGGAGAAGGGAGGAGGAAGGCTGGAGAGAAGAGTATAATGAGGAGGTTTATGGGTATGGTGAGGGAGGACATATCGGTGGTTGGAATACGAAGAAAGCGCCGAGGACAAGGAGGAATGGGGAAGAGAGACTCGCTAGGCAACTGCTAAAGGAGCCGAAAAAACTATGTCAAAACCGAACATCCTATAGATTTTATACAGCAAGACATCCGTGTAACATCATCTGATAATATGCAATAAATATGCGTTAAAGATAAGTCTCAACTTGAGTAATTTATTTTTTTTCTAAATCACAATTTTGGTCTACCAGTAACACTACGACAATATTTTTTAGTCTGTCACGTTTACAATCTTGTTAAGAAAAATACTAAGCGTAATACTCGTATATTCAATCAATGTCTTACGCCAGCAATTTCTTAAAGACATCCACAATGGCGATCTGTGTCATCTACAACTTGTTTGTTCACAGTGGCAACGAGTATTTTACGTTTCCGCATTTATTACCTGGCAACTCTTCTGGAGTTGATGGAAATTATACTAGATACAGAAAATGTTAAGAATTAC
>NW_028234424.1:28548023-28553023 GCF_977035675.1 Penaeus japonicus
ACCAATTAGAAGAATTGTCGCTGCCCCTCGTACTGACCCGGTATCCTCCTCAAAAATAGGTCATTGATAAATTTAGACAGAATTAGTTCGACCTTCAAGTCGAGAGGTCCTCCTCTCCCTTCACCTCCTCAAGGATTCCAGGTAGACAGTGTTTTAGTGCCTTTAAGTGACTTAGCTTATTTCATATACTGTGCATTGTCTGTGTTTTCCTTAGTGTTGTGTTTATATTAGTGTTATTGATATATCTTTAGCTCAGGTATTATTAGCTTTGCGATAGGCTTAGCTCCCCTTTGCGTGTATATATCGTGCCTCCCTTGTAATTAATGTTATATATATATATCTTGATTTATAATATATTGTTAATGTTTTAGCTACCGTGTTTCACGTAATCCCTTTATATATTATGTGTGGGAATTAGATCAATCTCTGCTCGCCACATATTCGGGTGCCAGTGACGGGACCCGTCTTGCCAATTACACAAATAGTGTTAGTATTTAGGATATATACCTTTACATCACATAAACTACGAAGTCAGCCAATCAGGAAATCGCGACCTAAGCTGACACTTGGAATAGCTACGCCTACTTTCCTGTAGACGGCTCATCGCCCCGCCTAGCGAGCCGTCCTGAGATATACTGACGATAGCGAAGTCACTCGAGGTCCTTGACCTTAATCACCAACATCTACCACTCGCACTCCTACATCTACTATTGTGAACTAGTGCTAATCCCGATCTTTATTTCCAGAGTCATTCCTTGTTATATTTATATATATATATATTATATCGTGTCATATTACTGAAGTTATAATATATTGTTATTGTATCAGCTGCTGTGTTTGACACCAACCTTATATTTCTCTATGTGTGGATATTAGAGTAATCTGATACCCATCACATAATCTGGTGGCAGCGGTGGGATCATTGGTATTTCCTTTGTAATAAGGGCATTGCTTACAAGACTGAACATGCTTAGCAATTTTGCTAATAAGGTGTGGGAAGAAGAAGCGTTGCTGAGCTAAGTGAATAGCCTTATACTTACCACAGTGTGCAGCTTCTTTCGACTCATGGAAAAGAGGAAGGATTCGACCTTCAAGGGATTCAGGAATAACTACAAGTTTACGAGATGCCTTGAGCTTTCTTGTCCTATATCGAGACTTGTAGCAAAGTAGACCGTTAGCATCGAGGTAAAGTTGACTTACTCGAACATGTCTGCTAGGGGGAGGTCTTTCATTCCTTTCTAAAGCTTGAATTAAGGGGCCGTACAGATTATCATTACGTTGCGCTATCCGAATCTCGTCCTCCGTGGGTGGGTCCATGGGAGGTACGGCTGGGGCAGCCAAGACCGGGGCGGTAACAGAATGAATGGGGTCGGAACGGCGATCATTAACATGTGCAGACCGGATCTCGTCCTCCGCAGGAAATGCAACGGTAGGCGCGGCAGTATTTACCAAGATCGGTGCAATGTCAGAGAATTTCACCTTGCGGGAAGCAAAGGTGGGCGAGGAGCTAGATTCAAGCAGGTTGTGAGCGTCAGAGAGAGGAGCGCGTGATAGCGCGTCGGCAACGACATTTTGTTTCCCGGGTAAATAAACAATGGTGACGTCAAACTCTGCAAGAATTTCAATTGCGCGGGCGCGTCGTCCATGAGGGTCCCTACCCTTAAATATGGACGTGAGGGGGGAATGATCAGTGTGCACTTCTATCTGATATCCCAAGATTAGCTCTCGAAAATGACGGAGGGCCCATGTGATACTGAGTAATTCACGGTCCGTCGTGTGATAGCGTTTTTCCGCTGAATTGAGGGCGCGACTTGCAAAAGCAATGGGCTGCGTTTTTCCAGAATGGCCATGTTTCTGGTGGAGTACTGCTCCGAGCCCGAGGTTTGAGGCATCAGTGGTGTGGACAAAAGGCAAATTGAAATCGGGGAAGGCTAAGAGTGGAGCCTTAATTAGTCGCGATTTAAGAGTTGTAAATGCGGCTTTTTCCTCGTCTGTCCACTGCCAAGTAGAATCCTTTTTAAGGAGATGGTTAAGCGGCGTCGCGATGGACCCGTAACCTTGAATGAACGGTCTGTAAAAACCTGAAAGGCCTAAAAATGACTTCAATTCCTTCTGGTTCTTAGGTGTTGGAAAGTCGGCAATGGCTTTAACTTTTGAATCTTTATCATATACAATAATACCTTGATAGATATGAAAGTATTTATGTTTAACGGTCGACAGAGCATATGTCTGACCTGAGATACATGATCAAATTACAATACACAGATGTGACCTTCACATCTTGTGTATTGTAATTTGATCATGTATCTCAGGTCAGACATATGCTCTGTCGACCGTTAAACACAAATACTTTCATAATGTATACATATATATATATATATATATATATATATATATATATATGTAAGTATAAATATATGTATATACTCACACATATACATATATATACATACACACCCACACAGACACCCGCACACACACACACACACACACACACACACACATATATATATATATATATATATATATATATATATATACATACACAGTATATATATACATATATAAATATATATATATATATATATATATATATATATATATATATATATATATATATATTATATACATACATAGTATATATATATATATATATATATATATATATATATATATATATATATATATATATATATATATATATATATATATGTTGAATGGCATATAAGCAGATGTAAGTAACCACCTGTCTAAATATATATATATAATATATATTATATATATATATATATTATATATATATATATATATATATATATATATATATATATATATATATATATATCTTAGGAAAGCCACCGAGAACCATGTTGTGCAGGGAGCTGTGGAGGGGGGGGGGGTTGTGATCCGACTGGAGAGTCAAGTGACTAGCTGCCGCGCATCGCATTCTTGAATCAACCGTCGACACATATAGAGCAAATTGCTACAAACTCACAATATACCTATTGCCTACATCGACTTTAGCAACACCTCTCTCTTTCGTGATCCTCTGCACATAAGTCAAAAACCTATAGATAAAACTATCCGTGATTCCTGCCAATAACACACACAGTAACCATTGGCTCTCTTAGACCTTAGTTTGCAGAGGAGTCTCCTCGAGAGACCCCTAATTCCTTGTTAGCTTTTGTTAGCGTAACTCGCTAAATGCAAATATTTTTTTCTCTTTTAGAATATTATCTACTACAAGCATTATATCAAATAATCGTGTAGTGTAGTGGTGTATGAGAACTATTGGTATTTGAATGGCGAAGTTAAGAAGGCTAGGCTAGAACTGAGGCAAAAGTTTTACCCTGCTGCATAAACAACAAAGGAAACTCTGCATATGAAAACTGCGATGGTTAGTGCATGGAAAGTCACAGTATCACAATTTCACTTTTTCCCAGGAAAAAAAAAATTACCGTTTCAGGAAAGATAAGCAACTCGAACCTCTAACATCATCAGATCCAACTGAGGGTCTGATAAGAAAAACATCAGACTTTAACACAAAGTGTGTCACATATTGTACACAGTCGGTCACTGTTACCTGGTGATGAGACTTCAACAAGATTGTCATCTCTTGAAGGGTGATGTATAGATCACATTGGCATATCTTGATAGACTTGCAGTATACATCAAGGTTCATGATAGATAAATCCTCACTTCTGTTTACCATGATAAGTTTTATTAATAGAGAGTGTGATGAGATTCCATCAACAAAAATGGATAAATGGAAGTGTATCATTATACTTAACATTGAATCTTCTTCCCCGTTTTCATTTACATCTATATCTTGCATTGTATGTACCATTACAAATAATATATTCATAACAAAACAATGGCGAATGGCGAATATTGCTTAAGACTAATAAATCAGACATAAACAGTTCTCTATTATTAACCATTATAGACATTACAAGGAAAGCGACTGATTTCCTTTGTAATGGAAGAGGGAGGGGGGAACTGACAGAATTTTCGGGACCAAGAGAAGGACAAGGATCCAGTTGTGCAAGTAACAGATATTACACCATTATCATGGTGGACATTGGTAGGATGCGTGATCCTGCTAACTGTCCCCTTGATCTGAGGTAAGAACCTGTTGCAAAAACCGTCAAGGCACAAGATAAATTCCTGGACGCCTCGTCGATGCCTCCTCTTGACTGTGCATCTAAGCCGCGTGTTTATCTCTCAGTGATACCACATCCAATAGTTGCATCTTGTTGCAAAATACAAATAGCGGTATACGTTTTGGAGGATGGCTAGACGTCGAAGTGCTGACATCGTATGGGTTTGGATGAATGTGGATGATGGAGGTGGTAGTGGGAGTGGGTTTGGACGAATGTGGGTGATGGAGGCGGTAGTGGGAGTGAGGCGAGAGAGTGGCCATGAGTGATCGTGCGTCATTGATACTGGGAAGCTTCTCTTATTCCTCACACCTGCTCAACCATCAATTATGTGCTGCACACATCTAGGCTTTTATAGTGAAGAAATAACCAAAAACATCTGTTCTCATTGTTATATTCTGAATTTATACATTGTTTAAGGAAATATCTGTCAGTGTATTTTTAATGTGTACATACTTGTGTGTGTGTGTTTGTTTGCCTCACTCTCACCGAAAATAGTGCGATTGATTTTTTATATTACAAAGCAAACTGGCCAGTGAGAAGTGCATCATGGCGATTTAATACAAAAATAATAAGCTGATAAACTGACAACCGACTAGGAAAAGGCCAGAGGGTTGCGACCGGCACCACTCAGGCAGTAACATATCGAGATGATATCAATATCGATAATTATGTTGAAACAAATAATGATAAATATCATAGCCATGGTAGTGGTAATACTGATGATAGTATTGTTAATGATATTAATAACTGTGTTGATAGTAGCCTTAATGATGATGGTGTTAGTAGTAACAGTAAAGAAAACTTCAAACTGTACTAATAAGGACAATATAGGGTGGA
>NW_028234424.1:28568023-28585523 GCF_977035675.1 Penaeus japonicus
TCATGCCAACAAAAATACAAATTCTTTTAGACGAAAATTAATACAAATTACCTGAGGGTAAACAAAGAAAACGGGGTTTTCACCTTCACGGGGATACTCTCATATCCAACTCTGAGTGTTCCCTAAAGTTTAAAAGAACTCCCCACAATAAGGCTGAAAATTCGTAATATTGAACCAAAATTCCCCAAATCCATTTTACATGCATATACCGTTATGTGAAAAGAAAAGTATTTGTATATATTTTTCAGGTATTTTATTTCATATTCTAATTGCAAGATTTGTAAAAAGTACTTTCTGTGATTAAAAAAAATACATTTTTTCTTCGGTATTCTAGCTAACCATTGCATATTCCACAAAACAAAATTAATATTTTCCCTTGGTATTCGGGTAAATCAACTTTGCAAGTATTTACAACTGTATTACTGAAAACTCAAAAGGTGTACCAATGAAAATGAGATTAGATGTATTACTGGAAGTCCTCAGCCTGGGCCTACTCTAATCAAGAAGCCTAATGGCCGCTGGCGACTGGTCTCTGTCTTAGTATGTGTGTGCATTTGAAAGAAATATCTGGTGGTAACGACAGAAAAGGACAGATATATCCTGTTTTTTTTCAAATGAATAGGACAACCAAATCTAAAAAATGACAGATTGTCTTTCAAACGAAAGACCTGGCAACCTGTAGGCCAATCAGCCACGCTCATTGCTGTACGCGGAAGCAAACGACCTTCATCCTTATGGAGCGCCTCGCCACATAGCATCATTTCCCCCCAAAAGATACGTCAGATGTTATATATTGTACATCTGTGAATTATGCCATGATGCTCTAGACGTGTATATTATATTTTTTAATATTTAAAATTTAAATGCATAAAAAAAAATATATATATACATACATAAATGCATATATATATATATATATATATATATATATATATATATATATATATATATATATATATATATATATATATATATTGGGTCGTTTCTATATTAGCCGATTTTCGTAAAAATGCCTGAACTTCATGTACAATTTAAGAAATAGGCAACTAGGATTTTTGTTTGTCTAGAAATGTATTTCTTATTAGAATTAAAGTAGATTTCACAATTACATTTTACATTCATATTGAATTTCAATTTTGTCCCTCATAGATCGGCCATAAATGCACTTCGTTTTATGCTAAAGGTGTGACTAATTCATTTCTAAAACAATTAATTCAGGGATTTAATTGCTATAAAGGCTCTTGATATATATTTCAATTTTAAATATTCTAATGAAAATATAATATACCATGTCTACTTTCCCGTAGATGATACCTTTAGCCACATAACATGGCAGAACAACTGTTCATATTGCCATGCCTTCGACCATAGCTGTGTTACAGCTATGGTTTACAGTTATACAATTCTGTATCTTTGGCCACCCTCCCTCTTGTCGCCAATCAATATTTCTCAACTACGACTGTGGCTGACTCTGCTACTCATTTTTCTGTTCAAACAAATCTTAAGCCATACATGTACTGCGTAGGTCTTCATAAAATTAGTAATAAACATATGGTCAGAATCCTCTCCCATGCAACACTTGCCAGCCTTTTACATGGAAACTTCATAGTTCATAAGCACTAAAATTGTATATCTCTTTGTTCTTGAAGAGGGCTAGTCTATATGCCCATTTGTGCCATCTGTATTATATGTGTCTATTAATGTAGACGAAGTACCTCACTAGAAAGTCAAGTTCTCGTCTGATTTGAGCATATATATTATTTTATGTCTGGATGCCTGTTCTGAAAATCGAAAATATAATGGTTTTCGTAGCAGAACGCTAACAAATGAAGTAGACTTCGGCAAAGTCAAGCATTCTCTTAACTAGAGGCTGGATTTTCTTCTACCTGGAGGGCAAATTACCTGATATTCCTTCAAGTTTTGCCAAAATGAGGTATATAAACATATGAACAAAAAATCCTAACCACCTCACATAACTTGCACAAATTTTTTGGCTGCTCTGGTTAAGGAAAACGGTCCATAGACCTCGAAAGCAAGTTATAGTTCTTATTTTAATATCTGCAACAATTTTTACGAACAAATATCAACAATTACTTGTTGTGTGCCTTGTAAAATAATTTTTACAAAACAATGAGATCAAAGTTAAGAACATGCATGCCACTCTTCTTATTTACGTTTTTTATGTTTGTGACTTATGTTTTCTACACCAAATTTCACATAGCAGTGTATTGTTATGTCAGGGGAAATATGCCTCAAAGGAATTTCTGTCGAGCTAGCATATGTAATGAGTATTTTGTAACTACTGTATTGCCATGTACTTTTGCTGGATTCAGATATTTATTCGGCTATATTTTCTTATTCATCATTGTCATATGCCAATCCATCACAGTTTAGGTATTAATATTCAAACAAAATTTATATATCTTTTTTTTCTAGCTTCCTTTTCAGTCTGTTGCTTTCGCACATATTTGCGTAATAATCTACACCTCCAAGGGGTCCACTACTTTTTTTCATCCTTACATCATACCAATCAATATCCTCTGTGAGAATTTCTCTCGGGCGTTTATTACCTCTCTTTGGAGAATTTCTCTCTTGGCTTGTCAGTTTTGAATGAACCATAATACCCTTTGTGTCTTTTTAATACTCTCTCTGATTTAACTAGGCGAGGTTGTCTAATTGCTCAATTTCATAGTTTCGTAATCTCTGACGGTAATGTTGCCATAATTTTATATTCTGCTATGGCGACATAATTGCACAGTAAAGTATCCTTGGATACATCTTTCATTCTTTGATCATTACGTCCTTCCAGTTAACAGAATCTTGCAAAATGTCACCCTGCGTTAATGAGTAGGGGGCAATACATCGACCAAATCTATCAGCAAACTGGAATCTTGTCTATGTAAACCATTAAAGGAATCGCCATTACTATAACTAAGAAAACCACAACAGTCGTGAGTGTGAACTAATGCATACCATATTCAGATGATACAAAATTGTTTTATTTTGTGACCTATGTGGGACACAAGTATTTTCGAATGATGTTCAGTGACCTAAAGTGCCCTTTCCTTAGGTCACTTTTCTTATTTGGCTAATATTTTGCACATCGTGATCTTATCATATTAGGTGCCTATTTATGAACTTGTACCATAATTTCGAAGAAGTGTCATTTATAAAACACCCTAATGTATATACATACACTCTTGTTGCCACGTGAGCTACTGCGGCTGTTAAGATACTATGAGGACGACTGATGCCAATCTCACCGAACTGAACAGGATTACTGTATTCACATTAATACAAAGTAAGGGTAACTATCAATACCCTCACACTGCAGGAACAGAGGTCATCTTTGGTCATAGTATTCTTGCAAGTTGCTGACATCCTCTCACGACAGTGTGGTTTTCTATACTGGTAACATAAGCCAGAGTACAGTTATAACTCATGTGGATGAGATAAACTCTGTCTGTTGAAGCCACTGTGGACAGAATTTGCCTTCTACTCTTGTTCTCTTTTTCCATCTCCTTTATCCATTTTCTATATCTCCTCTTAACGTTCAAAACATACTTGTACACATTGCTATTGATTTGGCTAAGAACATATAACTGTCCTTCATATATGTTTCCTAATATATAAGAATATGTATGTATAATGGATGGCGTCCTATGAAAAGAGAGATTAGAGCATTCAAAATTACATTGACTTTATACACAGTGGGTCTGGAGTGTATTTTTTACCCAGTTAAATGAACTTCGCTTTTTTCCAGAGTGTTGTTTGTATTAGGAGCCATCAACAATGAATCTCTACAGGCTGCCCTCGACAATGAGACGACACATTATAATGACATTATTCAAAATAACTTCTATGATTCATATCGGTAATTGAAGTGTGTGTAATTGTGTGTGTGTTATTGAACCTAGGTATTTGGATGTTACCTAGTTTGCAGTTTTTACTCCTTCCAGTCAAATGCTGTTATCTTCATTCCCATCTACATATATTTTCTTGCCTCTGCTTGCATTCAATTATCAGCCCAGTGGTTGCACTGCGTAAACAGCTTGATCTTTCTATATAACTACGTCTGTCTGGTGATAGTAATAAGAAAAAGGTGCTGTTGAATAGGGAAATCTGATTAACCACCATGGGCAAAAACAAGCAAAAAATGAAAGTTGTAGATTATTTTCTTGAGATATTCAAGATTAAAAACACTTCTGTACGTTTGTGTGCCTGTAAGGGTAGACTGATGGCTGCGAGTAGTTCGCGGTCGCAGTTATATTTCAACTCAGCCTGGCTGAGATTTCTGCTGAAGAAGCCAAGTGGGAGGGATTTGCCATTGGCGGATTGCTTGATGACCACCCCAACTGCGACGTTGCTGGCGTCCATAGGCTGGGAAACGACAATGTTGTGTCCGATGGGAAGGCGCCCTTAGTGGCATCAAATGCTTGTTGCTGGTCAGTGCCTCATTCTAGGTGCCTTGGCATCCCATCAAGGGCGCTGCAGAGGGGTCCCGTTGTGTTGGGAATGCCAGGGAGGAAATGGTGGTAGTGTAGTAACTTGGGATTGGCTGATTACCACTGGTTCCACAAATGCTTCTGGTACTCACTACATTGTGGTTTGCAGATAATTAAGAGATAAAGAACCAGCACGTTTTCCTTTACGACACTGGTAGCCCTTAGAACGAACACAATATCAGCTGGAAGCTAGCCACTTCCAGTCTGCTCTCTAGCCTGACAACCTGGTTCCTTCAGGGAGAATGAGAGTTTCTCCTCCAGAATATCTCCTTATAGACGTCAAAATACCATCTACTAGTCGCAAACCTCCTGCTGGAGCTCCTCTTAATCGTCAGCTTCCTTCCCAGCAAACCCAGCTATACACAGTACTACACCCGTAAGGAAGTCATCTTAAAGTGTACCACACCTAATCTGGAGACTACACTTTGCTTCTTCCTCACATCACAATACCACAGAAGGTCACACACCCTTCAATCTCCTTCGCCATTTCCAGAGCATACATGGCATGTAAATTCCCCTGGATATATCTTTGCTACAGATCTTCCAACTAGCTTCGAAGGGCGATATCATCGTCACTGCCAGGCCCCACACCATTAAAGTCGCTGCAGTATCCACGGCGTCCCCTGTGACTCTCGACTCCCTTTATTGAAAGTCGCAGAACGCTCTATGAGGTCATACAGAAGTTCATGACACATGAATATCCATTCCGATCGAGTTCTCGTTTACGATTCCGTACGCCGTCACCGACAGGCAGGAACCGAACCGACAGAGATCGGGGTTACAGATGCTCCCCACACCATGACGCCACCAAGAGGACTGCGCCCTCTACATTTATCATTCCAGATTATGTCCTCAAGCACGCAGGAACTGAGGGTGCCTACCTCCTGCAGCCCCAAGAGGCGCCTTCTCTCCGTATGAGATGTCTCCTCCAGCCTTCATTTCCTTGTTGACATAAGTGTTGATGTCAGCCTTCTCCAAGTCAAGGCTAAGCACCTCCCCTCCTCCCTCACCTTGGATGCAGCCAAAAGTCTGGCCCATCAATATCTGTGGTGAGTGCTCCCTTACTCTGTCCTTCAGAGGTGAACCCAGCAAGCAGTTCCATGGGTCTTTTTTGTCGCCAACATACCTCACCCCAACATTGGGACCGACTCCCGTGTCCATTATAAGGCTCTTGTGCACCAGTCAGGGGCCTTCACTCTCGCCACCACTGCACTGGTAATTACTCCTCTTATTTACATTGTCATCCCCAGCTCCAACACCTTCAAAGACATTCAGTGCGAATATCCGATTGTGACCCAGCCGGTTAACCAGGGAACGAAGCCACCGCATCATAGAGGGACCTCCTGCTCACTCCCGCTGCAGGCCGCTCGCCCCTGACCGCTAGTACATTCGACCACATGATGGAACTTGGTGTCAACTGTCCTTCTAGTAACCAATGGGCATCTCCCCTCTTTGTCAGGAAGAGGGATGAGGATTGAACACCATCACTGCCCCTGGCAGATATCCCCTGCCTCAACTTCAGGTCTTCAGCCACTAGCTCTCGTGATGTTCGTTCTTTTCGAAGATCGAGTTCTTGAGGATTCCTTTCAGTCTACAGAACAAAGAACATAAATTCCTCTGCTACCCTTCTCAACTACCTCTGATCTGGAGATCTGATCAACAAAATGGTAGATGCGTTCAACACTGCCATCAGTGCCGTTCTCAGGCAGTTTGAGGTTGCAGTCTCTTTCACCATCTTTGTGCAGATTGAGACTACAGTCTTTATCCATCTTTGTACAGTTTGAGATTACAGTCTCTTTTACCATTTTCGTGCAGTTTGAGGTTACAGTCTTTCACCATCTTTGTGCAGTTTGAGGTTGCAGTCTCTTTCACCATCTTTGTGCAGTTTGAGGTTGCAGTCTCTTTCACCATCTTTGTGCAGTTTGAGGTTACAGTCTCTTTCACCATCTTTGTGCAGTTTGAGGTTACAGTCTCTTTTACCATCTTTGTAGAGTTTGAGGTCACAGTCTCTTTTACCATCTTTGTGCAGTTTGAGGTCACAGTCTCTTTTACCATCTTTGTGCAGTTTGAGGTCACAGTCTCTTTTACCATCTTTGTAGAGTTTGAGGTCACAGTCTCTTTTACCATCTTTGTAGAGTTTGAGGTCACAGTCTCTTTCACCATCTTTGTGCAGTTTGAGGTTACAGTCTCTTTCACCATCTTTGTGCAGTTTGAGGTTACAGTCTCTTTTACCATTTTCGTGCAGTTTGAGGTTACAGTCTTTCACCATCTTTGTGCAGTTTGAGGTTGCAGTCTCTTTCACCATCTTTGTGCAGTTTGAGGTCACAGTCTCTTTTACCATCTTTGTAGAGTTTGAGGTCACAGTCTCTTTTACCATCTTTGTAGAGTTTGAGGTCACAGTCTCTTTTACCATCTTTGTAGAGTTTGAGGTCACAGTCTCTTTTACCATCTTTGTAGAGTTTGAGGTTACAGTCTCTTTCACCATCTTTGTGCAGTTTGAGGTCACAGTCTCTTTCACCATATTTGTAGAGTTTGAGGTCACAGTCTCTTTTACCATCTTTGTGCAGTTTGAGGTCACAGTCTCTTTTACCATCTTTGTGCAGTTTGAGGTCACAGTCTCTTTTACCATCTTTGTACAGTTTGAGGTCACAGTCTCTTTTACCATCTTTGTAGAGTTTGAGGTCACAGTCCCTTTTACCATCTTTGTAGAGTTTGAGGTTACAGTCTCTTTCACCATCTTTGTAGAGTTTGAGGTCACAGTCTCTTTTACCATCTTTGTGCAGTTTGAGGTCACAGTCTCTTTCACCATCTTTGTGCAGTTTGAGGTTGCAGTCTATTTCACCATCTTTGTAGAGTTTGAGGTCACAGTCTCTTTTACCATCTTTGTAGAGTTTGAGGTCACAGTCTCTTTTACCATCTTTGTAGAGTTTGAGGTCACAGTCTCTTTTACCATCTTTGTAGAGTTTGAGGTCACAGTCTCTTTTACCATCTTTGTGCAGTTTGAGGTCACAGTCTCTTTTACCATCTTTGTAGAGTTTGAGGTCACAGTCTCTTTTACCATCTTTGTAGAGTTTGAGGTCACAGTCTCTTTTACCATCTTTGTAGAGTTTGAGGTCACAGTCTCTTTTACCATCTTTGTAGAGTTTGAGGTCACAGTCTCTTTTACCATCTTTGTAGAGTTTGAGGTTACAGTCTCTTTCACCATCTTTGTACAGTTTGAGGTTGCAGTCTTTCACCATCTTTTTGCAATTTGAGGTTCACCTCAGTGCTATGTGACTTGCTACTTGGGTCTGGTCTTGCAGGTGGCCTAATGGTGTCCATACCTTTGGCTCAAGTAGCACTCGCCTGGTTAGAGTCTTCCCTTCCATCAAGTGGGAAGCCCCAAAAGTCCTAGATGCCACATGGCGATGTGCGAGGCCATGAGTTTATATGACTGGTCGTCGCCCTCTCTCGATCCCCTTCTCTCTCGCTCCAGCAACCCACCGACGGACCTGGTCAGCCTCACTCACTGATCCTCCGCCTCTCCGCCACCGCGACCGTGAAAGACACATAAAAGCAGGCCTAGCTCGCCCGGGGAAAGGTCAGGTCACGCCAAGACGTCCAGCAGCCTCATGCTCCCACAACATTGTCATTGTTTGTTCCCTAGGCACCATCTGGTGTTAGGTAACTGCACGACCCCAAACAAATCTTGAAAAATCTTACGCTAGTTTCAGCAAAGCAAATATGAGTGTCTATACACACCAAAACAGACTAATACATGATGGGTTAGTCATACATGACAGGAAACTCTTTTGAGCCGTTATGCTCATGTGGTTAAGTGGAAACCCCCTGCGCTCCCATTTCCCAGCGTAGAGAGGCCATGCACGGCAAACACGGGGGTAAATGCAAACCCCATGGACGGAGACCTAGGGAGGAGTGCGATCCCACCTACTAGAATAGCACCTAGGAACCATTTGGTCATCCTTCCCCAGTGAACCACCCACTGAACGGGCCACATCAGCGGGAGGAAGAGACTGGCCAGATCCAGGGCGGGCCCAAGTAAGGAGGGAGCTCAAGCCCCCACACCACGACATGGAGGTTCCTTTTTGTTTGAGTATCTAGTAATGCCTAGATCCTTAAAATCCAAACCATAATAATGTGGGACTCGTCGTCGCCTACATGCACACAAAATAACATGAACTGTCCATTTCGGGGTTAAGTGGCCAACCCTGAGCCTCTGCTTAGCCATCTTTTATAAGTGTGCTTGCTCATGATGCACTTGCTATTGACTGGTCTTTATGGAGTGCAAGTAATGGTTGGCATATTCCCGTTTGCTTTTGGCGAATGCTGTGGGGTGGTTTGTATATACGACATTTATTTATATTATCTGATACAGGTTCGGTGTATATTCATAAAATCTAGAGCACGTGACTCATATTACCCCTAAACTAAAATCCGCAGAAATTTGTCCTACAAGACCATCGCGTGGCTGTCGTGGGCCGTAGCCCACTGCACCGACGTCCCTTACGTCCTGAAGGTGGACGACGACGTAGTAGTAAACCCATTTAATCTGCAAAGATTTTATCATGAAATTAATAAACAGGTAATGACATTTCTTTCATTTATGTCACATCCACCCCTTAGGAACACCTTGAATTACACCTTTTTTACCTATTTATCCAACACTTCATAAATAAATCTGTTTCTATCTATCTAGCCGTCCATCTATATATCTACACACAGACACACACACAAACATGCACACACACACACACACACACTCATATATATATATATATATATATATATATATATATATTATATATATATATATATATATATATATATATATATATAATGTTGTATATATATGTGTGTGTGTGTGTGTGTTTGTGTGTATATATGTACGCAGACACACACACACACACAGACACACACACCACACACACACACACACACACACACACATGCTTATATATATATATAATTATATATATGTATATATATATATATATATATACATATATATATATGTATATATGTATATATATGTATATATTATATATATATATATATATATATATATATATATATATATATATATATATATATATATATATATATATATATATATATATATATATATATATATATATATATATATATATATATATATATATATATATATATATATATATATATATATATATATATATATATATATATATTATATATATATATGTATAATATACAATACACACACACACACACACATATATAAATATACATATATATATACATATATATATATATAAGTATATATAAATATACATATATATACATATATAAATATATATATATATATTTATATATATATATACATATATACATATATATATATAAATGAATATATATATACATATATATATATATATATATATATATATATATATATATATATATATATATATATATATATATATATATTGGTTATTTTGCAGTTAGTAGCTTTTATGAACATTTCACCAATAATGATAATAAAACCTCTTATTGGGATGCAGTAATTTTAAGTTTAATAGTTCATCGAAAGTATTCATTATTAATACTCTAAATTCTTGCTTGTACTAGAAGTGTCATGTCTGATGTCAGAAGCAAAGTCAAACTCAGTCAATGCGATTGTTTTCATCCCAAAGGCCGCTCCGAACACCAAGAAGGAACACACGACCGTCGGGAAGATCTACGGAAGAGTAATATACGCACTTCCTCAGAGAAAAGGTCGATGGGCTCTGACGAAGGTGAGTTCAGTTTCGAATTAAAACAAGTCAATCAATACAACCGATACCCGCAGAGTTTTCCAACGACTTTCGTGAAATTCGGCATCACGGAATAACCTTAGAGCAGTAGTTTTGATTAGCCGTCTGATGGCTCAGTGGACAGCTCGTCGACCTCATATCCATGAGGTCAGCAGATCGAACCTCGTCCAAGCTCGTGAGTTTCCACTGTCGTCTGGCGGATACTGACGTGGCTGGGCACTAAGTTGGGCAAGGACCAATTTCAGATCGAGTCAACACTCGTCGTCACATTCTTTCACGCGTCAGCACACGCTGACAAAGGCGGGCTCGCCTCAGTGTATACAAGCCCGACGTAGCATCTGCCTCGGAATTCTGGCTTATCCTTATCCTTAAACCTAATTCATTGCGTCCCAATTAGGTTTCATTTATTACTCTCACGCCCCTATTGGACAGTATTGTACACTAGTCACTACTTTTTACACCTTTCTTTATCCAGTACAAAAACGTTTGATTTTTTTGTTATTTACCTTATCTACTAATACATACTTTTTCATTTTATATAAGTATATTTTTTTAGTGAGACGCAGTGACCCGCAGATCAATAGCTCGGGACCCATACTTTGAAGAACCCTGCCTTATAGCACTGTTAAATCCCGACTGTCAATGACACACATCAATGCTTATCCTTTTAATTCTTCGCAGGAAGAGTACCCCGAAGAAACTTTCCCACCGTATACCACTGGCGCAGCCTACATCATTGATAGAGAATCAGTCACGCAGCTATGGAATCACGTGCCATTTGTTTCCGTTCTGTGGATAGAAGACGTGTTCCTCACCGGTTTGGTGGCGAGAGCAGCTGAACTTCGTCATGTTGGGATAAATCATCTTTACTTGGAGAACTTTACATCAATATCATTGTACGAAGGAAAAACTATATTCTTATTTGAAGCCTCACCATCAGATATACAGAGCTCATGGGATCGTATCATTAACAAAACAAAACATTAAACAGCAGGAACTAATCATACTATAATAATGGGATAGCATCCGAAAAATCACTGGAAACTTTTTATTCCTAAAAAAAAACAAGCAAACAAAACATTGACCTTTTCGCGTTTTTGCACTTTCTTGCACCATTAAGTTTCTTACCGGTTTTAGTGACCTTAACTTTTTTGACCACAGCTTTTTTGCATCTTAGACCTGTTAGACTCTGAAGTTTTCTTAATAGTAACCTTTACTCTTTTGCGACCTCGACATTTTGTGATATCCTTATGATATTTTTCATGTGTTTCCAAATGCTACCCAAAGAAAAGATCATTTCTGGACATGTGTCGCCGAAAGAAAATGATGCATAAACCTGTATAGAAGCTTGATTTTTTTTCCATGGTAAAGAATATGGAAAATCCATCTTCGGGAAAATGTTGACGAGAAACATGCAATGTAATTTTATTAGCAAAAATATAAAACTGTGATTGAAAGGTCATGTACAAATAACCCAAGTTGTGAGATATTGCATGGATTTTCCTTCGTATTTTTTGTATCAATATATTTATCTTGTTGTGATTGTATGATTTTACAGTTGTAAAGCTCCGCGAGATGTACACATGGACCATCAAAGATTGAAGCATAAACCATTCTGAATTTTCCTTTGATTTCAGACTGATGTAGACTAAAATGTGTACAAATACCAAGTCACTTTAAAAAATGAGAAATTTTTATAGTCAATAATTTCTTTAAAGTTTGGAAGTGGCACCCATTGATCTCAAAAAATGCTGGATCGAGCATCTGTTGTTAGAAAGTGAAGCCACTACACTTTAGTGGCGGCCATATTAATAGGACCCATGCAGCTAGGGGTCTTAGTGTGAATAAATGGAAAATAACTCTACTAGATGATTCGTCAATGTTTATAGAGTTCTCTGCTCTTAATCATGGCGTTCATAATTAAAGAAGTTAGCGACAATTCTGAAATCCATTCTGAGGATGAGAAGGAATTTCTACAAGAAAAAGAGGCAAGGGCTTGTTTTCCAGTTTTTAATTTTATCCTATTTTTGGTATTTTCACTTGAAGATTAGTTGATCATCTTCTGTTGAATCCGTTTATTACTATTATCAATATATATATATATATATATTATATATATATATATATATATATATATATATATATATATATATATATATATGTATATATATAACACATATAACACACACACACACACACACACACACACACATATATATATATATATATATATATATATATATATATATATATATATATATATATGTATGTATAAAGAATGAATAATAAAGTCAACGTTTTATTTGTTAACATTATCATTATTACAATAATAAGTAGTTATTAGTGAAATGTAAAATAAACAAAAGATAATGACACTGACAATGAACATGAGGAAATTGGTACACGTGATACTAATGATAAAAACGTAATCATTGATAAGGATTTGAAGATGATGGTAGTGGTTATGATGCCTCCTCCCAATATGGCGCCGATTGAAACAATAGGTAACTCAACCCAGTTTCTCTTTGGGATCAGTACTGGCATTTCATGGGTAAAAATATGAATAAATTGCTAACATATTTTGTTAAGAATCTTCTCTGAAAACGATGAAAACAACCCACACGTTAACCATTATACAAACCATTATATAATCAGAGGCATATAATCCCTCAGATTATATTCCTCATTATGCTCCCGATATCATGGTTCTCTAGGAAATTCAATGAATCTTTTACTTCCCACGCGGGTGAATTATTCCATTACTAAATAAATGGGTGTAGTGGGAAGAATACTACAGACCTGATCCCGCTTCCCAAGCAGACGGATTCGTCCGGTTAGTGTGTTTCCCGCCACAACTGACTCCGCCCACTGTCTTTGCTTTCTCTGGCTCATCGATGGTCTTAACAAGAGAGTCGATGAATTATCAATTCAGTTATTCGTGTCGAAAAATTCACGAAGGTTGTTGAATAATTACTAATTAGTGCATTATATATAAAACACTGTTTGACACATTGTAGTTTATTAATGACATAAAGTTAGGAGACTAATTCGTCCCGCTGATAACATCACGTTCTCCTTATATTTTTACTGGGTCGAGAAAAGTGAACATAAATCTATAACATTTTGTAATTATTAGTATTTAAACAAATATTATGTATTTATACCGTTGAGATGTGTATAGCCTATTACTAATTACCATTATCCCTATTATTATTATTGTTGTTGTTACTATCATTATTATTATTACTACAGCCACCACTACTACTATTACTACTACTAGTATTTACACGTATTCCAACCTGTTATGGCAGACATACTGACAAACTACGTGCAACAATATAGTTCACCTTGTGTCCACTTTTGCCAAAGCACATCCTTTCGTAAATGTATCAAGGTATGACAAGAAACTATCCTAAAAGACTGAAATCACCTGACCAGATGCCATCAAACAGTGTAACAGAGCAATAGGAGGAGTAGACTTCTGAAGAATCAACGTTAAGGCAAAGGAATATTATCAGTGGTTGATCTTTCTTAAGACTGACCTGGTGACTGGGAACAATTAGCTCTTGTACAGAGGGGAGGCTTTCCAACCTCCAGCTACCTAGGTCAGAGGTAATCCCCTTGGCATTGTCCATGATTAAAGTAGCAATTTCCTTGATAATGTCAGGAAAAGAATGCAGTCGTAAGAGGACGACCCTCCCTCTCACATGTCACTGCTATAGCACCCAAAATACCTAAATTTGGACGACCTCCTCGATCCTAGTCTGATCAACCCATCAGGTATGGCAGTGTTGGTTACTGACCCACTGTAGAGGAACAGAGAAGGATGTGCAAGACAGAAGGATGCAAAGGAAAAACAAATATTGTATGCCCCAAATACAAAGTGAACCTATGCCTGAACGGGAAGCAAAATTGCTATGTACAATTTCACACTAAATAATCAGTGAAGGAGGATACCGGATTCTTTCTGCAAGGACATTCCAGTTATATTTCAATATCTTATACAAAGGAATGAAACTATTTTTTTTCGTTATGTAGTATACCAATACGTATGGCAGTGTTTTTATTACATGTTATAAATTCAGTGCATAAGATATTTATATTTGTTTTTTTTTTTTAACTGTTCAGCATGGATATTATAATAGTTATGAATAGGTATAATTTCTCATGCCTATATAAACGAATTAGTCCTCTAATTCAAAGTCACGATGTAAATGATTCAATCAAAAGTACATAATATACAGGCATACATGATTCACACAAGTACAAAAATGTAGAAGTGTTTTTTTCATTAAAGAATAAAAGTTGGGAAGTAAAGGGTTAAATGACTAAGTCTCTGACGAAGTCGCACCGCTGAGGAACTATCTTTTATGCAGGAAAGGAAGAGAGGGAAGAGGTGAAGGCGGTGTTGCCATGTACATCCAACATTTGGCTTAAGCCCATGAGCTTTGCTCTACTACCATGTCACTCAGTGTTGGCATCGAGCACCGTGTGCCTTGCCTTGCGCACTTTTATTTGACATTATTTATTGGGAAGCATTAGCCATTCCTCCGATTTCATTAGTGAAAATACTCTTGGACTTGTGTTTTTTTTAAGCATGCAGATCCCAGGGCTGATTACACCCGTTTCCTCACCTGCTCAAATAAAAATAATGTTGGAAATGAGGAAGCTAAATCCATGGCTGATTTCTCATTTGGAGAATCTTGTACTGCCCTATTTTCCTCGCTACAAGAAAAACTTGAAAGACACCGCGTCATTCTTCCATAAGCATTCAGCAGTACTTCCATACAAAGTACTATTTTCGTACAGACAGATGAATTCTGTCTTGGAGTTCTGTTGGAGGACTTCCTGGAATTGATGATGTCCTGTATCAAATGATATCTCATTTACAGTGATAGCGGTTCTACCAGTCGCGAAAAGGCTCTTGCCAACTTCAACAACCTGAATTTCTTCACCTAATTTCTCGCCAGAATATGGCAGTTATCTGGGACGCAATGGTATCTGCTAACTCATCTGTCAGTATCCTTCTCTGTGTAAGCAGTTATTGCTGGCCATTTCACACTGGTGTGCAGGACAAGGGATGACAACTTTCTGTGGTCCTTCACACGGGTTAATTTACTACTCACATCATTCCCTCACTTAAGGTGTTGGTGATCTAGTTTTTTTTCCTAAGAATAAGGTGAACTGTTTTAACTTGCTAGAGCTACTGTGTGGCCACTTGCAAAAAGAAAGAAAAACACTTTTCATGCAGAATGGTGCACCCAGCCACACTGCAAAGTATGTTAATGAAAGGCCAACTGATTGTCTTCCCCATCTTTTTTTCTACTAACCCGGTAATTCTCCAGAAAGAGAAAGGCATGTCATCCATCCCCAAGGTGCAAGCTACCATCCGAGATATTTTGGATAATTTGGACCCTAAATACCATCAGAAACTTCTCTAACTCAATGCCTTCAGGCGGTCAGGAAGGCATATGACTACTAAATACAGTACTGAGTATTGATGAAGGTTTCCTTATAACTTTTAATTCCAAGTTTTGTGAAGTGCGTTGCCGAGGGAGGGTCGGCATCAGATTCAACCACCAGTTCTGCCACTTGAGGCCCCAAATTTCCTTTGGGACCTCTTCAATTGGGTCTATGGGAAGAACGCAGTGATAAGAAGTTATTTCAATCCCCATCCAGGTAACGATATTGACATACCAGGAAATCACTGACCGGTTTCTCTCACTATCTGCAAGCTGTGGGGTTTCTTTTTCAAGAACATGTGAAAAAGAAAACGTGCAGACTCCATCCCACCATATCAATATGGATTTTAACTATTTAGATAGACTAGATGCCCTTGTGAATGTAGAAACTACTGTTCTAAGGACTGTCTCGTGTAATTGCAAGCATCTTCAAATGTCCAGCGAGATGCTTACATGATGTGGAAGAACACATGCAGACTGCATCAAGTCGTGCAATTGAGTGGGTAACATCAGTGGTGGATTACCCAATAATCTAATTAGGTTAAGTCTAGGGGCCCCCTATAGCCCCTACCGACCCAGACATTACATTAAAATGTGTATAATAACATTTTTCCCATTTTACACAATTGTCAATTTGTCATTAGTATTAAGAAAACAAAATGTTTGATTTTGCTTTACTTTTTTAACATTACTCCTTATGTTCTCTTAGCCAAAGAACTCCAAAAGGTCTTAATCCGCCACTGGGCAACATACTACAGTTTAAATCATCTTGAATTATGCCCTGGCTTTGTACTTTCATTGTAGAGAACATGTCTATAAATCCTTCTTAGAAGCAAACTCAATGCATTTTGTCCAAAATATAAATTCTTGGTTAAAATACTCAGAGATGGATATGAATCCGGAGATGGTGTAAGGGTTGCAGTGGTGTGCAGACATAAGACATGTTGGCATTAGCCGTAATATTCACTGCAGAGCTACATGTCATCCTTGCATACTCAAGATAACTAGGGATCCCAAGACCAAAACCATTGTGATATACTGCAATTCTCTTAATGCAAGTCATCAACAGCCATCACTCATCACACCCAGTGTGGTGAGGGCTTGCAGTAATGCTAGCATGAAAGAAGTTATCTCTCTGTTGGGTACATCCTTCTTGGTGTCGGAGGCCTAGATGAGCTGGCAAGAAGGCCAAAGCAACTGCCATTTAGCCCTGTAACACAAGTTTGTATTTGATAAGGACTAATGTGAATAGTCTTAACAGTTAGGAGTTGTAATGTAGCACAACCGCTATGAAAGTCGAGGCTGTGAATGGAATACTGCCCATGACAAGCATGTTGCAGCTCACTGGAGCAAAGCCAACCGGATTGAGAACCATCAACTAATATTGGAGTGGAACCTTCCACTTCGAAGTGTGCTCCAGAACTTTGCCTTGAGCTCTTCTTTGGTAATTTCCCTCTTCCGAACAAGTTCCCCTGGTATGGACTGTTTCAGGCTGGGACTTGGGAACCCCGACTCTACTGTGGGGGAAATTCCGGATCACTACAAATATGTCAGGTTCACAATGTCTCACTGGTGTAACAGGTGGTTCGCTCCTCTCAGCACATAGCGATTGCATAGGGGAAGATTTAAAGGTCCCTTGCAGATTCTCAGAGAGAGAGAGAGAGAGAGAGAGAGAGTGTAAATTGAGTTCACCATTGAAACCGAGGGGAGAAGAACACATACGATTATCTGCTCTGATGCA
>NW_028234424.1:28595523-28603023 GCF_977035675.1 Penaeus japonicus
GTTCTTGTCTTTACAACTAACATTTTAGCTGTAAGCTTTTGTGTATGAAGTATTGGTTTCTGCTTTAAAAGTTTTTATCATGTGAGCCATTATGAAATTTGCCTCCTCTTCATCTTGGCATCTTTCCTCTACTACTTCACACTTCATAAAATTTTTGAAAATTATAGCTTGACTTAGTTTCTCTATTTTTCATTTTTTTTACTTATGGACTTGTTAACTTACAGCTAATTCATTTTATAGTGACATCTTTCTTTCCCTTATCAAGATTGCCTGTTGTCACCTCTTCATACTAATCAGCCCTGCAGCTAGACTTCCAGGTCTGATATTCTTCAATGAAGATAAAACTAATTTTAACCCATTGGTCGTGGTATTAAATAAATATTTGTGCAGTAAGATGGCTGGATTACCTTGTCTGGCACTGTGCCATCCGCGTCTATGACCAACTCTGCCTTTGTAGCAAATCATGCCATCTGCTGCTAATGGGTTAATATAAGAAATATTCATAACACATTTTAATCAGTTATCAATACAGTTTTCCATATTCTGCATTATGACCATAGAAAACTCAGGTTAGATATAATTAATACTTGTTCAAATCGAGAATTGAGAAGATGGGATTTGTGCTGACCTTGTATGCATGGCCCAGACTATTTCAACTATTCAGAACTCTCTTATCTGATCATCATAATTGAAATCTGGGCTTAGTGCTCCATGTAACTTCTTCACCAGTCCAGTGGTGGCAGTTGTTGGTTCCTGTCTGAGGAAGTGTGAATGCTTGCACTCTTGAAGCAAGTATAAGAAAGTAGTGTCCAATATTCTCCACTGGTTAAAAGAGCCTTCATCACAGATAATAGTGTCTATGAATTTAGCAACTCTTGATATGATTGCAACGAGTGCTATTGGCTCACATCCTCTGGTATCTATGTACCATCTGGCTGAGGGAAGGTTCTTGGTTCCTCTGTGAAGGTGTAGACAATGCCTTAAGAGCTCTAGGTTTTGGTTGAATGATCATCTCATTTCCACTTAAGACCAAGCATGTAGGTAAATTTCCCCTTAAAGCCAAGCTGCCTTGATAGACATGAACATTTAAAGATTGGTGGGCTGTATTACATAGTGTGAATTACACAAGCCTCAGGGCTCCAGTGAACTATTCCTTCTCCTCAATCTCTATACCTCAATGGACCTACTCCTGTGTGCCTCGTAGGGTCTCCTCCCATCCAATCTTCCCTCCATACCATCAGACCATTACACCCACCATCCTATCCCCTGTGCTATACACCGAGGACCCCATCTTTCCCCTTCATACTCTTGCCTTCCAATATGGTTGAGCTACTCGCAACATTATTTTTCTTTCAAATATACATTTTATATGAGCAAAAACATAGGATACATGGATTAATTATAATTATATAGAATAACATACATCATAATGAATATATTTCCTAGTGCATTATATGTTTTTTGTTTACACATTTTTGTTAGTCTTCCCCATTTTCTTTTATAAACAACAAACTAGTTTTCAAGTTTGATGCTCTACTATTTAGCAACTATTTGATATGCCAGTACAAGACATGTTTTTCTGGTGTGCAAAGTCGAGCTCTTCAAACAAGAACAACCAAATTTACCTATGCTAGAAGGTGAAAATTCAGGTTGAATAATGGCTAGGGGGCTAGGACAAGCTAAGGAAACGCCGGTCGTTAAGGGTTAAAGGACTAGGATATGTTCTTGCATAGCACTGATCTGACCTATTCAAGATTTTAGTTCTGTATTGTAAGTGTTTTAACAACTTTTCTTTCCAATCATTCAAACAATACAGTGGCAACACAAGCAGCCTGGAAACAGTTTCAACACCTTGCAAAAGAAGTTGTACTATCAACCACTGAAAAACAAGCTTCTTCATATATCTAATGAAAGCTTGCATTTTATCTGTCACCAGCAAAGCATTAAGGGTCAAGTCTATAATTCCACCAATTTGGCACAATGGCAAGGTTTCATTAACTCAGTGATGCCAATTGACATGCATCCATGCCATGGTGGGGGTGGGAGTGAGAGAGAGAGAGAGAGAGAGAGAGAGAGAGAGAGAGAGAGAGAGAGAGAGAGAGAGAGAGAGAGAGAGAGAGAGAGAGAGAGAGAGAGAGAGAGAGAGAGAGAGAGAGAGAGAGAGAGAGAGAGAGAAAGTGAATGAGAAAGAAAGAAAAAGAGAGAGAGAATGAGAAAGTGAGAGAAAGAGAGAAAGAAAGAAAGAGAGAGAGAGAGAGAGACTGACAGATAGAGAGAGAGAGAGAGAGTGAGTGAGAGAGTGAGAGAGAGACTGAGAGATAGAGATAGATAGATAGATAGATAGAGGGAGATAGAGAGAGAGTGAGTGATACAGAGTGAAAGAGTGAGAGAGTGAGAGAGTGAGAGTGAGAGAGAGAGAGAGAGGGAGAGAGGGAGAGAGGGAGAGAGAGAGAGAGAGAGAGGGAGAGGGAGAGGGAGAGAGAGAGAGGGAGAGGGAGAGGGAGAGAGAGAGAGGGAGAGGGAGAGGGAGAGGAGAAGAGAGAGAGAGAGAGAGAGAGAGAGAGAGAGAGAGAGAGAGAGAGAGAGAGAGAGAGAGAGAGAGAGAGAGAGAGAGAGAGAGAGAGAGAGAGAGAGAGACAGGACCTTATTTTGTTGTATCATATGCATTATTATTTCTGACTGATTTTCTCCATAAATAGTAAATAAATCAATATGAAGCAGATAGAAAATGAAAGACCGTTACCAGTGAGGACTGCAAAAGAATGAAATGAATAAAGAAAAAGACTGGAAGACTGTATATACCTAATAATACCCTGTCCTTGTATCTTATGCAAAACAATCCACTTTAACACAATCATTCTTGTACTTGAAAATGCAATTCCTCACTGCCTTTGTTATTTTCATTAATGTTTGTCTCTTTTCCCTTTTGCAAAAATGATTAGCAGAGGTGAATATCTGCATCAGAAACAAATTGGCTCTACTCTTTGAGAAACATAAAACCACCATCATGCTGTATATAAATATTGCTTTATATTAAAGTTTCTACATAAGTAACTGATTTAGCTACTTACTCTTACAACTTATATCTAGTGCACATATTCCATCCCATTTATATTACTATTCAAAAAACATTAGATAGAACTGATCAAATTAGATAGACAATTGCTTCTAAATTCTGGATTCCATTTGGAAAAACTAAAAGTATAATGGAAGAACCGACATCAATAAATAATGCAAGCAAATGACAGTAAACAAGGGTATCTCAAGCTGTCAACAACAATGACTCAAATCACAGAAGAAAAGACCTTGGAAATATAATTCCAATTAACCAGAAATTTGAATATCTTTGCTTATAAGGCAGCACAAAAATCAAACAGAACTTCATAAGTAACCAAAAGATTCTCAGTAATACACAAGCAATTACTAGGTAACAAGATTACCACATTTTGGAGATGCAGTTCCAGAATGTTCTTTTTAAAATACATCTTGGATGTAAACCCCTAAATAAACAAACAGAGGAGGGAAGGATAAAAAAAAGAAAGAAAGAAAAAAAAATAGATGAGAAAAAAAAACTAAAAATGAAAATAAATTAAGAGAAAGAAAGAAAACAAATAAGACAAAAAAAGAAGAAGAAGAAGAAAAAAAACTACAGAACCATCTTTGTCATTCAACAGAATTAATTATCAGATCCAATATAAAGCAGCACAGTTTAAACAGCAGGGTTATTTTTTAACAGGACAAATCTATACTATACAAATATACAAAAAATGATTCCTTTTATCATATAATAACAAAGAAAACAAATGTTATTTTCACATACAAGAAAAAATCCTATGATATCGGAAAAGGCACTAGATTCCTCATGTACAGATTGAAGCACAAAAAAGGCTCCTCCTTTCTTGTAACCTACTGCCCATTAACCTTGTTACAGTATGTATCTGCACATGCTATCTGCAAAAGTTAAGGTCCTAACCTATCAGAATTCTTCTAAGAACTTGGCTTGTACCCACTTCCTTCATCAAAAATGGTATGACAATGTGCAGTCTGAGTGGTAAACCAAACCATTAGCCTAAACAAAGATCAATAGTGTACTCACAGGGCTAATACCCTTAGCTAGGCTTCTGTACGGCAAATATTCTTCTGATGGCATTCTTGTTGCAGGAGGCTGCTGCTCCCATCCTCCTGATGTCTGGAGATATAAAATAAAGGTGATTAAACATCATTCTTAATGTCTATTGCATTCAAGAAAATCTTCAACAGATCATTAATTATAGTTTTTATATTCAGAAACAAGTATTTTATCATGTATGGTAACTACTGCTATTAATTAAGCTTGACTGTATAATTATGGTATCTGTATATTTGACACTTACTGAGAAGTTATCACCGTCATCTTAATGTAAGTAGTATTATTCAAATAATTAGGCATAATATTGAGCACAAACAAACTTTCATACTTACGGCTTGTATGCCAGAAGGGCCAGGCAGAGGGTGAGACTGGAGCTCAGCTGCTGCAGACTGTGATTGGGTAGTTGTCATTCGATTCAAGACAACAGAATCCTGTGCCTGTACAGGCAAGTTAGAGGCATGTGCCAAATATGCCAGGCCAGGATCTGAGAAACCAAACATTTGGGAGTTCTCACTAGCTTCTGTTTGAGGCCACTCTTCAGGCTCCTCCTTGACATTAAAATCCTCTACTTTCACCTGCCACAGAATTATGAAAATAACTATTTACTTCATAATATCAACAAAATCACAATCTTTATTTTCAATGAAATGTGCATACATTTATCATCTAACACTATTCTAAGTGAATAAGTGTTATTGATTTTTATGGTGTATTTCAACATGAAAATTTTCTGACCTGAGATCCCTCACATGGAGTAACTTCACTGCTAGGCCTATTATGATCTTGAGCTTTGGACAACGTAGGTGCTGGTTCTGGCCTCTTGTTGGCTGGGGTTTCACAAGAAAGTTCTGCTGATGCTAACTGAGCTGGTGAAACAATGTCAGAGTTTGGAATATTGTTTATTTTAACACTCTCAGACGCTTCCTCTTGAGTCTTTGGTTCACCGCATACACCCTTCCCCCCTACTGCACTTCTGGTTGTTACAGAACGTTCACTTTGGTTTGTAGACACAGAGCGAGATTTGGACAAATTCTCATCAGCATTCAATCTCCTTTTCTTTGCATCACAGCCATCTTCCCTTTGTGGCAGATTTCTCTTGTTATCTGGCAATTCCTTTTTCTGATTTGATTCTGAAGGTTCTGCTAAACCTTTTATCTGAAGATGCTCAGCCGCTTTCATGAACATAGAGAGGTCACTCTGCAGTATATTGACCTCACCCAGGTACATGTAGTCCAAGAGAGTTTCAAGCTCCTTGTGATTAATATCAGTCAAAACAATCATAAGGTTCTTATTTTCTGACAGTTCAAACATCTGTTCAAAATAGTCACTACATGCAGAGAGAACCAATTTGTGAACTGGGTAGAACTTACCATCACATGCTATTGTAGCATCACAGTATAATTCCTGGAAATATAAAGAGAGATAAAAATAACTTTCATACCATTATAAAAAAGTAATCAGAAGTAAATATAAATGAATAAAACTAAGCCTTATAATACTAAATATGATAATAATATCTGTAAATATACAAGCAACAAGAACAATAGCAACAGTGTCACAGGATAATAATGAAAATACTAGTATAACAGCAATAATAATATTAATTCTGATGATAATAATATGTGTCATCAGTAATAGTAGCGGTATTAGTGGAACTATTACTTGTAATGATAATAATAGTGATGATAGAATTGATGAACAAATATTAATTTCAATAATAATAATAATAATAGTAACAATAATAATAATGATAATGATAATGATAAAATAATAATAATAATAATAATAATAATGATGATGATGATAATAATGATGATTGGAATAGCAATAATAGCAGTACAGCAGCTACAGTAGCAATAGCATTTGTAAGGCGGTAGTAGTAATTTAAAACCCACTAATGATGGGTTAAAAATAAATCTATGACTATTGTCATCATCCATATCATAACAAACATCATTGTAATAGCAATAACCAAAACAAAAATAGTAACAAATACAAAAACTATTTCTTATAATAAACAGGTGAAGTCAGGTAGGCATACTAATTGACTCCTTGACTTTGGTGCCCCATTATTTAAGGAAAAAACATAAATGTGGTTGTGTTGACATAAGTAAGAAAGTATCAACTAAAACTATATATGTACATAATACCCTGTATTTTTTTAAAGACTCTATTGATGGTTGAAGAATTGGGAGCCTACTGTTCTACTCATACAGCTAATACATATCTTCCAATCTAGCAAATCTGGTCAGCACAAGTAGGTCTGATTGCAATTCCTTAACAATTATTCATATTGAATGACAGTTGACTGAGAGTCAACAGTCATTAAAACAACATAAAGAGTTCCACAAATTACTCTAAAAGGCTCTGAAAATGCCTTTGAAATCCCAGAAAACTCTAGGGAGAGAGGAGGGATAGTGAGGGAGGGAGAGACACAAAGAGAGAGAGAGAGAGAGAGAGAGAGAGAGAGAGAGAGAGAGAGAGAGAGAGAGAGAGAGAGAGAGAGAGAGAGAGAGAGAGAGAGAGAGAGAGAGAGAGAGAGAGAGAGAGAGAGAGAGAGAGAGAAGAGAATGAGAGAGAGAGAGAGAGAAAGAGAATGAAAGAGAGAGAGAGAGAGAGAGAGAGAGAGAGAGAGAGAGAGAGAGAGAGAGAGAGAGAGAGAGAGAGAGAGAGAGAGAGAGAGAGGAAGAGAGAGAGAGAGAGAGAGAGAGAGAGAGAGAGAGAGAGAGAGAGGAGAGAGAGAGAGAGAGAGAGAGAGAGAGAGAGAGAGAGAGAGAGAGAGAGAGAGAGAGAGAGAGGAAGAGAGAGAAAGGGAGGAAGAGAGAGAGAGAGAGAAGGGGAGGAAGAGAAAGAGAGAGAAAAGGAGGAAGAGAAAGAGAGAGAAAGGGAGGAAGAGAAAGAGAGAGAAAGGGAGGAAGAGAAAGAGAGAGAAAAGGAGGAAGAGAAAGAGAGAGAAAAGGAGGAAGAGAGGAAGAGAGAGAAAAGGAGGAAGAGAGGATGAGAGGAAGAGAGAGAGAGAGAGAGAGAGAGAGAGAGAGAGAGAGAGAGAGAGAGAGAGAGAGAGAGAGAGAGAGAGAGAGAGAGAGAGAGAGAGAGAGAGAGAGAGAGAGAGAGAGAGAGAGAGGAAGAGAGAGAGAGGAAGAGAAAGAGAGAGAGGGAGGAAGAGAGAGAGCAAAAAGGAGGAAGAGAGAGAGCAAAAAGGAGGAAGAGAGAGAGAGAGAGAGAGAGAGAGAGAGAGAGAGAGAGAGAGAGAGAGAGAGAGAGAGAGAGAGAGAGAGAGAGAGAGAGAGAGAGAGAGGGAGAGAGAGAGAGAGAGAGAGAAAGGGAGGAAGAGAGAGAGAGAGAGAAAGGGAGGAAGAGAGAGAGAGAGA
>NW_028234424.1:28608023-28609466 GCF_977035675.1 Penaeus japonicus
TTACTCATATTACAATCAACCTGTTAATGGTCACTGCTATGAGTGATACACAAGGTAATCCATATAGCAGTGTCACTTCGGTCCCAATAAAAGGCAGAAATGTGTATTTTCAGTATCTGTGTGGTTCTATTCTGGGTGGGAAGTCAGTAATACAGTATATGGAACATTCAGGATATAGGTTTTAAAAGCTCTAGCATATCCACAAGGTCAGCTCTTGCAATATATACTGCAATCTAAGTAAGTAACCTTAAAGATGAATTACTATAGCGGACGCAAAACACTATATTTACAGTATGTGATACTCAACAATTATAAAAATTGTGTCTTCAAGAAATTAATAGCTTTAGAATATAAATAATAAAACCATTTAAGATTCTATTTACAAGTAAAGATTAACACACAACCCTTTCACTGACACTGATACTGACAGGAGCGGCCCCGACCTGCAGCCTGAGCGGATAAACATTGGACTGATGCGCTTTTGTTTTCACTGAGAGTCTCTGCGGCAGCGCGCGCCACCTATTGGCCAGCAACAGCTGCGCGGATACTTGGCCTCTATCTCCAGCAACCAATCACACCTGCCTTTCTCACTGACCAACCAATCATGAATTAAGAACTTTCATAGTCTTTGTTTATATCCCTGATTGTGTATTTCGAGTCGGTAGTTCGAACTTCAAATGCTTCTAGTCTCAATGACATGATGGAGAACTCAGCAAGTGGCAATGTAAGTTCCCATGGAAAGAGCTTCTTGTGGATGATATTAGGTCCACCGTCAATTTACAATTTAGTTGCAACACGTCGTGTCCGCATTACAAGTTTTGGAAATGACTAAACTAAAGAAGAAGGAGAGAGATATTGAGATAACACTTCATAAGTTTGCAAAGTTCAACAACGAGGTCTCCCAGTTTCACAATGTCTTCTTGACACGAAAGACTGTACAATTGTGTATTAGGCAACTACAGTGAGAAACTAATAATTTCCTTAAATATTTCGAAGACATCCAAATTGGCTTGGAAAATGTGTACTATTCAAATCCGCATGAATTAATGGGACCTCATTGTCACACTTAAGCAGTTACTGTTGCCTCCATGCTAGTTTAACCTCTGCTACTTAATCTCAGTCAGAGAACTTGTGAAACCTCCCAGTGATTTGTCATGAAATTTTAACTAGTTAAAACTCTATCTTGCTGGATATATGTCGATGGGCCTTTTCTGGGGCATGTAGAGTGTGCTGTCACTTGATCTAGGTGTATTCTGGATAATTACTTAGAATAATACCCACACATTTAGCTTTCTTTTAAACAGCATATGCCATAGGAGTATTTCCATTTGTAAGTTACTGTAATATATGAGAGAATAATTAACCAATATGGTCTATGATATTATTAACATAGCTATAGCTTTCTGAAATCAACTTGGCTTATATTAGATCAGAGTAAATACT
>NW_028234424.1:28617066-28624566 GCF_977035675.1 Penaeus japonicus
GCAGGATTCAGAAAAGTTATTGTTTCAACCAACATCGCTGAAAGTTCTATTACTGTACCTGATATAAAGTATGGTAATGAAATGGTCTTATTTTTTGTGTATTGGTATTAGAAAGAACATAATTTTTATAGCTTGTTCTGTTATGGTAATCTTTGTTTGTCCTGAATTGAAAACTTTGTTGTTTTTCTTTCCAGTGATAGATTTCTGCTTGACCAAGGAACTAACTTGTGACCAAGTAACAAATTACACATCTCTCAAGCTAGCATGGGCTTCACAGGCATCATGTAAGCAGCGTGCTGGAAGAGCAGGAAGGGTTTCTACTGGAAGAGTGTACCGGCTGGTACCAGCAGAATTTTTTTCGGTATGTGAGTTTTTGTGATGTGCTTGTAGCATGTGTAATTCTTCAGAGATAACTTTTCCACAGTAAACAGCCATGGCAGAGTTATAGAAACTGTCAGAAATGTTTGTGAAGTACTAGTACTGTAGGCTTGAGTCATTAGGTGAGTAATTATAGAATGATGCTAGAATATATTTATGCATTTCATCTACAGTGTAGTGAACAGATTTTTTATTGCAGCTTTTATCAGTGGTATCACCAGACAACTGTGACAACCTCTTGACCTTACTTGTTTGTGCGTAGTTACTGTAGTAGACAGCCACTGTTTCATTTCGAGAACCTTGTACCCATTCACTCTTCAACATTGTTTACACACTGAAACTTGACCAAAGGCCTCTCCCTACCATAAATTTAGTGGATAGCAAAATAAATAACTGAGTTTGTTTCCCAACAGTGGTATAACATAGATCAAAAGTAGATGCTTACTGAAACAATATATTGCTGAAACAACTTCCTTGTCTGCTGCAGTGCTTGAAAAATTCTGTCAGCAATAAATGTGGTGTATCATCCACTCTTCAAATTGAGTGGGCAATGAGGCACAGGTCTCACAAATGTGACACAATTTACACAGTAGGCCTACTTCTAGATTTGCAAGGAAAAAGCTGTGTTCATTTTTAGAATACAAGAAATGTGTTTTCTGGTTTTGAGACCACCACATATAGTGAATTAAATCACTGTTTAAATCACAACTATAACAATCTGATTGTTCTATAACTGGGAATATATACCTCTACATTTGCTTCACATGAATAGTGCAGTGTTTACAAGTCACATGGTACACCTGCAGCAAAACTGAAAGATATTAATAACTTTAACAGAGGTAATATCATGAGTGATAGTTTCACATTTAAATGCATAACTGAAAAGAGAATGTCTTCCATTACCTGTTGTGTTGCTTACTTTACTGACAGTCACTAGAGAAGTCTTACAGGATGAGTTGGAATATGCCTCATTCAGATAAACATCTCTGTATGCAGGAACCTCTGAAATGACAGGGGAGCTAGAAGAGAAGCCATGTAGGGTACACATGTATGGAGGCACAGGATGGTATCAATAGCATAGGGGACCTATAACGTGAAGCTAACAGCACAGAGGACCTGATACAGGATGCTTATGGCAAAGGGGATCTGGGTTGTGTTGATAGCATAGGAAATGTTACTGTTTCACCCAAAAAGTTAGAGGATGCAGTACTTCGTCTTCTTTTTTTTTTTTTTTTTTGCCTGAAGAGATATGAAATTGGTGCATATGAGGCATTATATATATTTTGCAAAATCAACAACAAAACAAATGGCCTCAGCCTCAGCTACTATGGCAAGGAAATTTAAGCTGTGGTTGCATATACCTGTAGACAGTTTCTACAAGCTAAATTATTATGCTGCAAAGAAGGGAGGGCAATGACTGAAAGTGGCTAACTTCGACCACTAAACATTCTAGAACAAGATAAATCAGCCAATAACAAGGTAAGGAGAATATGGAGAAATGTTGGGAAGGCCATACTTACCTTATAAAAGTTACTTTATAATGAAATTTTGTATATACCAGATGAATATTCTGTTATTCAATGCTTAATCGTCATTTTAAACAGTTCTGTGACTAACAAGGAGACTTAGAAATGGCAAGGAGAAACTGAGCCTAGGGAATGATTAATGAAAGAATTTTAATAATATATTTATGATAATATTGTTTTATGGAAAAAGTAGTTGAAGCCCTTATGAAAATGAAGAAAATCTTTGATTTCAGTAACTAATCTGTACAAGAGATGGTTTGGTAGTAGATATTACCAGAATCACAAAACACATTAACCCACTGCGGATGGGGATAGATTTGCCAACCCAGTCTCCAGGATAGGTTTTATTTTAGAGTGAGGCAACTTGAAGCAATATAATTTGAATCTTCCCACTCTCAGTCATTCATTATAAAACGAGCCGTTTTTGGGTTTTATTTTTTGTGTGTTTTATCGAGTTTAGAGACTTATATGTGCCATATGACAGGCTCTATCAGTGCTGTAGTTGACTAAAATTGTAGTATATGATCCATATCAGCTCATTATTTTCTTTATAATCAGTGTGATAAAAGTATTGCTGTTTTATGTGATGACAAAAGGCAACTTTATTTTTTTGTATTTATGTGCTGTCATGAACGAATACGAAACATATAACCACCTACTATGAAGATAACATGAAGAGGTAGGGAAGAGGAATGAAACCTGTGCTTGTGACTGTGAGTGCCACAGTGAAAGGTATCCATATTGGCACAGGAGCACATTTTAGACAATGTGTATGGATTGTGTTACCTTCCTTTTCTCATTCTGCCTGCACAACCTTCATCGGTGGTACTTTAGAGCAAGAGGTCATCAACTTAGTGTGTGCCATTGCTCTTTAAAGATAGTGCTTGCTAGAGACATTGGTAGGATGCCATTCAAGGCTCTCTCTCCTGTTAGTGCTAGGAAAAAGTGGTGCCATCTAGGTTTTAGATGTTAGGTTAGCTTAATATTATGGTAATTACAGTAATTATGACTGCAGTTCCCATTATCACTCACTCCTTTTTCATAGCACAATAAAATAGCACAGTGATCCAAAATCCCCGAGCGTAATCTATGTCATGATGTCCATCGTCAGGCCAAAGCTCCTACGTCATGTATGTCATGACACCCGTCCGCCATGGTTTAAGTTAGATCCTTTATGAACTAGTTGTGCATGACCTTTATATTTGGTTATATAGGATTAGAACTCCACATTTCATCGAATGAAGCAGAAAAAGTGAATCAGTACTCATTTTCTAATTTCTCTTTATTGTTATATAGAATTACCTTCAATGCACATTATATAACATGCACACATGCATGCTCACATGCAGAATTGGGAATTGGCTGGCAATAGCAATTGTTCAGGGTCTCATTTTGCTTGGAAAGTATTAGATGAATCTTCTTTGTTTTATATGTAGATGAATGGAAAACTTCCCTTCATTTAATGTTTTTTAATAGTGGTATACAGGTAGACTATAATTGCTGTAATGTGATTTGTGTTATTTATACCTTGCATGATGTCTGTCTTTATTGAACTGAACCTGTTTGATATGAGGAGGGGTCAGGCTTCAACTATAGATCAACCTCATTAATATATGTCAAAGGCTACAAGTTGAAGCCATTTTGTAGTGCCCTATTTCCTGGGAATGAGTATTTCTCTTTTATATCCCAAAATATCTAGGGTTAAAAGTATGGGCATTAATTAATTGGGTAATATTTATCAGGATAACCTCTTTTGACATAAAAATAACTTGGTAACGTGTCTTGTTAAAGGTTATCCGTTTACACCTGCAGTTTTAATTACTGTGAAGAGAAATTATAATGAAACTAGGCCAATCATGCCTTAAACTGTATATTAACCCATTAGCAGCGGATGGCATGATTTGGTGCAAAGGCAGAGTCGGTGATAGACGCGGATGGCACCATGCCAGACATGTAATTCAGCTATCCTACTGCACAGACCTTTTTTTAATACCGCGACCAATGGGTTAAATCACTTAATAACTCGACATACAAAAATAACTTCTTATACATATCTTTCATAGCAATCACTCTGACACTCTCTGAAGATTTCTTTCTTCATTCTTCTTTCTTCTTCGTTGAGAGTCGGTCGTGATGTGTTAGTCCTGAGCAATCATGACCTGAGCATCTGGTCTGGAGTTCCGGCCTTAAACTCAGCCTTTGAACTCAGTCTCCAAGCTCAGCCGTAGGACTCAGTCTTCAGCTCAGCCTTTAAAAGCCACCTTTGAACCCGCTCCTGAGAATTAACTTAACTTTGGGAACGTGTAACAGAGATTAATCAACAATCTCACTAACATCAATGAGACATTACATCAAAAGTTTTTCATTAGATTTACCAGTCACAGGTTCAAAAAATAATAATAATTTATCACTATAAGTTTACAAAAGTTTTACTTACCAAGTTAAATCTAAGTTACACTGTTGATATAAAACTTTTACAGTACATATATTACTTATAATTACTACCAGTATATTTGTTATAATAATTTATGGTTTCCCATTAATGGTATGATCAAAATGAGTGCACTTACTTATAGCGGGTTTAACCCATTCACGCCGGGGCCATTCCGGCTTTGCGCGGTCGCTATACCGAGGTTTTCGAACGCATCATCCGAACGCTTCGAGATTCTCGGGCGCACGGGCCGCGAGCCTGGGCTGCCTGCTCGCTCACCCCGAGCGCCGGCCTTGGCCAGATATCTCGTCGGCGGCGTCTGACGCGAAAACCACGAAACGTGTCAGCACGTCATCCGTCGTGGGTGGGTTAATTTGGTAAACGTGTCATGGGGGGACATCACCCTTATGGCGATGATAATGGTGCCTGGGGCAAAAGGCGAGGCAGGTGGTGTCTGAGACAAGATTTACTAGTATAAGTCTCCCTATTATATATTTCTTTTCTTATGCCAATTATCATCATTATCCCTCTCTATATTGATTGGAATATTGACCCTGTTGAAATACCCTTACACTGTCATTAAATAAATTACACTACTCTCACCTCAGATAAGACAAATAGAATCTCCTGCTCGTGTTCCCCTCGGCTCGCCTAATGTCACCTTGCTCCGGGCGTAACCAGGTCTTTGTGCGGTTGCCCCTCACTTGACCACAAAGGTCCCTTTGCGTGACGTCATTCATGACATGTCACCATTTTTACACAGAACGTTGGTTCTATTCTCTAATTTTTGCAATGTTATCAATACCTTAAAATATCTTATCCAGCACCATGCAATTGGTGCTATCACATTTCATTAGTTAACTATCGACTTTCAAATATACTGCCACTGGTACTCATTTTTCACATCTTATGACAGCACGTTTTCTGTTATACCGAAATGGGTAACCTCAGTAGATTACAATTTTCAGTTTTTCTTATAATTATCCTTATTTTACACTACTACAAAACTTTTGTACAATTTACATGGTTATCTAACTAAGTGATACTTAAATAGTAATCATATGGATACTCCTGATTACATTATGCATGAGAGAGTCTTACGGGAAGTAAATGATACATAGGGTTACTTACATACATTGACAATATCCTCGGTCATACATAGCGAAAACACATCAATTTCAATTTCTTAGATGGATTTCGGTCATTAATATCTCCATAACATCCCAGTCACTACAATTTGATGATTTTGAATGTTGATTACTTCCCCACAAGTGTCAGTTTCTCTCTTGTAAGAGTTCACTGTTTTTTGTTTCTTGTTAAAATTCTTACAATAAAGTCCATTTATTTAATTGACATATAAAATTCAGATTGTGGCTTGTGGTATCACAGAGCAGCAGGTAGTTTCCTTGCTGAATAGGTTGCAGCAGTTTCCCTTCACTTGGTCTTTTATGTTTTGATCAAATTACCTGAAATTAATGGTGAAAATTTATCCTCTTGATTGTTGTCCTTGGTAAGATTGTTACAAGTAGATTGGCTCTCATTTTAACCCATTCCCGCCAGGGCCGTTCTGGCTTTGCACGATCGCAATACCAGGGTTTATGAATGCATAAGCCTAACACCTCAAGATTCTTGGACGCACAAGCCATGAGCCTGGGCTGCCCGTTCTCTCAACCTGAGCGCTGAGCTTGCCCTCATATCTTGTCCTGGGTGTCTGACGCAAAACCCACAAAACGTGTCATCACGCCAACCGGCTCCAATGGGTTAAGAGATATCATTTATGTGACAAGGAGGATATTGCCTTTCACTCTTTGTCTGTGCTTTTAAATATCCTTTGCTCGATGAAAAAGGACAGTCTAGTTTACCTGTAGTTTGTAAAGCATTTCATGACTTTTAACATATAGTTGAAGGAATTCTGTGCAGAGTAGAATCAGTATGAAAATATGTGACAGTAGATATAGACAGATATATCACAGTTATTTTTATGCAGGTTAAATCTGTGAATTACATACAAAATACTCATGCACAGTTGGCTTACTTGTAGGTACTTCTCTTCCAGATATTTGGATTTCATATGCATTATCTGAATTTTCTAATTGTTTTCCAGACCCTGCCTACATATACTACACCAGAGCTATGCCGAACTCCTCTCAGTCAAGTAGTCCTCAAAACCAAAGTTCTGAACATGGGAGAGCCACATGCTCTCTTGTCCCTTGCCCTCGACCCACCAAATTTATCAGATATACACAGGACGATTCTTACTCTCAAACAGGTAGGAAAGGTCTATGACATTTGTTATTTGTAATATTGTTGGCATTGTAATAGGTAGAGATTGCATGATAATTTTACTGTATATAAAATCAATAAATGTGTTATTATAAGTCTGTGGTCTGGTAACACTCCATGATAAAGATAAGAAGCTTTGTTTTTATAACCAATGAAGTTAGCTCCTGTGAATGATAAAAAGACAGAGATTATATTTAGACTTCTTTGTATGTTAATGTGTAAAGATGATTTGTAAATTTCTTTGTATCACCAAGATCAAATACTTCAAAATATATCTCATGATTATATAAAGACAGTAAATTGTTCCCTGTAAATCTTGTTTCAAATGTTTCATTCTCTTTTGCATGTTTTCAGATGGGTGCACTAGCTGTGAAGTCTAAGGGTGTTGTATCTGGATTGGATGGAGACTTGACTTACCTTGGGAGAGTTGCTGCACACCTTCCTGTTGATTCACACCTTGCCAAATTCATAGTCATGGGATATTTGTTTGGTGTTCTAAGAGAGAGCATCATTATTGGTAAGATCATTTATGTATGTTGACAGTGGTTAGATGATAGAAGAATAAATTTTGACTGATTTAGGAAACTGAAGCATAAACAAGAATATGGAACATATGAATTGCATTGTAGGAGATAATTTGGAAAGACAATAAAGCAGAATATCTTGTGGTATGAAAAACCTTCAGAATATCTGCATTAGATTTACATGAAATCTTAGTTTACTTGCTTATGAACTTACTATAATCATACTAGAACATATAAAAGCATGTTTATAGGTGAAATATTTATATTTTCATATAGACATTATTTCTATCTCTTTTCAGCTGCTGGATTATCCTTGAAAAGCTTCCATGCTCGACCTTTCCAAGATGAGCTGAATGCC
>NW_028234424.1:28634566-28677066 GCF_977035675.1 Penaeus japonicus
ACACACACACCAACACACACATACACCAACACACACATACACCAACACACCACACACATACACCAACACACACACATACACCAACACACCACACACATACACCAACACACCACACACATACACTAACACACCACACATACACTAACACACACAACCAACATACACACACACACACACACAGTAACGCACATGCCAACACGCACACCAATACCGACATGCATCAACACACATATCAACTCTGACACACATACACCAACACACACATCAACTAACACACACATCAACTAACACACAAACCAACACACAAGCTAACACACACCAATACATATGCACACACTAACACCAATACGCACACCAACACATACACATCAACACCAATATGCACACCAAGAAATACACCTCAACACCAATACGCACACACCAGGAAATACACCTCAACACATACACACAAACACACACACCAAGACATCCACACCAAAATACACACACCAAGAAATACACCTCAACACATACACACAAACACACATACCAAGACACCAACACATACACCTAGCAACACATACAAACACACACCAACATACACACACTAACACTCACACACCAACACACATTAACACACACCAATGAACAACACACACATACACACACCAACAGGCACACGAACACACACCAACAGGCACACGAACACACACCAGCAGACACCAAAACACATACCAACACACACACCAACACATACCAACACACACCAACACATACACCAGCAGACACAAACACCCTCACACACACATCGACATACACATACAAACACACACACTTACACATATACCAACACCCACCAACATACACACCAACACACACATAGCAACACATCAACACACTACACACAACAATACACACATCCACACACATACACCAACACACCAATGCACCACACACACCACCACACAAACCAACAAAAACAAACTAAAACACATCAACACAAACACACACTAATACATGCACATACTAACTCACACTCCAGCACACATACCAACACACCACACACACACCACACACACCAACACACATTAACACACACCAACACACACAGATATACATACAAACACACACATTAACACACACCAACACATACACACACCAACAGCTCCAACACACACACATGGACACACACCAACACGCATGCCAACACACACCAACACACACATACTCCAACACACACACCAATACACACACATATATATCAACACACATGGCAACTCATACATCAACGCACATACTTCAAACAACACACACATACACCAACACACACTTACAACAACACACACTTACTTCAACACATTCTTACACCAACACACACACCAACATACATACACTAACACACACAACACACATACCAACATACATACCAACACACACTAACTCATAAGCCAATACACACTCCAGCACACACCAGCACACATACTCCAACACAGACAAACACCAACAAGTACAAACCAACATACACACACCAACACCGATACACACCAACACACACATACATACTCACACCAATACACAAACAAAAAACACACATCAACACACGTACATACCAACACACACATACACATACATTAACCCACACACACCAATACACCACACACATACACCAACACACACTAACACACACAAACCAATATACACACCACTGATACACACCAACACACACATACCAACACACACCAAGATACACACACAACACACCAAAAACACACATCAACACACCTACATACCAACACATACACACAACACACGTCAACTCAAGACACACACCAACTCATACACATACCAACACACCAACATATACACATTAACACACATGCACTCTCACACACCAACAAACAGCACACACATACATCAACACACAAACTACACCAGCACACACACCACCCCACACAAGATGTACCAACACCCACACCATCACATACACCAACACACATACACAACAACACACGAACACCAACACACATGCACAAACACATACATGGACATCATCACACATATATACTAACACCAATACACACACCAACATAGATATACAAACACACAGTAATGCGTACGCCAACACACATACCAACATGCAAACTAATGCACATACCAACATATACATCAACACACACAAAAGCACACATACCAACACATACATCAACACACACCCAACACAAGCACACACCAATACATAACATGCATACACCAACACACACACTAACACATATACCAACACACACACTAACATATATACCAACACATACACCAACACACATACTAAAACATACACAGAAACACACACCATACACAAACACACACACCAACACACATACCAACACACATACACAAACACACATACAAAAACACACACCAACACACATACACATACACCACCATACACAAATCCACTCACACAAACAACACCATCACATACACACACCAATGCACACACACATGCACACACAGATACACATGCAAAATCACATATACACAACACACTAAAAAAACACACAACACACGCACATACACACATGCATATACACACCCACATACACACACACAAATACATACTTGCACAAACACATTCATGCACACACATACATTCACACACACATATGCACACACACATGTGTACACACACATGCACACACACATGCACACACACACATGTACACACACACATACATAGACACATGGACATACACATGCACAAACACACCATATACATACCATATATATTTATATGTATATATACCATATATATTTATATATATACCATACCATATACCATACATATACATATACAGTACTATATATATATACCATATATATAAACCATATATATGCTATATATATATTTATACCATATATTTATTATACTATAAATATATTATACTATATATATATATATTTATGCCATATATATGTACTATATACCATATATATACATATATGCCATATTTATATACCATATATGTACCATATATATGTGTCAATATGTATGTATATATATACATATATGCCATATATATACCATATATATAAATCTAATGTATAAGTGTCAATATGTATGTATATATATACCATATATATCATATATATGCCATATATATATACCATACATAAACATATATGACATGTATATACCATGTATATCATATATACTATATGTATTCATATCCATATATATATTCTTATAGATGTTATATTATGTTTATATAAATATATTTATATATTTATTATACATAGTTAAATATATACTTATATATATTATATAGTTATATATATCTATACATATATGCACATATGTATTCATATATATTTATATATTGCTCCTACATATATAATTTATTTATATATATATATATATCATATATATATATATGTATATGTATATATATATATATATATATATATATATATATATATATATACATATAAATATATATAATATATATATATATATGTATATTTATGTATATGTCATATATATAGTATATATATATGATATATATAGTATATATATCATATATATAGTATATATATATCATATATAGTATATATATCATATATGCTTATATTTATGTGTATATATAATTTAGTTATTCATATATTTTCATATACACAGATACACATGCAAAATCACATATAAACAACACACCAAAAAACATACAACACACGCACATACACATGCACACACACAAATACATACTTGCACACATGCACAAACACATTAATGCACATAAATACATTCACACACACATATGCACACACACATATGCACACACACACACACACACACACACACACACACACACACACACACACACACACACACACACACACACACACACACACACACACATATGCACTCACACACACATATGCACTCACACACACATATGCACTCACACATACATGCACACACATACACATACACGTACACTCATGCACACACACACATACACACCAACATGCACACACACAAACACACACATGCACACACACATGTACACACACAAACACACACACATGCACACACACATGTACACACACAAACACACACACATGCACACACACATGTACACACACAAACATACACACACATACATAGACACATGGACATACACATGCACAAACACACCATATATATACCATATATATTTATATGTATATATACCATAAATATATATACCATATATATGTACCGTATACCATATATATATATATACATATATGCCATATTTATATACCATATATATACCGTATACCATATATATACATATATGCCATATTTATATACCATATATGTACTATATATATATATATATATATAGTACATATATATATATATATATATATATATATATATATATATACCATATATATAAATCTTATATGTATGTGTCAATATGTATGTATATATACACCATATATATACATATATGCCATATATATACCATATATGTACCATATATATAAATCTAATATATAAGTGTCAATATGTATGTATATGTATACCATATATATGCCATATATATATATATATATATATATATATATATATATATATATATATATATATATATATATATATATACCATACATATACATATATGCCATATGTATATACCATGTATATCATATACTATATGTATTCATATACATATATATATTCATATAGATATTATATTATGTTTATATAAATATATTTATATATTTATTATATATAGTTATATATATATTATATCTATACATATATACACATATGTATTCATATATTTATATATTGCTTATGTATATATGTAACATATATATATATATATATATATATATATATATATATATATATATATATATATATATATATATATATATACCATATATATAAATCTTATATATATGTGTGTCAATATGTATGTATATATACACCATATATATACATATATGCCATATATATACCATATATGTACCATATATATAAATCTAATGTATAAGTGTCAATATGTATGTATATGTATACCATATATATGCCATATATATATATATATATACAGATCTATATATATATATATATATATATATATATATATATATATATATATATATATATATATCATACATATACATATATGCCATATGTATATACCATGTATAAAATATACTATATGTATTCATATACATATATATTCATATAGATATTATATTATGTTTATATAAATATATTTATACATTTATTATATATAGTTAAATATATACTTATATTATATATAGTTAAATATATACTTATATTATATATAGTTATATATAGTTATATATATCTATACATATATAAACATATGTATTCATATATATTTATATATTGCTTCTACATATATCATTTATTTATATATTCATATATATCATATATATATATATATATATATATATATTTATATATATATATATATATATATATATATATATATGATATATTTATGTATATGTCATATATATAGTATATATGTATCATATATAGTATATATATCATATATACTTATATTTATGTGTATATATAATTCAGTTATTCATATATTTTCATATACATATTTATTTATATATCATATGTTGATTTATAAACTATATATTTAGTGACATATATCTTGTATATTTAATATTATATATATTTATTTACATTTATATATATTTTCATTTACATTTTTTATATACACACATACATGTACTATTATCACAGGCACAATTACGAGGTCCAGATTCTCCACTTAGGCTGTGCTTAGTTGCATTGTCTCGCACTGGATGCACAAAGGGAGTGAGGATTGAATCATCATCAGTCAACTCAACTGCATTGGACCTTGAACCACAAAACCCTCATGATAGGTAAGGATTTTATTGTCTCACCTCCTTAATTATGAAACAAGACTTATTGAAGAAATACAGTTTGTCTGTAAAGACTAGGGACCAAGATGCTATGCCTTCTTGTTAAGGGTTATATAATGTTGAATATATATTTCTTTAGCCTTTTTTTTTCTTCTTTTTCTTCTTTTCTTCCTTCTGAACATGTGTCATGCCTATTATTATTTTGTAACTAACTAAAATGTCTCACAGGATGATAATTGCTGCCTTTGTGACCTTGAACCCAAGTGAGACTATGACTACTTTGCATCACACAACAATAATGCCGTCTGTGCCTGGAATTCTATCACTCTGCCTTCTCCTGTTTTGCCCAATAGCTGAGCTCAGGTCAGCTGCTATATATAAAAAAAAAAACAGAAGAGTATCCTTGTATGCTATAGCATTGATATATTCATATATTTAGATATTGAATAAATTGATTGAGAAGGATGTAGACATTTGCATGTAAAAAGATATTAATTAGTCATCAAGACCCCATATCAAAGATTTCATATAGGTTGCAAAAATGATGGTTTCAGCTTGTCTCTGCAATGCCTGTTTTTTTTGTTTTTGTTTTTTTCCTGCTCATGTTTGTTTTCTTTAATTGAGGCCCCATGCGCCAAACAATCGTTACCCTGAATTTTGAGGTTTTGAGATAAAGGCAGCATCATGGAGTAGAGGGGCGTAAAAATCTTATGGTGAAGTCGGCCAAGCAAAATCCGACCTTCTACGTACCTAAAATATGGTGGGAAGTCGCGTGAAAAAGTAGCAAGATACCCCGCGCGATTCTTGGCCAAAGACTAGTAACGTCCTCAGGCCAGCTGTTCCTGCCTGACGTTTAAAATAATAACTTAAATTTATTTTAAAAATTTATTTTAATTCCTCATACTGATTGGGGTATAATTAAGCCTATGTTAATTAACTGGATATATTCTTATTTACTTTCAAAACCTATTTAACTACCCAAGACCTTTCATTTCATGTATAATACTTACATATTCATACCAATTCTATGTGTGTTATCAGTGTTTAACTTTGATCGCGATTTACTCAAAACTAAGAATTAGGGTTACGATTGTTTGGCGCACGTGGCCTCAATTGTCATACCAGTTTAAAAAATAACAGATGTTATTCATGCAAAAGGTAATACATATATATGAATCATCTTAAACAAAAAGGTGCAAAATATAAAGATCAGAGGATTTATATGTTACTTGTAATGGAAGTAGTTTTTTAAGCTTACAGGTCTTTCAAAAGGTATGGCTATCCTTAGTTCTTATACATTTTCTTAATAAAACAGAGTAAACAAAGAAAGGACACAATACACAGGGGCCTTGATTGGTCTTGGTTGTGACTCTGATGGACATGCAATATACCCTGCTGATGATATTGAAGCTCCCTTTGATATTCATTTTACACAAGAGGATCTGGTGTTGGTGAGTGAGCACATCACATATTTTGAATAGAGAGTTCTTGATAATGTGGTTAAGACAATTTCTAGTACAATTATCTGTAAAAAGCTGATGAAGAAATGTTTTTTGTTTGCAGATAAATAGAGTACGTTTCCTAATGAACGTAGTGCTGGAGGAAGGAGAAGATGTTACAGATAAAGTCTTAATCAAAACCCAGAACAGAATTAGGGAATTGCTTCTTCAGTAAGTGGATTAATTTCATTGAAGCCCATGTTTTGGTTTATTATTACTCTTTGAATTTACTGCATACTCAGGACAGAATTCTGTCATATATATCAGGAATGTGATCATATACTCCAGTACGTCATTATTTATGTGAAGTCACGTGCGACCGACATCACAGCATGTGTTGTCATGATGACGTTTTGTCACATGAGTCACATGACAAAACGTCACAATTTACGTAAAATCACGTGTGACCAATGTCACAGGATACGTCATTCCATTGACCTGATTGGCCAACTTCTTCCACGTAGTTCGATATGATGTTGCTATCGGTCACCTGGCAGGAAATTGGGGCAAACCTCGGGTATAAAAGGAGGTCAACGACCCCCATAAATCACTCGACATGGCTTCGAAGAGAAAGCGCCAAACGTTCCTCCTCCTGTTCCGATGTTGATGAGCCTCAGCCATCAATATCCGGGTTACGCCGCAGACCTGCCTCCTCTGCCTCGCGAAGACTGACATCCCCCAACTTCTCCTCCGACGGGGGGAGGAGCATGGATGAATACGTTCCTCACAGAGCAGAGGAGGACGAGCTGGACTATGTCAGCCAGGCGGACACAACCCTTGACAGTGATGAGCCTTTGTCCACCTTCGCCACCAAAGTGTGGCGGAGGAACGAACCTAGGACACCGTTTGGCGAAATAAGGATAACGTCCCGAAAAGGTTCGGGTTTGGTGGTTCTCCTGGGGACAAGGCAGACCTGGATGAAACCAGCAGCCCCCTTGAGATCTTCCAATGATTTTTCACGGATGATCTCCTTCAACACATCATTCGCGAGACCAATAGGTGAGTTTGTAATTGTTCACTGTTATTGTCTCCTATATTATTACAGTTTGAGTGTATATAACCCGTTTATCGAATTTGGAATTGTGTTACTGACGTTTGCTTTTTGTCTGCTTCTAGGTATGCAGGGATCTCTCCTCCTGTCTCCCCTCACATGAGGAAGTGGACTCCCATGTCCAAGGAGGAGCTGATGGTGTACTTTGGTTTGCTGGTGACCATGGGATTCCACAAGATTCCGTGCTACCCGGATTTCCGGTCCCACCATCCAACCGTTCGTGTCGAGCTTTTTCCACGGACGATCTCCCGGGATCGGTTTGACCACCTCACTACCCACCTTCATTTCGCGCATCTGGAGGATGGGGAAGAGGTTCCCGAGGACTGTCTGTGGAAGCTAAGACTGGTTATTGATGCCCTTAACACTGCCTTTGTTGAGACCTTGGTCCCCGAGAAAGACATCGCCATTGACGATTCTTTGTGGAAATTCCACGGGAGACTGAGGTTTGTTACCTTCAACAAAAACAAGCGGGCCAGGTTTGGTTTGAAGGTTTACAAATTGTTGGCCAGTACTGGCCCGTCCAGCGGATACACTTCGTGTTTCCGGATTTATACGGGCCAGGATAAGAGCACTGTGCCGGCCTCGACAAAGGCAGTCCTGGACTTGTTTGAGATGAGTGGTAGCATGGGGAAAGGGTAGACAATTGGTACACTTCCCCATCTCTTTTCCACATGCTCCAGTCCCGACGGACGAATGCAGTGGGGACAGTTAGGGTGACCCGTAAGTGGATGCCCCATGACCTCACTGTGAAAAGGAGGGGCAACGTGGACTATAGGAGCAGCAACACAGGGTTGCTAACTCTACAGTGGAAGGACCGTAATGTTGTTACGATGCTCTCCACCGTCCACAATGCTCAGGTCGAGGAGGGAGGGAAGCCCCGTGTCGTTGCCGACTACAATGAAGGGTGTCGACGTTGGGGACCAATTCTCCGCCTCATATTCCACCCCTCGTAAGTCGAGGGTATGGTATAGGAAGATCTTCCTCTTTGACCTTTCCCTCCTGATCTCCTTCGCCATGTATCGTACCATGGGGGGTAAGATGCCACAGAAGGAGTTCCGCATGGAGTTGACGATGCAAATGATCGGTGACACGAGGAGTGTTCAATCGAGAAGCAGAGGCCACACGTCCTACACGTGAGGTCCGATCCCGACTTCAGCAGCAAGGGCACTCTGTTCAGTCCATTCCAGACGGCAAGCATCTTCGCTGCCACTGGTGCTCCGCCAGGGGTGTACGGAAGGCTACCCGCAGCAGGTGTTCAGATTGTCTTGTCGGTCTGTGCACCTATGGTTGCTTTGAGACCTGGCACTTTGCAGCCTGACTTTCTCTCTAACTGAACCTCTACCCTTCTATTCCTATATATATATTTTTTTTTTAATTCATTTTTTTTTTATATATATGTATGTTTTATTTTTATTATGTTTATGTTTTGTATTCATTCTTTTTTTTTTTTTTACATAAATAAATTTATTTTTTTTGTACATATATATATCATTTCCCCTCCTGATACCATGGCAACGATGTTTTTGAGTAAAAGAGTATGCTACAGAAAGATTATGAACTTACAACATGGGTAGAAGTTGTAATTATCGAAGAAAAAGCTTTCACCTATTTTGCATATAAGTCTGACTTTAGCTCATGATATTGTGGTAATGATATTCCGCATAGCACAAGATTATACATAAGTAAAGAGTATGAACTCTGGACTCAGAGTTAGAAGCATTATAACATTGATAAAGCTTGTATTGCACCTCACAAAGTCAACTCATTATTGTCTTTCATTCAAATCACGCATTACGGAAAATGCATAAAATTGACACGCGCAATCAAAACTGCGGCGAGTAAGGCTCATATTCCACCCAGTCAGATGCAAGTGACATGTCACAGTACGTGGTGTCAAGACCCAGGCGATATTACTTAGGGCCGGAGTTGGGGGTTGCCAGATCTCGCCAGGCCCGTCGGCACTGGGTTAAGTCAAGTAAAAGGGGAAACTTATTTTAATTTCATTTTCATTTTCATGCTCCTCTCACCTGACTGATTCCATTGGGTAACAAGGAGGTCTTTGCAATAGTTTACCTTAGTTTCCCAAGTGAGGAAAAATGTGTCTATACAAAGGGAAGTATGAGTATGCACATAAGTAATGCTGTAAAATGTATGTTTTGAGGGAGAGATCATGACATGGTAGGAAGTCATCTGACAGGAGCAAAATATTCCCATGATGTGATATCACATCACAAGGTACCAATGGGATAAAACCTAGTTCTATATCCTTGCTACTTTAATATATTTTGGATGGATGTCATGATGTACATGACAATAGTCATCATGGTATATTTTACATTTGGGGAGAACATTTAGTAACTGACAATGTAAATTATTATTATGATTTCTCTGATTATTAAAATTATTTACCTAAGTAGGTTTAGGTTAAAATCCTAACCATAGTTGGCACCAATTTCTTAGCAGTAGTAGGAAAGGAAATCTTGAAGGGCATCCATCCACATATCTGCTGAGTGCCAGCTTCAGAGAGCAACAATATACAAGAAGTCTAAAATACTGGTGGTGCAGGATGGGCAGACAGAATGAGGACAGGAAGGTGACCAAGACCATGTGCAGCATCTGCAATGAACCCCTTTGCTAGTTTGGCTGCTTTGTGGTGTGGCACTTTTAGCCAGAGCACAGGAGTCTCCTTTGTCTTCCCCTTCTCTCTATGTCTTTACATTGGGATAGTTTTTTCTTTCACATTTATTTATGAAAACACACAAATATGAAAAATAATAAAGTTCCTTTTTGTCCACCCAGAAAACTGTAATAATTTTATCACACTAAGTATAAAGAACATAATGAGCTGATATGGCCTCTGTACTACAATTATAGTCTATTATAACATTGATAAAGCTTGTCAGTTGGCACATATAAGCCACATATTATAGTTTCTACTATTATAATGACTGAATGAAAGAGAAAGCAAGAGGTCACAATATGCCTCATGAACCTCCTTTACTCTGAAATAAAATCATTCTGTGGTGCTGTATATGTGGCACTAATGCCTGTTTCAGGACTAAAGCAAGCAGATCCATCCCATCTCAACAGTTTAATTATCATAGTAATTAGAAAAAGGAAGCGGCAGTAGAGGGAAGGAGAGCCTAACATTTGGAGTAAGGATTTAAGGTTTTGTAGCTTGTATTACAGAAACTAGGTAATTAGTAAAGTTTTGAACAGAGTACCTTATAAATGTTGAATGTAGAAAAAGGTAAAATGAGAATGAATGACTTCACTATTGATATGTTTTGATTATCTCATTCTCAGAATTACATACAACAAACTTGCAAGATCATATAATAGTCAAGATATGATGAATCACCTGTTACCTGTGACCTGTCACTAGATATCTGCGTAATAGACATTGCCACAACCTTGAATAATTTGAAGCTGCCTGAAACCATGTTCTTGTCCAATTTGATGTATGTAGCTGCCATTATTTTCCTTTTTAATATGTGTAATCCTTGATGAATCACTTTGGCTCACTTCCAGTCTGGTGGATGTCCCACTTCATTTACATATTTGTGGTGAGACATGAGCTTGATATTCATTATTTCTGGTGCTGAAGCCACGTCCTGGTTCACCATAGTACGTCTTACCACATCTAAGCAGTATAGAGTATGCCGATATGAGAGAAATAATAACCATCCTTATTGAAAGGTGACTTCTATTTCCTACTGTGAGTGTCACAGTACAAACAAGCTATACTGGCTGGGCACTCTTCATGGCTAAGAGAGAGTGGTGCCATCAGTGTTTGGATTTTAAACTAAATCTATTTTGGTGAGTATTACTCAGTGTAATAGAGAGAAACAGCAATCCATTCTCCCCTACAGTCAGATGTGCCAGGATGACTAATGTTATGCTAACCATCCGCATTTAGTTAGAATACGTTTCCTATTTTGTCTTGACTTATGTTTTTGGTATATAGCACTGTGATACTAATTAGTATTTAGTTACATATAGTTACACAACTGAAGGAATTAAGTAGTTTGTAATTTCAACACTACCAATTTGCAGAAAATGATCCAAGCAGTAAACAAGGAGTAGATGCATTTCATAATGTTGTATATACTCCATCTTCCCTACAGCATTCTATTATGGTGCTTAGAAAAAAAAAAAAAAAGAGTTTAATCCATGATTAATTTTCCTTTAGGCTGGTAGATGTCGACAGGAGCTATCATGAACCAAAGGGCTACCACTATCCATATCAGTGGCAGATGGTAAGTGTCAGAAATTCATTGCCTATTTCTTGAAAACAATAAAATTATTTTCTCTCTTTACTTCTCTGCACATGTCTCCTTCTGTCATTGTCTTCAACATCAAATAGTTGTTGATGTGGCAGATAATTTTCAGCAATCAATCCATCAACATGAAATACTGTTGCAGGTACCAAAGGAGGAGATCTTGCACCCTCGGATAGATGTAGCTCTGGATGAGAGTATGGGTGCAGTCTTTCCCCTTCACTGTGGCATTTTTCTACAGCCAAGTGAGATGCATGATGAAATCTCATAAAATCTGACTTTGAAGAAGGTTAGAGAGAATTATTTTCTTTTTTGAGAAGTTGAAGTGCATCACTAACTCTTACAATACAAATTTCCAAGATACCTTTAACCTTTAATTTCTGTATGTGACGGGTCAGCTCTCTCCTTTTAAACCAATAATCTCTTAAAGCTATCACTATTGCAGCCTCTGTATTTACACAGGAATTGTCAAAAGTCAAGACAGCATTATAATGAGATTCAGAAACTCGGATCGTTTCTTCTGTTGAAGCAGATATAAAGTAAAAAATCTTGATTTACCACAGAAGAGAACTCAGAACAACTGGAAACATAAATCTTAAAGACAAGAAAAGATGATTGAAAACCTGTCTCGTTTACTTCTGTGAGAACTTGATTATTTAAGTTGATTAGAAATCATTAATTATTAAAAGTCATGTGCAAGTTGCCAATACAAGTATTGGATTATTTTGTTGTATTTCTTAAAACACAAATAGGATTGAATTCACCTTCCTGATATAATTTCCTCTATAACCAAAATGTTATTTTAGTTCTTTGCTATTCATTACCTTATTTATTTTGAAGCTTTTTCCTTAAAAAAAAAAAAAAATCAATAGGTTTACTGAAAAAAACTAAGATAATTGATGCTTTATTTATTTTAAGGGCAACATTTTCCACATCTTGGTTTGCAAACACAATTATATATATATATCTCCTAATAATTAATTAACATGTTTAAGCTATATATTCAATGATGTACGCAGCTGAGTGCAATTCTAAGATTAGTTTTAGTAGTATTGAAGTTAAAGCTCCAAAGCCTCTGATTCATGGAAGATTTTGTGCTCTGTTCTCCTGTTTGAAAATAAATATATTCCATTAGTACAATTGTATTATTATGTAATGTGATTCCTGACTTGAAGGTATTCCATATTTACATATAAACAAATTCTACTTTGTTAATAATTTAAAATAATTGAGTCACACCACTGCAGTTTTGTTTAGCCTAATGGCACCTAGAAATTGGATGAACACACTAGCGTAAATTTTTGTTTTTCAATGACAGCTTTAAAAACCATAGGATAATCCTTCTCTGAAGGCTGTAGATCCAGAGCCATTTGAAGCCTTAAAAGACCAACCCAATATATCATTTAGAACAGTGAGCAGCCTGTGTCATGGTATATGTAGATGCCATCTGATGTCAATGGACTAAGCTACCTTTACTTACAAAGGATTAATTATACTAATTTTTCTAAAAAGAAATAAGATGTGGCCTTCTCAGTTTCACTTTAACCCGTTCCCGACGGGGCCAATCCGGCTTAAATAGACCAAAATTCCGGGACTCTTGAATGCATAAGCCTAACGCGTCGGGATTCTCGGCCGCACTAGCCGCGAGCCAGCGCTGTGCGCTGGCTCCTCCCGCGCCCCGGGCTAGACAAAGTAACGCGTCCCCGTCGTGTAGCCCAAAAACCACTAGACGTGTTATCTTGTCATCCGTCGTTAACGGGTTAACCCATTTGCACTGGTTTATATTTGCCTAAAATAGTGGCATTGTAGCAAACACAAACAGATTTCTCAAGGCAAAAGGCCATGCTGAAGCTCTTGGTGGGATTTTCACCTGCCCTATTCTAAGGGGTGACAAAAAGAGGTTTTTGTATTTTTTTATTTTTCTTGACATGGCCAGAAAAAAATATATAAATGCAACTACAATATGTATATATTGCAAAAGTGCATGATGTCACAGGACATCACTGTCCTGTAGGAAATGTTCAGATGACGTGATATTAGATCATCTGTCGTGAATGGGCTAAGATGTTCAGCCTCAGCTGGGGTAGTGTGTTTAAAATTATATTCTATACTTCTGGTATGATATGTTAACCCAGTCACGACGGGGGCATTCCAGCCTTGCATATTACAATGCCGGGGCTCTCGAACGCATAGGCCTAAATCAGTTAAATAAATGACGTCATATGACGTCACCCAGCGAACGGGCCTTGAATGCGCGGTACCCGTAGTGTACCACACGTCCAGAGAGGGTTAACCTGTTAAGGTCGAGTGACAAGATAACACATTGAGTGGTACCAAGACCAACCACCAGGGAAGAGATCTTTTGTCATGATTGTCCTCCTGGCCAGCGTGGTGGCATGTAGCGCTTGACCACGGCCAGTGTGGGTGAAAAACCCAAGGCATTTGGCTTACATATTTGAAATATCCCAGCCTTTCAACCATTAGGAACCAAAACAGCCCTGTCGGCAACAGGTTAACAAAGGTACTAATTAGCATTTGGTATGATGCTATCAAATGCTTATTTCCATAACTGTAGAAATAACAAGCTTGTATTTTGAAAAGAAAGAAAGAAAAAAATTCAATTCAACCTCACAAAAAATGTTCATCAAGGAAGGGTTATGGGCACTTACTTTGGGCTTCCGTGGCATCTTCACTGGTCTAAGATAAGGATTATCTAGCTCGGTCTCTGGAGATTCATTGCTTCTATCTTTTTCCTGGAAATGTAAGTGGTCAAATTGATAAAAATCAAGATGTAAATACTAAGATGTAAATACTAAGATATTGTTAATAATGAATGGGTCATAATTTTCTATTCTTAATGAAAAATAAGAGGTAAATGTCTTGAGCACAACCTATTCTATTTTAATTCATCTTTCCTAAAATTATGTCATGATATGTGCATGCATATGGAAATGCAGATCTGTAACTGTTTTACATGCAAAAACAAATCCCAGAGTGAAGGAATAGTTAATGTGTTGTGGGGATAAGTCAGTAAAGACATGAGTTTAGTGGCTGATCAGAGCATGATATGATGTCTAAGTGTAGTTTAAAAGAAGCTCCTGACCTCACCTGATTATTCTCTCCATCATCTTGACTAGTCTTACGTTTCTTGGTCCAAGTTCTGTCTTCCTCCTCCTCGAAGACTTGATCCCGTGGCATCAGGGCATCCAGGTAACTCTTTGGGTTTGGATCTACGCCAACAACTGGAAAAGGAAAGGGAAGAAAGAAAGAAGGAAAATCACACCTATAAAAATATATCTATATATAAGTGAACATATACTGTACATATGTATTTCAAGACATACCTTTTCAACCATTTTACAAGTGTGTGTGTGTGTGTGTGTGTGTGTGTGTGTGTCTGTGTGTGTGTGTGTGTGTGTGTGTGTGTGTGTGTGTGTGTGTGTGTGTGTGTGCGTGTGTGTGTGTGTGTGTGTGTGTGTGTGTGTGTGTGTGTGTGTGTGTGTGTGTGTGTGTGTGTCTGTGTGTGTGTGTGTGTGTGTCTGTGTGTGTGTCTGTGTGTGTGTCTGTGTGTGTGTGTGTGTGTGTGTCTGTGTCTGTGTCTGTGTCTGTGTCTGTGTCTGTGTGTGTGTGTGTGTGTGTGTGTGTGTCTGTGTCTGTGTGTGTGTGTGTGTGTCTGTGTCTGTGTCTGTGTGTGTGTGTGTGTGTGTTTGTGTGTGTGTGTGTGTGTGTGTGTGTGTGTGTGTGTGTGTGTGTGTGTGTGTGTGTGTGTGTGTGTGTGTGTGTGTGTGTGTGTGTGTGTGTGTGTGTGTGTGTGTGTGTGTGTGTGTGTGTATTGTGCATGAATATGTGTGTATGTAAAAATATGTATGTATGTATATAGGTGTGTGTGTGTGTGTATGTATATGTGTATGTGTGCGTGTGTGCGTGTTTGTGCGCGTGCATATGTATATGTGTGTATGTATGTATATATGTGTATGTATGTATATATTTATATATATGTGTGTGTGCGTGTGCATGTGCGTGAGTGTGAGTGTTTGTGTGTGATCAATCGATCTAATCTATCTTTTTTCATGTAATTCTGTAAAATAAAATCTGTCATTTCGCAAGCTATTTCTCAGTCTATTTACGAAATGTATCTAATCCTTACGCATAAATTCCTTGTCTTCAGGGAAGAACAAGGTCTGAGTTTCTCTTGTCTTGGCTGCAAACTTGGTCAAAGCTCTCTCTATGTCCCTCTTTTGTGTTGCAGCTTTTTCTCTGATTGCCTCATACTCTGTAACTGGCTGCTTGTATGTATGTGAGAAGCTGGAAAAATATAAGAACCATGAAGCAAATAAACGTATATTTTGATTTCCTCTCATAATATTTTCTTTCTTGTTTTAAGCTGTGGAGAGTATTTACAGGCAAAATCTACCAAAATTATATTTTCAAAATTTCAGTAACTTGGTTAACTTGTATTCAGTAAGTGAATACATAAATACATAAATAAATAAAGAATACAAAAAGTATTTGAAAAGGCATATTAAAAAATATCTTACTAACCTACTAACTTACCAGTAGGTATGTGTGTCTGGGAATGGTGGCAAGTGATCAGGAATATGTGATGGGTGAGATTTCTTGTCACCCACTTGCAACACATTATGTTGTTTGAGGTCCACTTGATGAGCTGGAGGTGTAATGACCACTTTATTTGGCCTCAGCTTGTAGGCCTTCAAACACAGAAAGAGGTGTAAAAGGGCTTTACTCTTGTTGAAATGTCTCTTTACTTATATTTCCTTACACACTAAGAAATAGTAATAATGGCAAACAACAATATTAGAGCAAGAGAAAGCAAAGACAAGATGAAAAGCTCCCATATCAATGAAATTATTTTTTTAAAATCAGTCAAACACAGGAAATAAAAATGTAAATACAGCAATAATTTCAACAAGGATCCGAGATGCTTCATACTCACTTGCAAGCCCTCCATGGATATGCCCAAGTCAACAAGTGCCATAATAATATCAGCTATTATGGGCTCTGTCCTATATGCCAGTTCAGAGTAGCCTTTGCTCTCCTTTCCAATCTGACTTAGCACTGCAAGGAAAATATAGAACAATATAGCACCAACTTTAGTAATTTTGTTGCACATGAAAAGTATTGTGGTTTTCATCAAATTACAACATTTTGTTGATATTACAAGCTGTTTATTCCTTCATTTGTGTAACAAGGGCATTGTACCAAATGCCAATTAGCGTTGCCAACTATTGTACCATATAGAACTAAAATATTAAAACACTGCAGATGCGGATAGATTTGCTTGCCCAGTCTCCAGGATGGGTTTTATTTCAGAGCGAGGCAGCTTCACATAATATACCTTGATTATTCCCACTCTCTTTTAGTCACACATTGTAAAACAACCTTTTTTGTTTTAATTTTTGTATTTTATTGTGTTTAGGGACTTATATGTGCCATATAACAGGCTCTATTGATGCAGCAGTTGACAAAAATTGTAGTATAGGGTCTATATCAGCTCATTATACTCAGTGAGATAGAAGTATTGCTGTTTTATGGAAGGATAAAAAGCAATTCCATTTTTTGTATTTGTGTGCTGTCATGAATGAAAACAAAACATGTAACCATCTACAATGAAGATAACATGAAGAGGTAGGGAAGAGGAAGGAAATCTGTGCTTATGACTGTGAGTGCCACAGTAAAAGGCATCCCTATGGACACGGGGACATTTTAGACACTGGGCATTGTTTGAGTTGCCTTCCTCTTCTCATTCTGCCAGCACATCCTTCATCAGCAGTACTTTAGAGCAAGAGGTCAACAACTTAGTGTGTGCCATCACTCTATAAAGATAGTGCTTGCTATAGACCATGGATGGGTGCCATTCAAGGCTCTATCTCTTGCTGGTGCTAAAAGAAAGTGGTGCCATCTAGGTTTTGGATGTTAGGTTTGCTTAATATTACGGTAATCATAGTGATTATGACTGTAATAGTCATCCTCACTCACCCCTTACTCATAGCATGGTAAATTCACACAGTAATCCAAAATCCCCAAACGTCATGTACATCATGATGCCTGTCGTCAGGCCAAAGCTCCTGCGTCATGTATCTCATGACACCTATCTGCAGTGAGTTAATTTTATGAATTAAAATTCCATGATCTACTTTGTCAAAAGCTTTTGGGAAATCCAGATATGTTACATCAACTCTGTTCTCAGTCAGATGCCATAATATTAATCAGGGTTGATCTTATTTCCTTGTTCTAAATATTAGACAATTTTTTTTTCCTTAAAACTTTCAAAAGAATTTATTTTGTGAAATGTTAATATTGGTCTATAATTTTTTGCCAGATCCTTGTTTCCACCTATATGTATAGGAATTATGTTACTTTCTTTCATTCCAAGGATTTCCTCCAAAGAGTTACCAATGAGTTTGTTATGTGTTTTTTTAAAGGATTACTGAAATTTCATATGGTCTTGCTGCTGAGTTTGTTGCAATATCTTTGATTACCTCTAGGATATCTCTTTCATTGAAAGTTATATCTATGAGACATCCAATTTTGCTAATAATTTTGAAATGTTGTTCAAGTCTCCAAGTATCATAATATTTTGCATTTCCCATATATTCATGATTTTATTGTACTATGAGTAATGAGTGAATGATGATGACAATTGCAGTCATAATTACTATAATTGCTGTAATATTAAGCAAAATGGGGTTTAACATGACACCCAAAACCTAGATGGCACCAGTTTCTTCTAGCATCAGCAGGAGAGAGAGCCTTGAATGGCACCCATTCATGGTCTCTAGCAAGCACTATCTTTATAGAGTGATGGCACACACTAAGTTGTTGACCTCTTGCTCTAAAGTACCGCTGATGAAGGATGCGCAGGCAGAATGAGAAGAGGAAGGCAACTCACACCATGCCCAGTGTCCATAGGGATGCCTTTTACTGTGGAACTCACAGTCATAAGCAATGACACATAGCAAGATGCTGACCTCTTGCTCTAAAGTACCGCAGATGAAGGATGTGCAGGCAGAGAAGAGGAAGATTACTCAAACCAATGCCTAATGTCTACAATGTGCCCCTGTGCCAGTAGGGATGTCTTTTCCTGTGGTACTCGCAGTCACAAGAACAGGTTTTCTTCTTCTTCCCTACCTCTTCATGTTGTCTTCATTGTAGATGGTCATATGTTTCATATTTGTCGTAACAGTACACAAATATGAAAAAATAAAGCTGCTTTTTGTACTCCCATAAAACAGTAATACTTCTATCACACTGAGTATAAAGAAAATAATGAGGTGATATGGATCCTATACTGCAATTTTAGTCAACTGCAGTATTGATATGTTGTTTTAAACAAATGTCATATGACAAATATAAGTCTCTAAACACATTAAAGCACACAAAAATGGAAACAAAAATGGCTCCAGTTTTACTAAGAATGACTGAAAGAGTGGGGAGAGTCAAAGTATGCTCTAAAATAAAACCCATACTGGAGATTGGGCAAGCAAATCTATCACCTGTCCGCCATGGGTAAAGAACCTTGGAACCAACAGAAAAGTGGGAAGATGGATAAAAATTTCCTAACAAAATGCAAGCAAAATAGCTAAATGGATTTTTCTCCAATGAATCAAATGTTATAAGTGGAGAGCCACAGGAATCCATTCTGTTGTTCCTAATTATGATTGATGACACTGACACTATTAAACACAGGAGTAATATCATTTGCAAATAATACAAGGATAAGTACATCAATAAATTTATTAGATATTAAAGAGATAAAAATAGAAAAAAGATCTAGGACTTTATATGAGCAATGACAAGAACTTCAGTCACCATAAAGAGCAGTCATCAAAGGCAACATTTTGAGTGGATGGGTGATAAGGACTTCAAACACAAGGGATCCAGAACACCTAACACTGTGGAAACATAAGTGATTCCAAAATTGGAATATCAGTGCCAAGTATGGAGTCCAAGTCTTACAAAAGATGTTTTGTTACTGGAGCAGAAAATTGGCAACATGATAGATCTTAGCTACAGAGAAAGAATAAAAAATTAAAATTATCCTTCTTACAAAAACTAAAAGAAAGATATTTTGTTATGTATGTACGAAAGATCATTGAAAATCTGGCACCTAATCCAAGAGATGTAGAGTAAGGGGGAATTAAAGCAAGATATTCCCCCAGGCAGGGAAGAACATGTTACCATACTGGGGCAAGTACACAAACAGCACTTAAGAAAAAGGCAGAATCAAAGCTTCCTAATAAATGGCCCTAAGCTATTTTATAGGGTGCCAAATGATATTAGAAATCTAACCCAGTGCATTGTGGAAATGTTTAAAAGAAAATTAGATGACTGGATAAATACAATACTAAATGAACCACCAATGAGTGGGAGTGAAAGAATGAGGGCTTGATCAAGTTCCATTCCTCAAGTTGAGTTTCATGCAACTGACATAAGGCAGGTGGTTCCTCAGGATGGCCCTAGTAACTCATGTTGATGTATTGTAAAATAATGACTATTATCTACTGAGTTTACAGTATTATGTGTGGCTGGAATAGGCCACCCAACTGGCAGGCTCTGTTTGTATATAATGTGCACTGACTGAACAAACCATCCCCCATTGTACTTAACCCGATACCACCGGGCGCTGTCCACAGACGGCGATTATGTAGCGCCGGGTGCCGGCATGCGCCGTCAATCGTATAACTGATTTAGGCCTATGCGTTCGAGAGCCCCAGCATTGCAGATATGCAAAGACGGAACAGTGCCGGCAGGAATAAGCAAAATGGGTTTCAACTCGCTTCCAAAACCTAGATGGCACCACTTTCTTCTAGCACCAGCAGGAGAGAGAGCCTTGAATGGCACCCATCTACGGTCTCTAGCAAGCACTATCTCTATAGAGGGATGGCACATCGCAAGTTGCCGACCTCTTGCTCTAAAGTACCGCAGATGAAAGATGTGCAGGCAGAACGAGAGGAGGAAGGTGACTTACACCATGCCCAATGCCTACAATGTGCCCCTGTGCCAGTAGGGATGCCTTTTATTGTGGCACTCACTATCAAAAGCACAAGTTTCCTTCCTCTTCCCTACCTCTTCATTTTGGATGGTTATGTTTCGTGTTTGTTCGTGACAGCACAGAAATACAAAAAAATCAAGTTGCTTTTTGTCCCCCCCTAAAACAGTAATACGTCTATCACATTGAGTATAAAGAAAAAAAATGAGTTGATATTGACCCTGAACTACAATTTTAGTCGACTGCAGAATTGATGGAGCCTGTGATATGACAGATATAAATTTCTAAAAACAGTAAAACACACTAAAAAACAAAACACAAAAATGTCTCTAGCTCTACAATGAGTGACTAAAAGGGAGTGGGAAAAATCAAATTATGTTGCAGAAGCTGCCTCGATCAGAAATAAAACTCATCCTGGAGCCTGTGTAAGAAAATCTATCCCCCGTCGGCAATGGGTTAATTACAATATTAAATTTAGATTTGTTTTCAATTGGAAAGAAGTAGAAATAGATATGAGTATGCATTTTTTCATATTCAAGTACTACTTTTTTCCCCAAGAGACCCATTAAGAAATATGACAAAAAAAAAAGTTGGCATAAAATGAGCCCTGTCCCATGTTCTTAGGTAAAACAAATTGTGCTGAGAATGGTCTAGCTGAAACTTACTACTCATATGAAATGAAGAAAAATTTTTTTTTGACTTATTTAGAAACTAATATTTTGAAATCAAATGAAAATTTGCTGAAATGAAAAGAAATCAAGAACAAAAGTAAGAAACATATAATTAGAGAAAATTTCAGAGTATAATGAAAATATATCTGCTACTGCCCTAAGCCAATTAACCTCCATGTACATTCTAAACAATTTATTGTTAAATCAAGAACTAGTCCAATCTCTGCTTTACCAGAACAAGTATGGTGGAGGCTTGTTGTCTTCTGATGATGAGAAAAGAGTACAAAGGTTGAGGCATCTATATGACAGTATACCAATCTACATGACAGTATACCAATATTGGTATATTAACCCACTCACGACGGGGGCATTCCAGCCTTGCATGTCACAATGCCGGGGCTTTCGAACGCTTAGGCCTAAATCAATTAAATGGCTGGCACCATATTGTGCCACCCGGCCACTGGGCTTTTGAATGAGCGGTGCAGTAGTGTACCACCCGTCCAGAGAGGGTTAACAGCAGGACTGCATGTATACATTACCAGTCCAGTATGTTTTTTGTCACCATTATTTTTTTTATTTTTTTATTTTTTTACACAGTTGGTTCCACAAGAGTTTCAAGGAGTCAATAAGTACATCCCCCTGACCTCACTTGTTTATCCCATTCCTTAACCCTTTGGAGACAAGATGTTCAGCCTGGGCTAGGCATCTTAAGATTTGTTTTTTTTTATTATTATTTTCTAGACATGAAAAATGAATTTATATTATCTATATTAGCAAAGTGATACTTGTTAGCATTTGGTAAAATAGCTCATCATAACTGTAGGAATAATTAACTTGTAATTTCAAAAAAAGGAAAAATATAGTATGATAGGGATCCAATCCTGAGAAAATACAGAAAGTTGAAATTTTATGGAAAGTTTTCACTTTTACCATTGTTGTTATTATTACTGTTATTATAATAATGATAGTAATAATAGCATTAGTAATGATGGAAATAGTAATAGAATTTCTTAAGAATACCTAAACAATTCAAGAAAAGGAGTAAACTTGACTCCTTAGTGATTAGGCACTTGTGAAACCATTTATGTGTAAAAATAAAAGTAAAAAAATAATAACAAAATGATAGTGGATGGAGCCTGTCACCACTGTCAATATTTATGGGCCTTCTGCTACAGGAAGTTTGAAGTGGATTACAATATAGCACATCCAGTATAATAACAATAACAATAACAACAATATTAATATTAATAATAATAATAATAATAGTAGTAGTAATAAAAAAAAAAGGAAAAAAGTTTTATATACCAACTGGGAATATATAGCAACACTGATTAAAAATTAATCCAAACTAATAAAATCTTTCACCACGGCACCTGAAAGACCTAGGTGATCCCCTAGCACGGCCAAAAATCATATTTTCAATTTATAGCAAAAGTTGCATCAATTGAGAAAGTGGGTAATTATGAGCCTAGATCTGTAATATGGATGTATAAAAACCTAATATTTCACCCCTAGAGTGATCTTACTATCTGCATCAATGCTGCCTGGAGTCTAATTCTCATACTAATAGTGAAAGTTACTAATTTGCTAATAATTAAAATAATAGTGACTAGATCATGTATGTAACACAAATAGCTACCCGAGTTTTGAAAATAATTATACAGCAAAATGTAACTGATGTATCACAAGACATAATAATAAATAAAAAGTATCTAATCACAAAAAACTATGTATATAAATATAATAGAATATACATAAATACAAAAGATAAAAGGATGAACACAAACACACAAATAAACACACACAACACACACACACACTCAAACACAAACACAAACACAAATAAACACAAACACACACTCTCCTCTCTTATAAGTTGCATCTCGTGACTAGCACAGAAGTCAGGTAGGTCAGTGAGAGATACTTGCATTTGTACAGCTGTATTCATTGAAAATTTAATCCCTCCCTCCCTCCCTTCTGAGACAACAGAATTAAGCATTTGTTTTCATGGGGTTAGAGGAGAGGTGCAAGGCTGTTGGAAATTTCAACTCTTGTTTACCAAATGCATTGTGATTAGCTATAACTCTCATGTTGTGATTGGTTGTCTGCATTCTTATAGTTTTATCTGTTTAGAGGAGCGGAAAATGTACTGAAAGAGTAACTGGTGCCTAGCATTACTTAGTTCGTAAGCCAACAAATTATGATTTTGCTGTGTAATCTCTTGTAAAATAAAAATATTGTAATTAGATGAATATGGAAAAGGGGTGATATTTCTAGCCTGATATACAAATGGAGAACAATCACTAATTAATGTAATCTACTAAACTGCCAACAGTGATGTCATGTATTACTGACCGAATGGTAAATTTTCTGAATAACACTGCATTACTAAATACCACGAAAGTGGTATCGATGGATTCCTCTCAACCTGTACTATTCATGTATAGTGGAGATAATGCGCACTTCCACCTCTGGACCCCACAATCTGGGTTCCGATAGTGGGGGAGGGTATGAAGTAGATCTCGGAATTTGCAGGGTAAAATATGAATTCCAGGCATATTTCGTATGCAAATTCTTAACCCAATTACCTACTTAACTTTGCCTAGTTTTTTCAAGTTAGCCCTAGCCAAGGGGGGGCTTTGCCCCCCGAACCCCCTTTTCTTTAGGCACTTCGTGCTACCTTGTCCTACTTTGGGGAAATACGCCCCGAAGTAGGACGAGGTAGTATGAAGTGCCTATATATGAACAGTATAGGTTGAGAGGAATCTATCGATACCACCTTTGTGGTATTTAGTAACACGGCGTTATTCGGAAAATTTATTGACTAAATTACTACTACATCACTTTCAACTGATTAGCAATCTAATTTCCGAACACGACACTCCCGGTCTGAGGAGGGGAGGTCAGATGAAGTTAAGTTACAAATAGACAACTTTAATATTTCTGACTCGCTAATTGGAAGTTTGAAGGGATGTGTGATATTTCATGAACTGAAGCACCCTTTTGTCCCATACAATTTATAATAAAACACTAGATCCTAGGCGCAAGATAGCGCTGTACTCCTGCTATTCTGATACAAAAAAAGAACTTACAGCTTTGCATCATTTCCACAAGTGTCCCCAGGGCCGCCTTCTCAACGTTGAGGAAGCCCGACTCTTGGATGATGCCCGACACCGCCGTGGCCAGAATCTTCCTCCGCGTGTTCACACTCGCAATAACCTCTGCGGTGCTTGTGGGAAGGGCCGCCATCGTCTTCTTTGGAAGTAAAGCCGAGCTGAAGACGTGCCGAGCTCTCGGCTTGAGCACCGAGGGAAGTTTGAGGGCGACTGACTCGGGTTTGTTTACACGCGAGAGGCTCCGTTTTCTGTGCTCAAGGAAGGGATGACTCGCCTATTCGGCCAACGCCAGAAAAGCTGCGCTTTTAGGCTAATCTTTACCGTTCTGCCGTGTGTGTGTTTGTGTGTGTGAGGGGGGTCATTTCGTTTTTTAATTATAAAAATGTTACGTTTTGCAGACACACTAACACACACGAAGAAATACAATGTTGAACATGTATTTTGGGAGATTCCCTTATGGGGTACAACAACCCCAAAAAATAATTTACTATATATATCTTCAGACAATAAAAAGTAAAATTCAATTTTTCAGATCTTCTATTCCCTTTTGTTACATAAATATTCGTCCCCTTAGAATGAATAAGAGCCCATTCTCTTTTCAAGGAGAGAGAGAAAAAGTGATTCCCAGAAAAAAGCGCGATTAGAAATTATAAGTGATAATCTTTCTAACATCTAAAATATAGGCTACAGGCGTTATTTCAGCATCCTTATCTGCAATTACTGGCAATAACTCGCTATCATTCGGTCCCATATTTCCAATCATTTTAACTAAGTTTAGTAATGTGGCGTCGCGTGATATTCATTTCCATTACTACTTCTGTCATACAGGTTAAATATCCTTATTCAATTGGCAGTAAAAAACAAAAAAAAAAAAAAAAAAAAAAACATGCGAGTGTAACTTTTGTGAAAATACAAAATATACCACACCAAGGCGATTAATATAGAAATTTTAGATCGCGTGACCCTCAAACTGTGATCAAGGTGACGACGCCGTCTAAGCCGGCTCTGGATTTGCAATCAAGGATGTATTGTCTTATCATCTACTTCCATTTATAAAGGGTTAGGTTTATCATTCTGAAAAATCTTACCCATCGCTGAACCAAAGAGTGTATGTGATATTGAATTATAATTATCGTGAGTTGCAGGCACTCCGGCCCCTGGCGTGCTTGTGGTCCGTGTTAGTGTTAATGTATGGCAGTCATGTTGCCAAAATTACCCCTCAGATGAAATTCAGGCTCCTCACTGAAGTCCAGTTCCGCCTCAGGAAAATCACCAAAGCCGATCATGTGCTTGAGGCCATCCCGGAGGATATTTTTCCTCGAATATCGGCGTCGCTGGACGAAATGATGTCATTTATCAAGACAGTAAGAGCTATCTCCTGCGGGAGTTTATGCTTTCCGTCAGCACTCAGGACGCAGTAACCACTGAGCGACAACGCAGCCTATGCAATCTGGACCAAAATGCAAGCTCTCGCTAGACCGCCAGGTCACAACTCTGCAACCAATGAACTACGGCGGATAGATCCTCTGCGCGAGCTGTGGTTGCAATGACTTTCTCCATCCATAAGGGTTGCCATACACGACACAGACACCATCACCATGCACGTTGTAGTAAAAAAGGCCGACGAACTCATAAACGCGGCCAAGGCCTCTCAAAACATCTCCTCCGCCCGGCACGACGGTGGCCCCAGACCCACGCTCCTACTGACGTTCACGCCCTTTGCACCTCAGGACCGGGATTTAACATCACAGATCCTATATCTGGCCGCAAGTTTCTTGTCGATACGGGCGCCCTCCGCTACCATTTTCTAGCTCGTCGTCGCCAACGTAAGCGAGATTCCTCCCTATAGCGGCCACACCTTACCCATTCAAGTAGCCAACCGCCGCTTTTAGTGGGACCTCATCACCGGTGATTATAAGGTACCCCTTCTGGAGGCATATTTCCTCAGTCGACGGCCCCTCGTCGACGTCTCCTACTGCTGTTAATGGGGAGACCCTACTTAGAGTCCGTCATCCTGGAGATAGGGGAAGCTGTTCCCAACTAATTTCCACATACAGACATTCTCCAACATCTATCTGTCCATAAGTTTGGTCGACACTGACCTGGACTTCATATTACAGGTCATAGAAGACTTACATGAAGGTGACCATTTTTCAAACTTACTGAAGATAGTGGACAGAATCCCAAGCAACTGGGTTCCATACTGGAAAATTGAACGGGCCGACTGGACTCCTTTTGAAACTCTTGTTGAAACAACGTCCAAGTGATGTGACCTTTGTGCACTACAAGAAACTACTTGTAAATCGGGTGCTGGAGGCCAGGTGTACATCATGGATGCAAAACGTATCCTCCCCACCTCGCTTGCGTGGGAGAAGGTGCGCAAGATTACTGGGAAATCAATTACCAGCCCTGAAGATGAATGACATAATCATCGCCGATAAAAAAATTGTGATGATGCACTATCTAAATCTATGGCAGTGGTCTGTAGGGTTAGTTGCACTACAAGGTGCCTTAAAGCAGGAAAGAACGAAGACCACTGTGAATTCATACCAGATATACAAGCAGCAATATAAGGAATCTGCGCAGTCTTTATATTGACCAAATCTTGTGCAAATAAGTGAGGTTTGCGTGAACGACGTTTTGGCGAATGACCTGACTTCAGGACACGCGTTTGAACAAAGTCTTTTCCCTTCGGCGTTGATTGTATTCATCTTCATCTAAATCTGGTAATTTTTACATTTGGATATGATTTCAATGGAGAATTAAAAAAACATGAAACAACACAGAAACATATGAAAGTATGGTGTTACAAGATACGTTTGTTAAATGGACACCAATCCTTTCGTATAAGTGCAAGTGAGAAACAGAGGGAGAGAGAGCGGTCGGGTTTATGCATGATCTCTCCTTTCCCTACGTTAGTGAAGCAGAGGGAGAGAGAGATCATAATTTTAAAGATGATGATGCTGATGATAATTAATATAATGATATTAATAATAATGATGATGATAATAATAATGATGATAATAATAATATTGATAATACTAATGATAATGATAATAGTATTAATAGTAAAATAATAATAATAATACTAATAATAATAATAATGATAGCAATGATAATGATAATGATGATAATAATAATAACATGAACAATGATGATAATAACAAAAACAACAATAATAATAACGATGATAATAAAAACAATAATGAGGATGATAATAACGACAACAATCATAATAATAACAGCAATAATAATAATGATATCAATAATAATGATCATAATAAGAGTAATAACAATAATATACTGATGACAAAATGCTGATAATGATAATAATAAAAACTACCATCATTATCAATATGACCATTATCATTACCATCATCATGATAGTTATGATAACAATTATTATCTATATCATGATTACTATAAATATCATTATCATTATTACTCCTACTACAATCATTACAATTATCATTTTCATTATTTTTATTATTGTTGTTGCTATATATGATCATTTTCAAAGTAATTAATCTATCCCCACATGACAATCATAACTATCATTACTGTATTTTATCATAATCATTATCATTACTGTTGTTGTTATTATCAAGGAAAAGAAACTCATGAAATCTCACTGATAACACAACATACAACAGTCACAGAAAACAACCTAAAAATACAAGACCAAAACACTAAACTTATTAACAGAAAATTCCCCAGTAACATGGACATGACCAATCCCAGTGACACACACACAAGCACTACAGAAGGTAAATCAAAAGAGGAACTTAAAAAAAATCATCAAAGCTGTAATGAATTTGATAAACAATATAAACACAGAAAATTCAATCTTGGTAACTATTACAGAAACTTGCAAATATTTATCCCATTTGTAAAACGATTAATAGATTGGATCAATTGATAAGTTGATATCATGCTCTGGAATGCACATGTAATCCATAACAAAAGTGACCCATGATATCAAATCGACGGGGAAGACCAGGATATATTCGCTATATTAAATCAAATAATTATGTAACAATACGAAAAGAGATGAGATAACCCAATGGAAGTAGGCCTAGCTTTTGAAATAAAATAACTTACAATAAAAAACAAATGAACTGACAGACAAAATCGAAGTACTAAGTATAAAATACAATATAAAGATAATGGTTAAACATTTCACCAGTTGATAATCCTTGCAACAGCATACATCGAGAAGAGGAGCCAATAATCTTTCTAATGGATTTTAACGCACATCATTCTAGTTGGAACCCAAGAATCGCGAGGACAATTCTAATAAAATGAATACACGACCAGAGGGGAATACCCTTAAAATTAAAAAATGCAATTATCAGCCTAATAAGCCAAGGAAAATCCGGTATAAGATCATGAATATATAAGTAGAGCTTTATGTATCGGATTTATTTATAGCTACAGAAAGAATTTATTGGTGGTTAGAAGTAAACAGATTAGATGAAGATCTTGTTTTAGACCTAATGGAATAACAATAGACGCCAGTCAAACTTGAGATATGCAGATTTATCAAACAATCGAAGATAAAACATATGTATTAGTAGCCTGTTTAGATTTTGCGAATGCATTCTGTCGTGATATGCTGAGCCCCTGCTATCCCCTCTAAAAGGCCAAGAGAAGGTGAGGCCTTGGCACCCCAGACTTCGTCCCTGAAAGTGCATCCTCTAAGACCCCTGGGAGCCAGCTGAGCTCACGGTGGACAACACTCGTGTATGAGACAATGCTGAGCTCACACCTTGTTAAAAACACAACAGCAATAAAAATAAAGTTGTTTGCCATTGAGCTACCCTGGAGTTTGGGACCTAAATCACTCCCGGGACTATTGCTTCTGGGTTATAAAGTAAAACTTGAATAAAGTAAATACTATTTAGTTTTCTGCACTTAAACTTACACTTGCTTTGAATTGCAGGCTACAGTATCCGTAGTCAGCATCCCATCCCAGACTCTTCTACCCCAGGGTAGCCCTTACGGGCTGTGACCCTGGGTAGGGAAGCCCAGCAGTCCGGGGCGTCCTTTGGGCGCAATTCTCTTCTTCCTTTGGATTCTTCTATCTATCTGTGTGACTTTCCTGAGCCTACCGGAGTTTCCTTGAGATCTCCCGTATTCGGGGGTTGGCAATCGCACTAGGCAGGTTCGGCGGTAAGGAAGTGTTTTCCTCACAACTGCGATCCCTTAGCTGGTACTGGAGAACGCAACCAGGCTTTCACTAGGGGGGGGGGCGTTTAACATTAATACTATATTTTCTCTTAGCTTTTTGGGATTAGGTTGATACAATAGTTAAAGGACTGGTAGTCCTCTTAGGACAACGGGCTTTAGCCCAGGGTTCGGACCTAGTCCGATATCCTAGTATGATAGATTCCCTGGCTACCCTTCCTCCTTCCCAAGGAGATGGTAGCCTACGACGTGTGAAAGAGTAACCTCAATTTCTATTTAAGGATTTGCTTAGACTGACGCAAATTCATGACCTTAAAGTAAAAGCAATCAATCTTGTTGTCCCCCAAAACCGTAAGGGAGTGATCTTTCATGGGGGTTTGGGTATCAATGGAAAAAAAAAAGAAATTCTTAAGGTCATGAAAGACCAAGGTGTCGTTGTCAGCTGCATGACCAAGAAGAATGGAAATGTGCAAATAAAAACTGAACTGGGTTTCTTGACCTTTTCAGTACCCTAAATTCCTGATATTGTTAAGGTCGGATATGAGGTCGTTCAAGTAAGACCTTATATCCAAAAAATAATGCACTGTAATAAAGGCCAAAAAAAAAAAAAAAAAAATGGACACACCTCATTATGAAACAATTATAAGGATACTGAAATATTCACTGGTGGTAAATGTGCTGGAGTTTATAACACCACTTCATGCACTGATCACATTCATGTATGGTCATTGTGGATGTAGAGAATTTTCCCTGGCATCAGGCGAGCCTTGTCTCCTGACGTCACTAACGTCACGAATCTACGGACTTCTCCGCCCTACAAGAATATTTTGGCTTTGCTGTTGTGTTTGTGTGCTAATAAGAATTCAGTGTGTTTTCATTTTCCTTTGACTTACCTTCCCCATTACTCTGTGTTCTACATCTACATTTAAATTACTACTACGCTACACAACACTACTTATCCATTACTTAGTTTATATTCTGTACTTACCTTACCTTGATCTTGTCTCTTTTTCTTCGACTAAAAAAAAACTTAGCATCATTTTATTTTATACATTTCAAGTTTAATTAAAAGCACTTTTACATTTTTGAGGCGGGGTCGCCATAGAGCAGGTAAGCCCGGCGAAGCATCTGCACCGCTAATTAGTCTTATCCTTAGTTTTGTAGTTTGCTTATTCATAATGCAGAAAAACTCCGTTCATACTTGAACGACTCTTTTGTAGATGAATAAGACTGAGTAACATCCCAATGCAAGCAATATATTTAGTGCATGTGAGATGTACTTGAAGTGCCACTTGAGGACAGGCTGATTTCCCATGTGGCTACCGCTTGGTCACCACGTGTCTGCCGCATGATGCTCTAGCTCATGTCCACGTGGAACAAACCTGACTAGGAATCTATCTATAGCCGACCCGGCAGGTCAGGTATAAAAAGTTGATCTAGGGGTCAGTCAGACACACTCCCTCTCTCACTCACCCTCCGACGGAGGAGCGGTAGCTACCACTCCTCCTGCCTCTGCCGTGAGACAAGCCTAAAAGAGACGTCCGACAAGCCATCGCTGCCCAAATAAATATCACCCGCGCCATTATCCTTCAATAAAGGAATCAAGAACCACCAGACTATCGGTGCATTTCCGACTATTTACTAAATAAGACACATACGATGGATTTTTTAAAAAAGAACATTGTATTAAATTAATAGAAAAATTAAGATTATTTAAAATATCACACTTAAAACTAGATTTCTAACTAAAATGACGATGGTATTTCACAGACTTCCTAGACTTCGAGCCTTGTTAAAGATTTAGTCCTTACGATAAATGCAGCAGGTTCTATACTATAGCTTTATTTTTTTTCTCTCTGGATATCCTTAGGTCGTAATTTTAGGCAATGATGTCTCATCTTATTCAGAAATTTAATGGTCTGGGGGACCCTAACCATGAACCAGGAGACACTGTTAGGCTAAATCTACGTGTGGTGTCTTCTGCAAGCCGCTGAACACAGAACCTAGGACCAGATTCAAGAAAGTCGTCATAAATCCACTTTGGCGCAACTTCTGATCACAACCATTGCGACTTTTCCCCGGCCACCTAATGAGAAGCATACTCTCAAAATGCGTCCTCCAATCTCTGCCCAATATCATGAAAAGACAGTCACATACATTTTTTTAAAGCATGAACTACACTCCTCCTTGAATCTTACCTAAGGGAATAAATCGGTTGATTTTGGTTCTGAAAAAATAGTGCTGGTGTAATCAATTCATGAATGACATGAAGGGCTGGAATGAAAGATTTTTGCGGAACTGACATTGAAACCTTAAAAAAATATGTAAATATCCGGCCCCGGAAGTCTTGCCTGTACCATCAGGCAAGTTGCTAAAAAGCAGGCAAGCTTTATACCTGCTCCCCCAGGCATTCATATCTGGAGACAGGTACTGCTTGCCGTCGCAAGTCTTAGTAAGCTCAAGTTTAGTCAGCGAGCCACCTAATTTTAGTAATGACCATGACTTACTCGTCAAGGTATAAAGGCGAAACATTTATTTTCTGAAATACTCTTTCATTGTTGTCTACAATCATGGTGATGGTCTTTGACTAGGTTGATTTTCCACTCGCCATCTTCAACATGGCCATTATCGTTACAAGTATTGTTAGACGTTTAGAAGTAGTAATCATAATGACACAATGTAAATTCTTTAAGCTAAGAAATAATAACAAATTACCTTTAGTAGACTTTCTTATATTTTCTTCACAAGTTTCAAGCATAACTCGAAATTTACATATGTTATTTATGTACTGGTTTGCTCACTACCTCTTTAACAATTTTTATTTTAACACTCCTGATAACAAAAATACTTCCATAACAGCCTTTCACTGAAGCCTTTCACTAGGAGTGGCAAGTTTATAATCATTGCTCCACAAATACCAAAATTTATCAAGTTGATGTTGAACACTGAAATCCCTTGCTGTGATATATAAATGTTGGTCATTAATTAACTTGAAATCCACCAGAACGACCAATGAGAATTATGAAGGTGAAAAAGGCTGGGAATATTGGATTCTTCTGTTTTCCTCAAAGCAGACTGAATTGATCTGATTAAATATTCCCATTAACCTTCCCTCCATGGAGAACCGGGAACAATAAAATTCCACTGAGGAAAAAATGGACCATATTCTTAAGCTGAGCTGAGTATTTTCAGAATATAAAACTTAAGGGAGATCTCTACATACTGCAAATCTATGAATACGAAGAATACAGTCAGAGGTTCTAGGTGTAGTCCCCTTACTAAATTACATGTAAACAACAAACTATACATGTTCTTGAAAGATTAATATAAACAAGGAACACCAAATTCAAGTCCTGTAAAAGGAGGGGCAGATGCTCAATCCTGGGAATAGTACAGTAGGTTGATATATCACATGAAGGAACTATAATAGGACATTTACTCTCAAAACTCAAGTCAACATTCTCCAACAGCTTTTGAATCTCAACAGGTCTTCATTGTCTATAAAAGACTTTTAAGGAAGAGATTTACCTTTTCTCAAGGCTATAAATTCCTGAGCATAATCACTTGTCTGCGCATGGTATTATGATTAGGACTTGGTCTTAGATAACTCAGAAGAAGACAGCTTACCAGTATTATTCATAAATCTCATAACCCTAGCCACATCGTGATGCGCCTTACTAAAGTGACTCCACTTCTCAAACTCAAATACTCAAGAAGGTATCACTGACAGGGATTTAACATGCCAGATCCCACCACAAGTTCCTTGTCGATAAGGGCAACTTCCACTCTATCTTCCCCACAACGTCAGCCGACAGGAGCCACCCCTGTGGCCCCTCCAACATCAAGCTCATCGCCGCCAAAGCAAGTGAGATTCCTTTTAACGGCTGTGCATCTTGGGATTAACTACGACGACCTAGCCACCAGCCAAGAGAAGAATCCTGAGACGGCCGCCTATCCCATTTCCATCACTGGCCTACAATGGGAAGACATCCCTTTTATTGACAACAAACATACTCTGCTCTGCGACGTAAGGACTGGCCGCCCCCTTCCCCTTATCCCAATGCAGTTTCGCTAAAAGGTATTCAGTATCATCCACCGCCTCTCACATGCATCCGGACGCTACACCACCTAGCTCATAATACAAATATTCTGTTGGCATGATATATAGAAAGACGGCTGCGACTGGGCCCGATAATGCACTGCCTGGGAGATAAGCAAAAACAGCCATAAATCAAGAATAGCGAAATTTCCAAAAAATGCACTGGTTCAGCCACCTCTATGTTCACACCCACCCTACACAGTCAAGTAATATGTGATAGACAGATCGACTTGACTGTGATTGGCCGACGGGGGTGATGGCAAGTTTATAAGCCCTGCCTTCCAAATGACTTCCAAGAGACTCCAGGCACTCAAGGTTGGCTCTGGAATTTGGAGACATTGGAAGGGTCAGATCATGTGAGGTGCACACATGTAGAGATATTTTTCTTTGATATTGATTATAATTATTAGCTTTGTAATTCCTCTCATATCTATACACATTGTACTTCAAGTCAAGTCACAAATCAGATTACCGAGGTTATATCTATGTGAGATCTAGTGGGTCGCGTGGTCTGTTAGTTAGAAGCCGGGATTGTCACTCTTACGACCCGGGATCGAGTCTTGGTCAGGGAGGTAACATTTGTATTTCCATATTAAATGCGTTACTGCATTCTACCATCTTTCTCTCTCTCTCTTTCTCTCTCTCTCACACACACACACACACACACACACACACATATATATATATATATATATTTGTATATATGTACATATATACATATATATATATATATATATATATGTATATATATATATATAATATATATATATATATATATATATATATATATATTATATATATATATATATATATATATATATATATATATATTTATATATATATATTATATATATATATATATATATATATATATAATATATATATGTACATATATACTGTATATATACATATATATGTACATATATATATATATATATATATATATATATATATATATATATATATACATATAAATATATATATATGTATATATATGTATATATATATATATATAAGTATATATATATACATACATGTATATATATGTACATATATATGTATATATATACACATATATGTACATATATATATTTATATATATAAATGTACATATATATATATATATATATATATATACATATATCTATATCTATATCTATATCTGTCTATCTATCTATCTATCTATATATATATATATATGCATTTTTTATGTAGTCTGTCATCAACAATAGTACTAATGATAAGCATCTAGATAAAATCTCTAGAAATAATGATTAAAACACTTGACTCAGGTGCACCGAGAAGGGAGAATAATACCGGTGACACCAAAATTTGCTTATTATAACAAGTTATGATAAAAGTTTTTATAATTTAAAGATTAAGTTTTAATCTTTTTGATTGAATGTTATATTCCCAAAAAAGAAAAGAAATAAAAAATGGAGGGCAATTAGTTCAACCATGAAAACCATCTTTAAATTTTCTACTGATTTATTTTTATTACATTACAATACAAACTATATTCATACATTGTTGATTATTTATTCATTGCAAAATGGTATGTGCCTACTGCAGGAACAGTTATCCAAAACTTGTTGAAAAACAAGAGGCAGTATTTAGAAGTATCGTTCTCATTAGGGTAACAATATGGCCTTTTTACAGATGATGAGCATGATGCGTAAATATACAAATTTTACTTCCCTGACCGGGACTCGAACCCGTGTTGTAAGATTGACAGGTACGGTGGTGAGACCAATCGGCTACTCGACCCGCTAAAAGAAATGTCCAACCAGACGCCTTATGAGACGTCATGGAAATTACCTATGTGCTATATGCACATAGGTAAATGAGACGTCATGGAAATTACGTATGTGCTATGTGCACATAGGTAATTTCCATGACGTCTAATAAGGCGTCTGGTTGGACAATTCTTTTAGCGGGTCGAGTAGCCGATCGGTCTCACCACCGTACCTGTCAATCTTACGGCGCGGGTTCGAGTCCCGGTCAGGGAGGTAAAATTTGTATACATATATATATATATATATTAAATGCGTTACTGCATTCTAGCATCTTTCTCACATGATGCGTAATTTTCTGGTTCTCTACAAGTCTCACATATTCTGGTCACTATTTGCAGGACTCACTACATGAATCTTGGTAATCCTGAGAATCATATACACATCGTATTCACAGATATTGAAAGTAAAAATGTACAACTGCAAATTATATACAGTGTTTTTTCATATAATGTGGAGTCCTATTTATAGCATATGAGTAGGCTTCGCATTAGCTTAATTCTGAAGCCTGCACTGCTGAAGTGGTATAACAATGGGACTGTCAGACATTTAGGAATCCGACCTTACCCCTTGACGCAATCAAATCTGAAGGTTTGTTATAGAGTTTAGAACCCCCTTTTATTTTGTGCCCTAACAAAAACAACTTCTCTTTGAATGCCATTTGCATGAAAAAAAAGAAATATGTTTCTGCATTATTCAAAAATGAATGTGCCACATCATGCAAATGCCTTTATTAGGGGCCTTGGAAAAGTTACATACTTGTTCAAGTTAGCCATATCATTACTTTGTACTGTAAAAATAGCTACTTTTCTGTTCCATGACTTTTTAAAATGCGCTTCTCCTTCGCCCATACATAGACAGTGGGGACCATGGGTTCATACCGTATTTAATCACACCGTATTTAGTCATAGTTTTCTGATAAGCCAACTGTGGGATACTGTATTCAGAAAAGCAATTTGACAGTGAAGGAAAAGTGTCCTTTTTTCACCATTCAGATTGATATGTGTTACTCCAAACATAGAGCTTGCATAGCCCTTTGTACTGCAGGTTAAGAATCTTTTTACAGTATTATGAAAAACAAACGTTATCTACTTAAGCATATAGTTTAAAAATTATAATTTATATAGTTTTGAATCAAATCGGTAACTTTTTACAATGAAAATTTTACGGATGGATAACATGGAGCAGAAGTCATTCGAAAAAATGTAGGAATAATTAGAGTGCAATGTATTTCAGTTGGTTCTTCTAAGCCCCATAACCAGACCTGTGGCGTCAGACCGGAAGGTTACTGCTAGAGATAGTGATCTCTGCCTAGATGGCTGGGCAGTTAAGATGTTATCGCATCACACCCTCAGGGCTCCTTGCTTGAGTAACAGTCAAGTATTTGTCTTGTTTGCATTCACCAAAACAACATAATTTTCCTTAAAGGAAACATATCTAAACACTGCAATTTAGATCTTTGTCGAATCAGTTCCTACTTTGGGAGAATAAGACTCCTGATACATTCCTGGATTAGCAATTTCAAAGCTGTCCTCCCCCTGACGCACAGGATTTGCATCCGTAGTTAAACGTGGTCCCATATTGTGATTACGATTACCGCTACTTGCGTTAGATGCTGTATTAGGGACCCAATTAAATGTGTTCGTAACCATCGGATTATCAAAATTACAGGAATTTCTAGTCAACTGAGGCGGTCTCATATTGCCGAGTCCACTGTAACAGTGCGATGTGTTGGCAGATCTGAACTTCTGCAGTCCAGCTTGAATTAGCTCTCTTCTAATGGTACGAGAGCTAATATCCATCTTCATTTGTTGAATAAAGAGTTTTCTTAACACTTCAGACGACACATTCTGGTTGGCTCTGGCAAGTTGTATTAGCTTTTGTCGCTCTTCCGGAGTCAGCTTCTTTTTACGCCCTCCCGTTCTCCTTTTCGGCAGCTCTGTCACATGGCTCACTTGCTCCTGAAACTAAATGGTTGAGCATTACTGATGGAGAAACTGTAAGTCTTTATGTTGTTCGAAAAACTGAAGATGTAGCGAAGGTTGATAGTGAGAGTGTAGTGTGGCGGATTCCTTCACCAAACCCAATCGCAGAATCAGACTATTTTAGGAAAGTCCTTTAATTAGTTGAAGGAAGTTCTATCACGTTTTGTGCAAAAGTGCAAGCAAACTGTGGACGGCCCAGAACCAGCTGCTGTTTTTTGTTTTAAGTCGCTGTTACTGCGGCTTTGCCTTTAAGGCAACGGACTTGATAGTGATTCAACATCTATATCTAAAAGAAGAAAAAAAAGAAGAAAAAATAAATTGCTTAAAGAGAGGATAGCCTTTCTCCTTCACCGACCACACCCGGTGGGGATGCAAAGTATCCCCACAAGCCCGGTGTTCCCCAGCCTGACAGCGGCACCACGGCGCCTGTTGTGATGGATGAACAACTACCATCGAAGCATACCAGACAAAAACGTATAACCCTAACAGAGCAAGTGGTGATAAAAAACGAGTTTAAAACAAGGTATAAACAAAGAAAAAGGAAGGGGAAAACAGAAAAGAACGAAGACGCAATCTACTACAGGGAGTATCTAAACCAAAGGTGTTATACCTCTGCAAAACAAAATGCCACGCAAGCACGGAGGAGGCAGACATCGCAACCATTTACTTTCCCAGCGTGGGTGACGTAAATGCATTCATAACCCAAATTAACTACTCAGATTTATTTTGGCCCCCCCCAAAAAACTGTGTAAACTGTAAACATTAGCAGGCTACTCCCCCACCCCAAACAACCGATCAACCGACACATCTCCGTCCCCGCTCCCTCTAAGCAATAGTGAACGAATACCAGGTGTATCAGCATCTAAGCCGAATAGCAAAGATTAAGTCTCCTGACGATGTCCCTTTGAGCTTAAAAAGTGAGTTTGTTCCCGAGTTTGGCATCCCCTGGCATCACTGAAAGCGTGGTTCCTGACCTTTGAAAGAGAGCTATTGTAGCTCCGTTCCCAAAGACTAAGACTAGCCCATTTCACTTCCCTATCCCATGGACTTATGGAAGTGATTTCCTTAGGATTTCACGAGGGCTGGGTGAATGGATCTCTTCGCTCCTCAACCTTCTCTCACAGAGATGTCGAGCAAACAACCAGACTTCTCATGAAGTCGAGCTGCAGTGTGGTGTCTCTTAAGGTACTGTCCTCGGCCCATTAATGAGAAAAATATTCCACGTGTAAACAAAAGTACAATTATGTGGACGACATGACACTTGCACCCGAACTTAAAACAGGGCAAGGCAATATATTGTTACAAGATTCCTCAACCGCAAAACCTAAATTGCACCTCTGATGTGAGCCTGTTAGGAGTAGTAAATGTTTAAAGACAAATACATAAATATATACATATGTATGTCTGTATGTATATATATATATATATATATGTATATATATATATATATATGTATATATATATATATGTATATATATATATATGTATATATATTGTGTGTGTGTGTGTGTACATATATATATATATATATATAATATATATATATATATATATATATATATATATATGTACATAAATATATACATATATATGTATATATATATATATATATATATATATTATATATATATATATATTATATATATATATATATATATATTTAATATATATATATATATATATATATATATATATATATATATATATATTATATATATATAATATATATATATATATATATATATATATATATATATATATATGTATATATATATATATATAATATATATATATTATATATATATATAAAATATATATATATGTATATATATATACATATATATATATATATATATATATATATATATATATATATATATATATATATATATATATGTTATTTTTTTATTTTATTTTTTTATGGAATAAGAGGAATGTAAAATCAAAAGGATGAATTCAAATGGGAGTCCGAATATTCATTTTCTTTAGTTTTCAAGAGGAAATGCCAACAGTTGCTGTTACAAGAATTAAGGGAACATTTCGTATATTGGGCATATCAGTATTGCATATCTTCAAACCAGATTTTAGGTATTCAAATATTCAAGTGGTGGTTAAATAACAAATATCAGAGTATCGTCATAATATCTCAATTATATTGTTTATTTCATGATGCGGCAAAAGTGGTGCCATTGTACTCTGAGCCCAATCCTTTTCTGTAAGATGAATTACTTACTATTATTATCCAAAACATGCTGCTATTTTTCTAAACTGATTTTCCATTTCCGATTTATAAATTACTTGTACTTTCAATACTCTGCAGATAACCAAAGTTTTGATTTAAAGCATTCCTAAGAGACAATGTTTTCAGCCAAACATCACCTTTTTATGTTTCGAAGCATTGGTGTCCTCGTTTATTAAGTTTACTATTTCAGAAGAAACATGATCAGTTGAAAATAGGGCACTTTCCTGTCCCTAAGCTGATTAAAAAACATTTTTGTATGAAATTAAAAGGCTGGGACTCAAGCACACTCACGTTTGTATGTCTCTAAGTTCTGTTGATCTCTCGTTGTCAAATATCAATTTCCTAAATACCTGTGATTAATAGCACAGGTGGCAAGATAAACAGGGTAACATTAACACAATGTAGCCAGGAAAAACGTCTGTAGTCACTCTCATAGGGCTAGGAACAACGGGGTTATTCTCTCTCTCATCTCACTGTTCTTTGTGCTTAGGAGAATCTTTTAATACCCGCTTCTAAAACTGCATTCCCTAAAAATCCTGCATTTCAGGTCCGGGTATAAAGTGTTATTCTACCGCATCCTCCAATACTTTCTTTGTATCCAGTAAATGCGCCTCTATTCTGTGCATCTTAATCGCCTTCCGATCACACAGGAAACTATGTGGGAGGTAGATGCCAAAGGCTGTCATGATGCTCGTCTGTGTGCTTCTTTGCGTGCCTCTGAAGCTCCTCTTTTCTGCTCATGGTAGCTTTACGCCTCCTACTAGCTTGATAGTATATGCACATATGTTAAATATTAGGTCAGGTAACCTGGGTTCTGACAGACCCCCAATAATGTCACACACCTACGGTCTGTTGGACCCCATCAGTTCTATAGGTAGAAAATAGAGCCAAGTCTAGAAATAACCTCATTACTTCCATAAACTACTTAACTAGTCTAAAAGGTAGATAGAAGGAACACATACCTAAGGTTATCTCAATATACGAAAAAAACACAAGCAAATTTAGCTGGGGTCTGCCAGCCCCCCAGTTATTTGTACAGGGTCAAGCTTATTGGAAAACGTCGATAAACGTGTGGTATAAAAAATGGTCTATTATAAAATGGTAAGAGCTTATGCAATACCATAATGGTTGATGTCCATTAAAGATGTCCTTTTTTCTATTGCAAGCATCTTGTCAGACTCTCTAAAGCTTGATGTTTCTTGGGAAACTACAAATGGAATAACCATTCGTTTCCCCAACGCTGGCCGAACCTACTAAACAGCAAACATTTGTTAACTATGAAAAAATATAGAATGTTTGAGTTACCTTTCATTTTGAACACATGGGCGTTACTTACCAGTAACAATGAGCTGTCTGTCAGTAGTGTAGGAAGATTAAAAGACGATAATAGAGACATTTGGGCTTTTATTATATGTCCACTTATTGGAGTTGGTCTCAACTGTATTATAACAAAAATGTAAGTTGTATCTTATTAAACATGAAGATACTCTTGCATCATATAAATATCATATATAACTTTATTAATGGTAATTCCTCCGATTTCCACGAATAATGAAATCCAGACTTTCATTTCTCTAATTTAATGACGAATTATTAATGCAGCTTTCCTTGACCTAAGTTGTTATATCCTTTAATGACCTAAATAATTTTTCATTTCACAATCATA
>NW_028234424.1:28682066-28687066 GCF_977035675.1 Penaeus japonicus
ACGAGTTATTACGCATAATGCAATAGAGAAATAGAGCCTCCACTCTCCCCTACGGTCAAATGTGCAATGACACAAATCTTATACCCCCTGTTGACAAGCCAAAAATTCGTGAGGCGTTTATGTCATGCCACCCGTCCACAGAGGGTTAATGTACTCGGATGCGTATTAGTGCTAGACGAAAAAGAAAGTCCCTTGCACTGACATAAAGACAAACACAAATGCGCGCCTGCACAAGCATGGACAAACACACACACACACACACACACACAGGCATCTGAAACACGAGTGAGTGCTCGTATTCCTAAGTATACGTAGACTGCATATTCATTCAGGTAATTTTGGTCATTTCCGATTTTTACCTTGATGTGAATGCTGCAGCTCGAGGTCTATAAGAATCAGCTATGAGTAACTTTTGTGAATGCTTCTTACTGTAGACACACTCAGCTTCTTTCCTAACTGTTGAGATAACTCTCTTGCAGCTTTGGCAGGACCCATCCTTGTGCAGGCTTCATGAATCTGTAGGCGTTCTTCTCTGGTCCATCGGTTGTACATGCCCCGAATCTTAAACGGACTGTTTATTTCTTCTTCTACCTGTTGGTTGATGCCGATGGTCAGTTTCTCTCTCCACATAACCTGGTGATATTTGCAAAGAATTTTCCAGACCCATAATTCAAGTGTTCTTGAAAATGAAGAAATATGTGCACAATGCTCCCCACACTCTACTTCTCTGCTTATGCACTATCATGCACTGATTATCAATATATCTTTTTAAGATTTATATATTCTATTGAATATCTAATATCGTCATGTTTCAAATACATTTCATTTTTTAAAATTCTTGCAAATGGTCTAGTTGTAAATCAGTGCACTTATATTCTCAACACCACATTATCTCGGGGTCAAACTGCAGCAAAGTCGGCAAAATACACAATACTCAGAAAGAAAGACCCACTTGCTCGCGTATATAGGCACAACTCCTTTTTTATTCAGCTTAAACAGCTATATAATATGATGAACAGTTGGAGGCATAAATCCTTTTCTCCCTTCGTCCACATCGTGTCTGCCCAGGTTGGTCGTTTCCGCACTACAGGTGGGGGAAGAGGGAGACACGATGTTGGAGGGGGGAGGGAGACGCGATGTTGGAGGGGGAGAGGGGGGAGAGTTGACCGGGGGGGGGGGGGTCGAACCAAGTTAAGTTGGGGGTTCCAAATCGCGGATTCTTTTGTTTTATTTATTATACAGTCCTCCATTATGTACTTATGATGTTTCAGAAATAAAATCATGAGATTATGATTAACAAACTTGATTAAAGAACTTGGGTAGAGAAGGAAGAGAAGGCTGGGCACTGAAAATTGTAAAGCGTAACATCTACACTACAAGTCTTGCTCGAGGTTCAGATAATCTTGAAACGTGAAGTTGTGATATACTGTATATTTACTGCATATTTATAATTCTGTCATTCTCGAAAATTTATTGATCTATCAACCAAGATCTAACTATCCATATGTAGAATCCATCTAAAATGTCATTCCTCTTCTTTTCTCTAATACAGGCTGAGGGCGAGAGAGAGAGAGAGAGAGAGAGAGAGAGAGAGAGAGAGAGAGAGAGAGAGAGAGAGAGAGAGAGAGAGAGAGAGAGAGAGAGAGAGAGAGACTGTATGTGTGCCTGTGCTTGAGCATGTGTGTGCGCCCCTTTGCATATAGGAGCGGGCAAATTATTAAATGGATACTGCACTGCACCTGTCAAATAGGGTTATATCTGAAAGCTACGAATTTGAAAAAAAGAAAAAAAGGCAAAGGGTCCTATCTTTCACCCTCTCCCCACTCTCCTACACCATCTAACCTGTCGAGCGGAAGAGGTTGTACGAGGCAGCGTGGGAAGTGGAATAGGATTTTTATATCCAACTGTACACGAAGGGAATGGACAGGAGCTACACAGAAAACGGAGCTTTTTTATACGCGCATTTTGAACTCGGTAAGCGGGAGACCACGCGACATGCACACACAAAAATCTTTTATAGCTAAAGGGGCAAATGTGGGGAAATAGTTTTGAAAAAAATATTGATTACAAAATGCTCAATCTCTCAAAAAGGACATATCTCAGAAGCCGATTCGATCCGATTCGTTGTGTACATGCAATTTAAGAAAATTATCTATAAAATTACATTAAGATATGTTTCGAGGGGATTCTTATTATTTCTAACAAGAAAATATGGTAATGTATCATCACATAAATTTTCGAGTTAATTTCAAGTAGAATTAGAAAACTAGGATTTCATTATTTTACTCTGTGATTTAAATGGGCTGTTATTCATCTATAAATGATGGATTTCACTTAATGTGCACACTGTGATGACCTAATAGTTGTAGCTTTTCATTTAAGAAACGCAAATTTCCGTTTCTAAGAAATTATCTTTGGCCAGAATTTTGGGTGTTTTGGACCACTGTGCGTCGCAGCGGGTTACGTTCGCATAAAGTACGATGTCCCTACGAGGTCGCAAATCTCCCATACTCAGAGAAAAAATAAAATATCGTAACCGAGAGAAAACCTCATAACCGTAGTTCGATAGGATACCCTCAGATGGCGGGACCATTTCGAATTGACCAATCAACAGTCAGCCCTTTATACGTAACTACCAATTGGAGGCCACGGTCATCAAGGGGAGGAGCGAGCGAAAGAGAGAGGGAGTGGGAAAGAGAGCGAGAGTGAGATATAGATGATTATAAAAAACAGATAGTTTGTATATGATAAATACATACATATGTATGTGTGTGTGTGTGTGTACACCTTCGTCTATGACAAGACACCTTCATTTCCCAAAGCTCTATAGTGTATTCAATATGTATTGTCGTAAACTCCATTGAGTAAACGACGAGCGCATTCTATATTTGCTTGTTATCTTCTTTTTATCAAGTGGCTAGGGAGAATGGAGGTATTTGTGATACACAGATACAATATAAATTGATATGACGCCTTATACTGTGTTTGGGACAGTCAGTAAAATATAGTCTATACAAATCTCGTTTGCACGACGGAACTAGCACGACTTATTTCCGGGTTCACACCGGTACGAGTGCTCGGGACCACCCTTAAGTTACGAGGTGCTGTGGCGTCACGCAGGGACGGTTAAAAGTTTTGAGTATGACCCTCGGAGCTCGCAGTTCGACTTTCGACATGCGCAGCCTGGCTGCGCTGGCCTACGACGTCGTTAGCTGTTTTGAGTATCCAGCCCCCGGCCCCAGGAACATTAGTTGTTCCCGGCAAAGCGATGGGTGGTTTACGTCATCGTTTAAGCCACGCCCATTCCAAACCTGTATCCCAACATGCTATTACTCTTGCTCTTACTTGCCTATGATTCATCCTGTGACTATGGTAGTTATATCTTTAAACAATCATATATCAAATATATTTCTAAATTTTTATGTATATAGAGAACAAATAAACAATCCATGAGCACGGCCAAAAACAGAAAAAAACATTTTAAAGAAAATGTAAAAACTTTCCCATTCAAACTCATGGTGTCTCGGTCCGTTCTTTTGATTAAGCTAATGCTCGATAAAATAAATTATGATTTAAAACTGGGAATGTTAGATACCTTTGGTAAATATTAATACCAGTTTTCCTATCAGACCTATATAAAACGTGCAATATGATGAATAAACTACTTTAAGGTGAAGAGCTCTCTCATCAGTGGGCTGGATGAAAAATATACATATTTTGTTTAGTTTTCATTCATTCATACATATATATATATATATATATATATATATATATATATATGCGTATGTATGTATGTATATATGTATATATATATATAAGTATATATGTATGTATATACAGTATGTAAATATCTATCTATCTCTATCTCTATATATACAGTGGAACTTCCTTATCCTTGCACTTCCCGGACTTTGCAACTTCCCCTAAGTTGCGGGTTTTTGTGGGTCCCGACCGAAGCTAATGTAGTTTCTTATTGACAGAGCTTCCTGGACGTGGCACTGGCCTGTTAACAGTCTGCTTACTGGATTTGGTTGTGGGACAAACAGGTACTGTACAGTGATTGGTTAATTAATAATGGATGCGTGGTTTTAACAAGCAATGCTTGTTATGTCATGGTAACGCACGACGTCGTGGCAACGGAAGACGACGGCCATGGCACGCGGCGTATTGATGACAGCGACGAGAGTGATGACGACGGAGACGAAAAGGAAGAACGTCCGGACACGACCATCAGACAAGCCATCGAAATGACGGAAAGGCTTAGGGATTTTTTTCTGAGTGGGAATATGTCCGAATACGCGCAGACGATGACACAAATGAACAATGCTTTACTGGACAATTTGTATCATCCACCCGTCAGACCGACTTGATGTCTTTTTTTACCCGCGTGGACAGCTGATCAGTCATAGATTACATGAACAATTCCTGTGTGTGAAATTATCAATTAGGTATTGCTAATGCTTACGTAAGAAATAAGTAGTTTTCAAATTTGTATATATGTCTGTAACATCTTTATGTATCAACATATCTGGTGTTAATAAATGTACTGTATATATATGTGCCGTATACCTCTGACTTCCTTGTCGGTACGCCTGCGTTTAACCCCAACTTCCCTAACCTTGCAACTTCTCGAAAGTTGCACTTTTGGGTGGGTCCCTTGAGGTGCCAAGTCCGAGAAGTTCCACTGTATATATATACACACACAAATTTTATCTCCCTGATCTTGCCTTTGTCACATAGATATAACCTCGGTAACCTGATTTGTGACTTGAATCAATTCCCGCCGAGTCCCCACGGGGATTGTCTGTAAAACCTTGATATCACTGCTCTGCTAAGAGGATATAGGTAACTTGTTGGGTCGTGTAGGGTAATGCTTAGGAGCCGGGGGCCGGATACTCAAAACTCTGGCAGTTTAAGACGTCGCAGCGGGTTACGCTCTCGTAAGGTACGATGTCCCTAAGAGGTCGCAAATCTCCCATACTCAGAGAAAAAATAAAATA
>NW_028234424.1:28689566-28692066 GCF_977035675.1 Penaeus japonicus
CTTTTCAGATTCTAGACAGAATTAGCTCAGCCTTCGTGCCGAGAGGTAATACTCTCCCTTCGACTCCTCATCTATAATTCCAGGTAGATAATGTGTCAGTGACGTATCCCATATACTGTACATTGTCAGTGTTTCCTTAGTGTTCTCAATATAACTATAGCTCAGATCTTGTGAGCTTTGTGATAGGCTTAGCTTCCCCCTTGTGTATATATATCATTCCCCTTCTTTGTAAATAATGTTATATATATATATATTGAGTTATAATATATTGTTATTGTTTTTAGCTACCGTGTTTCACATCAAACCCTTTATTTACTATGTGTGGGTAATTAGAAAATCTATACACACATCACAATATATATATATAGGGATAGGGAAAAACCAAATGTATGCAGTAAAGAAACCCAACGGAGAAGGGACATACAATAAAAATGAAATTATCAAAGTAATAGAAGACTTCTATCGCAACTTCTACCACTCAAACGACCAACCACATACGGAGACAAACACAACAATTGGAGATGTTCCAAACATCACGGTAGAGGAAGTAAATAGGGCACTAAAAAGCATGAAAAGAGGAAAAACACCAGGAGAAGACGGCATTAGTGTAGATCTTATTCAAGATGCAGGTGAGATTGCGGCAGTAAAGCTGGCCAGTCTTTATAACAGATGTCTATTCGTCGGTAAGATTCCGAAGGCCTGGAAAAACGCAATAATAATTTTAATACACAAAACGGGGGCACAAGACTTAAAGAATTACCGACCTATAAGCCTCCTTTCAGTAATCTGTAAACTGTTCTCAAAAACCCTCGAAGCCCGTATCACCGATACATTAGATTCAAAACAACCCAGGGAACAGGCAGGGTTCCGCAGCAGATTCTCAACTACAGACCATATCCACACACTAGCTCAAATAAGGGAGAAAACAAACAAATATAGGAAGCCCCTGTGTATGACATTCATAGATTATGAAAAGGCCTTCGAATCGGTACAGATAGCTGCAGTACTAGATGGAATTTGTAAACATGGAGTAGAGGAAATATATTGCTGATTACCAGAGGATATATATAGAGATGGTGCAGGGACCATCAAAATACACGTAAAAACCAATAAAAAAGGGTGTTCGGCACCATCTCATCGAATCTTTTTACAGCTTGCTTGGAGGATGTATTCAAGAAGTTAGATTGGAAGGAGAAAGGGATTAAATGAGCACTTAAGCAATCTAAGATTTGCAGATGACATTGTTCTTTCCGGCGAGTTAGCAGATGAATTACAACAATTACTAAGCGATTTAAATAAGGAAAGTCTGAAGATTGGCCTTAAAATGAACATGAATAAGACTAAAGTCATGTTCAACAGTCGTATGTATAGCTAGGGCAATTCATCAAGACGAGTACATCCTGCGAAGCCGAGATAAAACGGCGAATCAGGCTAGGTTGGAGTGCCTTCGGTACACATAGCAGTATGTTACGACGTCATCTGCTACTATGTCTAAAGAGAAAGATTTTTGGCCAATGTGTCCTCCCCGTCATGACATATGGGTCAGAAATATGGACTAAGACGACCAAGGCACTCGAGAGGAAATTAGTAAGTGCTCAAAGAGGAATGGAGAGGCTTATGCTAGGAGGATATACTCAAGAGCATTAAGAAGAAAAGGTGGCAGTGGGCTGGGCATATATACCGGAGACAGGACAACAGGTGGACAAAGAAAAGAACAGAATGGGAAATACACGACACAATGAGAGCAAAGGCAAGACCAATGACCAGATGGCGGGATGAAATAGCGAATTTCGCTTTAGTAAACTGGAATCAGAGGACACTAGACCGGAATGACTGGAAAATATTGAGAGAGGCCTACGTCCTGCAGTGGAATGATACAGGTTGACATATTGGAGAAGGGGAGAGTTGGGTGTGAGAGGGAGGTTGGAAGGTTGGGTGGTGGTTGGGAGTCCCGAGTGAGTGTGTGTGAGGTGAGTGTGCGAGAGTGTGATGAGTGTGTGAGTAGATAGTTGGTGTGGTATGTGGAGTGGAGTGTGAGGGGTTTGTGTGAGAGTTTGTGTGTGTGTGTGTGTGTGTGAGACGGTTTCTACAGTGTGGGGTTGTGTGTGGTGTGAGTGTGGGTGTGGGAGAGGTGTGTTGAGGGTGTGAGTGTGTCTATCGGTCATGATTAGTTGGGTGTGGGTGGGTGATTGGGAGGGGATGGTTGTGGGTGTGATGGTGTGTGTGGTTAGTGTGGAGGTGTTAGGGTGTTTGAGGGAGTGAGGAGTGTTTGTGGGGGAGTGGGTGGGTGGTTTTGGATGTAGGTGTGGGGTGAGTGTGTGTGAGTGTGTGCGTGTTTGAGTCTGTGTGGGTGTTTGGGAGGGTGGCTGAGGGTGGGGGTGGGAGGGGTGGTCGTGTGTGGGTGTGGGTGTGGGTATGTGTGTGTCTGGTGAGTGTGTGTGTGTGTGGTGTGTGTGGTTGTGTTTGAGTGTGTGTGTGAGTATGGTGAGAGTGTGTGTGT
>NW_028234424.1:28707066-28714566 GCF_977035675.1 Penaeus japonicus
TGACAGGTATGCCGAAATATGCGTTGTATGCCTCACACATTCTAGCAGATGTTGCCACAGAGTACTTGCTTGCTCCTGCCTTGATAAATTCGCCACAGACATAGCAAAATGCGTCTGCCGGATACTTGCAATCTCTTGAAGCCATCTGTAACAAATGCAACCAGCAACGACGATCTAACATGTATCCAATTCAACAACTAGAAGTGAACCGTTGAGCTTATGTTCCCTGTATCCAAACTTCCATCGGTGTTACCAGAACGTTCTAAATACTCTTGAAACTTTTAGAAACTTCTCCAAATTCTTGAAACTTTCAGAAATTTCTTGAAAAGTTCTAGAAAATTATAATTTAGCAGCTACTGTAATGGACTGAACTGGAAAATGGGTCAGTTTCAAAGCATCGCTGCCCAGGTAACAAAAGCAAAGTTTGAAGAGAGTAACAGTAATCTCCTTTGCTTTCTGGACAGAAGCAATTAGGGAATATCACTTACTGACCAAAGACAAAATATTGCAAAAAAAAAAAAAAAAAAAAAAAAAAAAAAAAAAATGTTAAAGCGTCATTTTTATAATATGAATAATCAATAGTCTCATAGTAATAACAATCATTCTAATTCTATATTATTGTCTTCTACCGCAAAAGCCTGGCGTGTCTAAGCTATGGCATCAACAGACGAGTAAAGCGGCAAAGAACGTCCTTAGAGTCCAAATCTAGATCCTAGATCCCGCCAATACAATATAAAGTGTACGTATGTCTATGTATGTCTGATGTCCTCTGCGAAGTGTTGGTACTCTCCTACTTCTCTCACTTACAAAATTTTAGTTTACTCCTTACAGTATCGTAATAAGCTATACTCTTTTTTTACTTTATAACATTGTAAACCCGTTGTAAGGTTCATATTTGCATTGTAAACTACTCCAGAGTTGTCAAGAGAGGGTAGTTCGACAAATGATTAATCAATCAACAGTCAGCATGCTAGACGTAACCAATAGGAAGCAATATATATCAGCCATTGTTCCCCCCCGGAATTATTAATCCGGACAGAATTGAAGGGTAACATGGAAAGCCTGAATCGGAAAAAACAGCTTAATTTATCTGATGAAGAACGTTACATTGGAAGATGAAAGATCGTTATAATGGGTGATTCCATGACAGAATAACTGGACAATTGAAAGCTAATGCATGGGAGTGTGTTCAACATGCAGTGAACTCCGTGTTTCGCGGGCCGAGAAATGTTATTAAAGTACTTAAAAAGGTAAATAAGCTGAGAACAGCCGTCGAGAAAGAAGCAGCGCGAAAATGGAAGTATATTGGAGGAACAGGTAAGCTTAAGTTAAGACGACTAATTAATTTTGGTAGTTAGCTAAACCACTAGTTGGTGAGAGGAAAAGATAGTTCAATGTAATTTCATAATAACTTAAATATATCCTCTGGTAACAAAAAATACTCAAATATCAGCTACAAATCAATTCAAATCGCGTCAATTTTATAGGGTATTTTTATTTTTTGATCATCATTTTAGAGCAGGGGCGGGCAACCTCCGGCCCGCGGGCCAAATCCGGCCCGCGATGCAAAATATGCTGGCCCGCGATGCAAAATATGCTTTACAATGTGAAGCATATTTTGTCATTTTTCCGCGACCACCTTCATGCTGACAGTTTTCCAAAATTATTGCAGCATGTTCAGCGCATCTTGGCAATGTTTGGTAGCACATACAGGTGCGAGCAATTATTTTCAAAGATGAAGTACACAAAATCTCGTCTTCGCTCCCAGATCTCTGACCGCCACCTGAATGACGTTCTGCTGTTAGCTACCAGCACAATCGAACCTGACATGGAGGCACTTCTTTGTGAGAAACAGCACCAGGTGTCTCACTGATTGTAATACAATGCATTGCACAATTATAATTTCAAATATGGATACATGTTCATTTGTAATGATTAGCTACTCAGCTACTGTGTTATTATAATTATATCGAGTCAATTTACCTAACTGTGGACTCGTTGAGCAATTTAAGCAATTATATACCAAATAGGCTGCTTAGTAGCCGTTGTTCATTTGTTTATGATTTCATATTGATTTATTTTTCGCCATGAAAGGAAAGAGTTATTTTTATCACATATAAAAGGAATAGTTTGCTTCTTGTAAAACATAAATGATTAGTTTTATATGTTATTCACGAAAATAAAGTATGTATTGTATGCTGGGAATTTCACTTGACCTGTGGCCCGCTACCTTATCATAATAATCTCATCTGGCCCACGGCATGAAAAGGTTGCCCGACTCTGTTTTAGAGGAACATGAGATGACGGTACCCATCGTCCTGGACCATACACATTCAGCAGGCCTATCCAAATTTCCACAAGCAGAATATAGCAACTCTCAACAGTATTTATCATTTCGAAGAAGACATTTACAGCAGGAAGAGTCACAGGATGGTGCAAGGTCCCAACAGGAAGAGACATTTCAACGAAGTAGGTCTCAACAAGAGACTGTAGAAGGCAGCAGCCAAAGGCGAAATGGAAAAAAGTGCAAGCATCAGAAAAGTCTCACAAGAAGATAGGAGGATTTTACCAGACATGCTCTTAGTTCAAACAAATATAGAAAATCATTAGAAAGCTCTTGCTACCTCAGTACAAGATGTTGCTTCGGTGCTGCAAACTATGGAAAGTACAATGAAGGAGTGAAAATGACCTGTTGTCAAAAATTAAAATATTGTTATATATAAATAAGCTCTTTCTATACTTCCGCAAACTGATATTTGAATGTTAACAATTACTTTGAAAAATTATACTGGTATCTTGTTGTACTGAGTTAGAAAATTTATAATTCTATTCATTGTTGTATTTACCTTCTGTCAAAAAAGAACTTACCTTCAATTCATTACTGTGAGTTAACAACTTCAAAAGCCCAGATATTCAACAAAACGTAACAGGAAGATAACTTCCCCCCGCTAGGTGCCACGTAAGCGTTCGCCCAGAAACAACAAGTATGAGGAACGAAACTTCTACGCAAGTAACACCCAGAAGAAGTTACATTAGAAACAGTAAAAGGAAAAATAAGCAAAAACCTTTTCCACCCAACCGCAACTGGGAAGATGCAACACACCACCACGTGCCTGGAGTCTTTGCCCCCTCTACCATCCCTCCTACTACACAAGTACCCCCGCTCGTTATCAATAACTACGTAGAACGAGAGAACGAGTGGACATCAACGGACGAGAAAAGTTTCGTCTAGTTACATCGAGAAAACAAAAAAGAAAAAAAAGGAGGAACGCAATACACCAAAACCCATACAAGGTGCCGACCGTCCCAAGGTAGTGTATATATATATTACGAGCTGTCATTCATTTACAAACGAAAAAGATATTGAAGACTTCCTCGTTCATAATTTTGACAACATATCAAATGTCAAAGCCTTCAAAACTAAGATGACACATGAATATCATTCAAGCTTCACGGCAAAGAGATAAATTCAGAACTTTTTTTTTTTTTTTATAGAATCCGAAGGTTTTCTTAAACAGAAACAAGTACAAAACCGAGCAGAATGTTTGACGCCGCAAATCGGTCAGCAAATCCGGTGATCAGATCACATACAAACAAACTCAGAATGGAACATGTCAATGCTCAGTCCCCCCTGGGTCAATTGGATGAAATCGAAATGATAATTAAAAAGGAATATTGATATTCTTTGTAGTGAAACCTGGCTTCACCAAGAAATACCAAACAATTTCATCAACATGCCAATTTTCCATGTCAATAGATGTGATGCAGGTCGAGGAAGCGGGGTCTGCATGTATGCATGAGATACCCTTTTTAATCTAACAAGACAGAAGAGGTAGAAGACATCTGGGTAACGGTACAAAACAGTATGTATCCCCCCTTCCTTATCGGTACCATCTATAGACACCCTCATGCCACCATTGAGTCATTCGAATATCTTGAAACTCTATTTACAGAAATGTCAGTGAAAAAGAAACCACATTTTATTTTAGGAGACTTAAATGATGATCTCCATAGGTCAAATGCAAAGTTAAATGGAATTAAGAAGAATGAACCAAAGCAACTCATAAACAAAACTATAAGACTAACAGAAAACACCTCATCCATATTAGATGTCATAATAACAAACAAACCCGATATCATCTTACATCGAGACGTTATCCCATGCCAAATTGCTGATCATGAACTTTGAACCATGACTTTAAATATACAGAAGCCAAAGCGACAACCAGCTATCAAAACTTATCGCGATTTAACGAACTCTGCCAACATATCATGACCAATGAATAGACACTCTTGGAGATTTTATTAACAGATGAAGTTAACAGACAAGTTACTGTTTTAACGAATGTGATAAAGAATGCCACGCTTATCAAGAGTACAAAAGCAAATCATTAAAAAAAAAAAAGTTCAAAGAATATAGACACGACTTTTCCGAAACATGGAAACTGGTAAATACACTAGTGCCTAAGAAGAAACATCACACAGACATTTGCATAAATTCCAGAAACAATACAGAACATTTAAATGACTTCTTTGCAGAAGTCGGCAGACTCACATATGAACAGACAACCGCCTCCACATTTCCACAAAACACAACGGAAACAAGGCTCACAGCAAATACTTTCAGACCACAAACAGTAGAAATAGAAACAACAATAAAACACTTGCGAGAAACAAACTCCGTATAAGAACGGATGGTATCGCTCATCGATTCATAAAGGGTAGTCTACCTACAATTGCGTACTATCTGACAGGCATTATAAATACATTTATAGTCACCGGTACTTATCCATCGTTCTGGAAACATGGCATCATAACACCTATTTTCAAATCAGGAGATAGAGATGAGATAAACAATTATCATCCTATTACTCTACTCCCAGTAATAGTTGCAAATCAATTAAAACTATTCCCGGAAGCAAATAACCCAACATGGATTTAGAAGTAAGCTATCAACGGAAACAGCATTACTAGAAATCTATAGCAACATAGACAATAACCAAATAAACTTGTTCCTCTATGTGATTTGTCGAAGGCCTTTGACAGTGTTAACCATGAAATTCTCCTCGACAAATTAAGAAATCACGGAATTGATAACTATTGGTTTAGAAATAACTTATCCGCCAGAACTCAGTCCGACAAAATACGTCAAAATCTATCATTAGACAACAAGTCTCATTTGGTGTTTCACTAGGCTCCATATTAGGCCCAATTTTATTTACTATATTTATTAATGGATTGAAGACAGCTGAAAAAAACTGCCTTCTTATTCAGTACGCCGATGACTCTGCCTCTGTAAACAGTTTAAACGAATTAATAGAAAGGACTAAACAGACTCTCATAGAAGCAAAGAATTTCTTTGATAGAAATGGCCTGAACCTGAATCCACAGGAAACGCAATTTAGTTTTATAGGCAACCCTCAAAACAAAGCCAAAATCCCTACAGATACAACTCTAGAATTCGGAGGTTGCTACATTAAACCAAGCACTTCTGTCAAAAATCTAGTAGCACACATAGACAGATACATGACATTTGAGATACATATTGAAAGTAATGGGCACTCTGATATGCCTACAGGTAAAATCGCTATAGAAACAAGAATCAGTCCTACAAACACTAGCCCTCAGTATCATTAACTACTGCCTAAACATCAGGGTTTCAACAAACAAAACACATATACAAAGAAAAGAAAAAAAATCTGTGCTGCAAGAGTAGCAATAGTAATGTATATAAATTCGACCAAATAACACCACACATAGACAAACTAAAATGGTTTAAAATCCAACAAAAATACAATTATGACACAAATATACTAATCCACAAAATGTTGTCTGCCACAACATCTTAGAAATATTTCCCATCTAAATACATTTAAAACAAAATTGAAGGAACATCTAAATTCTCAATGGCACCAGGGACTTAAACATCAAGCCAAGCACGGTATGTCAGTCACTTGTAATGTTAATACGTTGTCTATATTGGCTACACATCTACTTCATATTGTTAATACTATATTATTACACCATGTAATTACTAATGTAAAAAGAATAACCATTGTAATCAATCAGGGTTCAAACTTGTACCACTTGTATCTTGCGATGTGCTTTACAATGCCTTACATCAGAACATGGTGGCTACTTCGGTTTGCGTATGACCCGAGGCCTCACGACACTGCAATCCTTCCGATGAGAAATGCAACAAGGGATATGCGTTTGAGTATCCGGCCCCGGTGTTGCAATCGATGGTGTGATATTGCTATCATAGCTGACATCTTTCCCACAGTGTAATGCGCGTTTCTATGTACTTTTGTGCTTCCCTTTTGTTCTGTCTTTTATCCCTGGGGGTTTGTCTTCTCATTGCAGATACCTTTCCGTTTTGTTTTATCCTCTTACTCGTTCTTCTTCCTGTTTGATTCTTCCCAGGGATGCAGGCCAGTGGACCTTTTGCAGGCCTTCCATAGATTGGTTCAACACCTGCAGGACAAGACTAGGTGGAGTGGGCAAGTGGTGTCTTTGTTCACACTTTCTTGCTAATGACACGCTATGCAGTTTCAGCTGTTTACGTTTCACTCAGGAGAATTTTAATCCGCTCCTGCCAGTCGCTTGGGCATTTCAAGGCTTTCCCATCGACCTCTACCAGGGAAATCGGTTTCGATACTATTAATATTCATGATACTGCCAATGATAATAATGATAATTCTTATACTGATATTGATGGTAATAACGACAAGAGTAGGAATAATACTTAGTCATGATTTCCTTTCATTACTATCAGATTCCCATCAAGCCGCCCTCCTTTTCAGAAAGTCTGTAGCCGGCAGTGACAGGAATGCATTCTCCAGGCTGGCCATCATTCAGCATGTGCCATGAGCACCGGTAAAATCGCCCTTGTATTTTTTATAAAAACCAAATCATATATAATAATGTAACGAACTGTTGCAGATGTTCCATGAGGTTTATTCTACACATGCACATATATGAACTAATATGTTGCCCCGCCTCCGATCCCTTCCTGCCCCACGCACAGGTTGGGTCACCTGCCCCCCCCCCACCCCCTCCCTCTTCCGCATGTGCTCCGATTCCACGAAACTCACAAACTCTAACACAAATTTCTAATAAAACTGCACAACATAATAAGCTTTACATTTTTAAAACAAATATCATATTGATATTCATTCAACTACAAAATAATGCTAGTGAGAGCCAAGCATAAAGTAATCATTAAAGTGAAAGTAATCTAGACTCATTTTCTTGGACATCTGCTTTGCCAAAGAAAAAACAAAATGACCTAAGTAGTGATATTAACAAGCAGTATATCGTTTTGGTCTGTGTATGCATGTACTTGCGTGTGCGTGTATGCATGTGCGTGTGCGTGTGCGTGTGTGTATGTATGTGTGTGTGTGTATGTGTGTGTATGTGTGTGTGTGTATGTGTGTGTATGTGTATGTATGTGTGTGTGTGTATGTGTGTGTGTGTGTGTGTATGTGTGTGTGTGTGTGT
>NW_028234424.1:28739566-28757066 GCF_977035675.1 Penaeus japonicus
ATCATCACCATCATTATTGTTGTTGGTACTACCATTATTATCATCATTATTACTTTTATCATTGTATATTTTATCATAATCACAATTATTATTATCATCCTCATTATTATTATTAATTATAATCACTATCATTATCATCATCCTTATTCATATTATTCTTATTATTTTTACTATCATTAACATAATCATTTTTATGTTATCAGTATCATTATTATTATCATTATTATTTATATAGTTATTGTCATTCTTAAAATCATCATCATTATTATCATTAATGTTATAATCATTATCATTATTATCATTATTGTTATAATCATTACCATTGTCATCATTATTGTTATAATCATTATCATTATTATCATCATATTTTTTATTGTTATTGTCATTGTCATAATCATCATCATTACCATTATCATTCCCATCATAGCTACCATTATTATTGATATCATCATTATTATTATTTTTTTTTTTTCATTATGATAATGATAACGATAATTTTATATGATATAATGAGAATGTAATATCATGATGATGATAATAATGATAATATTGGCAATGATAATAGTATTACTGATGAATAATAATCAATAATATGATTGATGATAATAGCAGTTATGAAAATTATGATGTTTCATGGTGATAGTAATATTCATAATGATGATGATATTAACAAAGATAATAATAACAGTGATAACAATGCATTATTAAGAATGATAATAAAAAGCAGGATTAGCATTATTGTAATGATAATGATAATAATAATTATCAAAGTTTAGGTATAAATTTCGCCAATAAGTATAACAAAATATATAATGATCATCAAACTCATCACTTCCTTTCCACGGCTTAAGGGTCGAGGTATAACTCATGAAAATAAACCGACTAATACAATTGAAGTTGAAGTAACAGTTGAAGTTATTAACGTTTTCCAACAGATCTGTTCCAACCTTTCGTCTCACCACGAGGAGAACATTCGTGTACAAAAGGAGCTCAGCATCTTCACTTTCTACAACAGCATAATCATGTCAGTAATTCCGTTCGTTATTGTGCTGTTCATGGGCGCCTGGAGCGACAGATACGGAAGGAAGGTAAAGTTTGTACTTGGCCTGAGATGTTGTTAAGTTTAGGACAACTTCTAATTAGAATATTGTGGATGTATCTTCATTTCTTTTGTTTATTTGATTATTATTATTATTATTATCATTATTATTATTGTTATTATCATTATCATTATTATTATTATTAGTAGTAGTAGTAATAGTAGTATCATTATTATTATTATTATTATTTACCAAGTTGCTAGTTATGTTTCAGGAAGATGGTTCAAACCAGAATCATCTTCTTTGCCCTGTTCTTGTGTTTCGTGTGCCGTCAGATCCCCTTACTCCTGACCTTCTCCGGCCACCTGTTCTACGCAGGCGGTTATCTTCTCAACAACTGGCAGAGCGCTTGGCCCGTCGAGTTCGTTTACCTCGTGACCTTCTTGGAGGCGTTCGGAGGTGGCTACATGTGCCTGCTCTCCATCGCCACCAGTTACATCAGCGACGTTTGTTCAGAGGAGAGCCGCACGTCCAGGGTCAGTACGGCGACCTCGTTCTGGTACCTGGGAGGGCCTCTTGGCACCCTGCTCGGTGCTGTCGTCTTGAGCCGCGGCGGTTACAACCTGGCACTCGGCCTCGTCTTCCTGGCGTACGTCTCGGCCATAAGCTATATCTTGATGTTTATCAGAGAGAGTCACGGCCCGTTTGCCCGGACGGCCGTCGGGGTCAAAGGTCGAAGTCCAGACGAGAATCAAGGCATAAAGAGAGAAGAGGTCGCGTCTCGGAAGATGTTTACTGACTTCTTCAACTGGCGGCGAATGTTCGAGAGTTTCAAGACGGCATTTCGGAAGCGCGAAGGGAATGCCAGGACCATCTTGGTCGTTGTCATCATCTGCAACATGTTGTGGAGAATGTCTCGAGGTAAGTCATGCCAAGGCGATTGTGATTATAACACCTAACAAGGGTGTGTGTGGGGGAGGGGGCGATATTTGACCATAGGACATACGAATGCGAAATTGTAGAAAATGTAGAAGACCAAAGACGCGTTGATTCTGGCACTTATAAGCATTTCAGATAATCTCTCTTTACAGGGTTCTACGTGTATATGTTTGTGAGGAGAGCTCTACATTGGGATGCTACTGATTTTGGGTATTATCTCACGTACCGCAATCTGATCGCTGCTGCAGGTAACTGTGCTATTGTATCATTGAAAATGATTATAGTATCTATATCATTACCAGGAAGAATAATTACACCATCGGCACTATACATATGTGTATATGTGTATGTGTGTGTATACACACACATACACACACACGTACACATACACTCACACACACACACACATATACATATATATACATATACCTATATATACACATATATATGTCACTGTTCCAAAAACAAACGTATGCTCGTGGTCCTTCCGACAGGCTCGCTCGTCCTGGTGCCTCTCCTGACTCGCCTCGTGTCCGTTGGCGACTCGCTCCTGGTGATCTTGGGCTCAGTGTCCATCGTGGGCGAGTACGGGTGCTACGGCTTCATCTCCGGCGTGAGTCAGAAGCTGCTCATGTGGCTGGGACCGCCCATTGGGGTCATGTCAAACGCTAGCGTCATTGCCTTCCGCTCCATGTCGACCAAGTTGGTCTCTGCGGAGGAAAAAGGTAAGACCAGTGAATTTCATTTATATATGTGTGTGTGTGTGCATGTGTGTGTGTGTGTGTGTGTGCATGCATCCATACTTATATGTATATGTATGTGTGTGTGTGTGTGTCGCTGTTTTGTGTCTGTGTGTGCATGTGTGTATGTATATGTGTATATATATATATATATATATGTATACATGCATAGATATATTATACATATATATGTACTCTCTCTCTTTCTTTTATATTATTATATATATATATATATATATATATATATACATATATATGTATATATATGTATATATATATATATATGTATATATATATATATATATATATATATATATATATATATATATATATATATATATATGCATATGCATATGTGCGATGGTGTGTTGCATACACAAAGTCTTATTTCTCTTCTAAAAATACCACTAAAATAAGTCGCAGCAAACGACACCAAACGCTCCCAAGCCGCTCCATGAAGGTGCTCGTCTGCATGCCTTCCAGGTCGCATCAGCGCTGTACTGGCTGCCCTCTACGGCCTCATGCCCATGGCCGGGTACGCAGTGTATGCCCCGATCTATTACAACACCGTCGAGAATTTCCCCGCGGTGCAGTTCTTCTTCGCAGCTGGGGTCAACGTCCTCATCATGCTGTTTTTCATGTGAGTTTGTGAGGCTTTTTTTGTTCGGGTTTGGTGTTTAAATTCAGAGGTTATGTTCGCTTCGAGTTTTGCATTCTTTCTTTCTCTTTCTCTCTTTTTTCTCTTGTCTTCTTCTCTTCTCTTTCTCATAGTCTTTCTTATCTTTTCTCTTTTTTTCTCTCTCTCTTCTTCTGATCTCTCTCTATGTTTCTTTCCCATTAGATCTTGTTTTCTTTTCTCTCTTTTCTTCTCTCTCTCTCTCTTTTCTTCGCTTTTCTTTCTTTGTTTCTTTCTCATCTCTTCTTTATTTTTCCATTCTCTCATTGATTCTCTCTCTTTCTCTTTCTTTTTTCTCTCTCTCTTTCTTCAAAAGCAAATGCATCAATTCTACAAATTTCCTCATTGCTAAATAAGGTTTCATTAATAATTAAAAAAACAGTTAAAATAGGATAATTAAACATAAAAAAATATTCCTCTTGCAGCGCAATCCAGATCGTTTATGCATCCAAAGTTGCCAAAGAAACTACTGAACTCGAAGGAAAGGCGAAAAATGATCAGATATCTCATACGAAAGATTCTCATGCGAAAGATTCCGATACGAAAGATTCTACACTCACGCTCTCAAGCACCACAAGCAGCGTTATCCAGGAAGAAATTGGTTGAGGCATCATAGAAAACGGAAGTTCACCTGGACTGAAGAAAACATGATAAGGGTATTCGGTATCATCGTTGAAGTTGCACTTGAAGTTGTATTTGTTTGTTGTTTTTGTCTATGTTATTGTTTTTGTTATCATTGATTGATAAGATGATAATAAACTTGCCTGGAGGATAAATGGATATTTTTATATTCTTAGGAATGTTCTTGTTATCATTAGTCACTTATTTTTTTCGGAGACGTTGAATATTGCTCTTACTTTGTATGATCTTTCCGGATGCGAAATCCTACGGGAATATTAATCACTTGTCCTACTAATCTCATCACTATTGGAAGTTTATGATAAATGTTCCTCGGGTGATGATTGTGAGTTTAATTTTGCAGAAAAAAGGGTAAATTAGCTCAAACAAATTTTTAATAATCAAATTGCATAAAAAAATGCAATTTCTATGAAGTTTTTAAATCAACTTAAGCAAATCTTAAATGATACAAGGTTATGCAATCCAGCCTTCATTTGTTTCAGAAGACAGAGTAAAGTTGAATAATAATCAGTCTCCATATCAATTATTTGTTTATTTCTGGAGTTTCCAGTTAATTAGCAGACGTTGAATTAATAATGTGTTTTTACTCGTGACTATTATTAATACGAGTGTTATTCATCATATGACTAACTTTTTTTCATTTTATATTCATTCGACTTGTATCAGTCATAATTCGTATAAAGTAAATCGTTGAAGTGTATATATAGAGAAAAATAGATTTAAAAACATACAGACTAGTTTTAAGCTTTTTTTTTACTGTATGTTATCGTATTTACTATGTCATCTTCATATTGTGATGATTATCATGATTTGTTATCATTATCATTATAACTATAACTATAATATTTCAGCATCAGTAGCGTTATTTGCAACATACGTAGTTGCAAGATGATCTTTAGTAGTGATATCATTGTTACTACTGTTATCGTAGCTGTTGTAACTGTTATTATGTCCATTAAGATCGCCACTAAGATAATAATCACTTGTATCATTATTATTATTTTGCCATTCATTTACACATTGCAAAGTGTAAACCTTTATTAGTGGCAATGTGAAGAGAAACTAGATTTTTCTTCGTTGCATTCTTTATTCCGACTCGCGTGCATATGTAGAGAGGTACAATATACTGCGGGTTTGTTTGTTGTTTAGTGTTCGTGTGTTACTGTTAGGGTTAGTGTTATTGTTAGTGTGTGTGTGTGTGTGTGTGTGTGTGTGTGTGTGTGTGTGTGTGTGTTTGCGTGCGTGTGTGCGTCTGTGTGTGTGAGCAAATAGTAAAATAAAAGAACACTGACATACACGACTGTTGTAGGTGTACATCCCTGTGATATTAAGAAGGTCAGCCATTTGGATTATCTAGACATCGCCAAGTCAAGGAAGTGCCTTATCAAGTCAGGAGCCGTCGGTCGCAATTAGTCAACATGCTCAACACGGGGCCCTTGAGTGCTAGTCCCCTTGACGAGATGCTCCACTATGAAAACCAAAGTCGCCAGCACTATGCCTGCAAAACGCAACAAGTTATCAGTCTGTGTCAGCTGACTTCCTCCGCCCTCTTCGTCACTGTTTGATGTGCGTGGCCTCTCACCTCCTGTGTAGAGGCAGAAGATACCGTAGAAGTCCCCGAGCTCTAGAGGGCGCAGTTCCGTTGAAGCGGAGGTTGAAGAGAACGGTTTGTTGAAGCAGATGGTGCCGTTGGGGATCTGCGAGTGTATTAGGTACTGCAGGATCCCGAACTCCTTCAGACCCTGGATGCTACCACGAACAGATGGTTATGATAGTGACACTAATACGACTGATCTAACATAATAATGAAGCCTTAAAAGTCTGTAAAAACCGGGAAAATAAAGGCTCAGATAAGGAAATGCTTTGTCTGAAAAATGTTCTTTATGAACAATTCCAAATGAAAATATAAGCTGATGTGATGTGATCAATTAAACTACACTTGAAATTTTGATTGAAAAATTGATTTCTACGATCTTTCTTATCATCATCACAATTGCTATTATGGTTGTTTTCATTATTACTACGATTAACGTTACTATGATCATGATTATCAATATATTCTATAATTGTCATTACTGAAGTTGTCACAACTTTTGTTTTATTTCATTGTTATCATTATCTTTATTGTGGTTGTTCTTGGTATTACCTTTAGTATCTTGTTATCATCATCTGTATGAACATTATCCTACAAGATGACTTTCATCATCAATTCATAACCATTAGCATAACCTTCTTTTAATTATTATTTGCCATCATTATCATTACCATTCCCATTACCAATATCACAATCATCATCACCATCATATATACCATTTCATTAGCATCAATACCAACAGAAATCCAATATAAACTTACACGAAATCGATCTTCGGTTTGAGAGCAGAGCCTTTCGGAAAACCCAGAGAGACTGACGTGCTGTACATCCCGCCCCGCGCCGTGTACAAGCGGCATTTTCCATGCTAGGTAAGGGAGGGGGGGGGGCAGGTTATACTGTAGATGGGGGATTATTAATGCAAATTTTACCTCCCTGACCGGGACTCGATCCCGGGTCGTCAGAGTGACAATCCCTGCTACTGACGACCCGGGATCGAGTCCCGGTCAGGGAGGTAAAATTTGTATTTCTATATTAAATGCGTTACTGCATTCTATCATCTGTCTCACATGGGGGATTATATTACATGCGGGGGATTTGCACAATGAGGTTATCTGTTTGGTGGCAATTAGCGGCTGAAATGAGGCTTAAACGGTGGTGATGTGTTTCGGAAATTCTGTATTCATTGAAGTGCGTGGAGTTGAAGAATTTCAACTTGACGCTCGAAAATATCTACCAATATTTCGCAAACATTTATCAAAGAAATTCATAAAAGGACATTAATAACAACACAAGTTACATAACGAACTTACAACCGAGAAATCGATGTGATGCAACCAACTCTGACCTGACGCAGAGGCTATGCCAGCGAACCTTCCGGCAAGGACTTCCTTGACTGCCAACCAGATGTTGGAATTGACATGTGACTTCGCTCGGATCTTCGCCAGCATGCTGTTCGGGTTGGCTTCCTACGAGAAGATTTGAGGAGAGGAAATAGTAAAGGGGGAGCTTTTTGATGACGATATATGAGCGATTGTACTGCTTAGGTCGAGAACCATGCGAACGCAATCCTCTGTCTTTATTTCTCTCTGTATATCTGTCTGTTTCTCTCTCTCTCTCTCTTCCTTCTCCCTCTCACTCACCCGTGACGCGACTTCTAGCACTCCGCCCAGGATGAGTTGGCCAGGCAAGTCCACCTCGGCGAACTCCTCGAAGTTGTCGAACGGGAGGACCACCTTGGGGAGGATGAGCATGGCCTTGAGGTTGGAGCGGTACACAGTGCCAACGATGAGGGTCGCCAGGAGCCACATGCCCGCCACCACGCGCACGGGGACGTTGCGTGGCTCCCATGGCACGGCTGAAAAATAGCACAGCTTGTAACGTCAACTTATTTACGATGGGACCAAAAACCTGGCCATATTCAGTAGCTACTACTAGGAGACGGAGGTCCCTGACTGAGTAAATAGTAAAGTGAGGGCGATTATTGCAATGAAAACGATCAAGGATAAGCAATGAGCAACTAAATCAATCCTTACATTGAGCGAATAGACATGACACAGTCCACAGAACGGCGTGGTAAACTTGCGATGAAATACCATCCGATTTGAGTTTGGATCCGGAGACTCCCTGCTTTTGCTTGGATTTGCCTTTGCTCCTGCATTGAAGCAAGAAATACGTGAGCATCAATATCATCAATGCTTTATTCATTGTAGCTATTATTATCATGTATGGAAACAAGGACTGGACGTGTTCTTTTATCTGATCATTATTATCATTATGATTAGCAGTTATCATATATATATATATATATATATATATATATATATATATATATATATATATGGGTATGATTAGCATTATGATTGTTATTGTAATATTAACATCATTATCTTCCTTGTTATTATCACTTGTATTACATGTATTATCATTACTGCCATTATCGCCATAATCATATTCATTATCCTCATCATATCACTACTAACGCTATCATTCTTAAGGGCATCACGAGTCATCATTGCCATTAGCTCGAGTACCATATCAATCTCAGTACAACTTTCACGAACAGCGAAATCCACTTATCAAATATTTCAACACAACCCAAAATACATTCAATTATCAGATACCTTAACCCTACACAAACTCCATCCACTTGTCAAATACCTTAACACAACACACACTCCACCACTTATCAAATACCTTAACACAACACACACTATATCCACTTATCAAATACCTGAACACAACACAAACTCCATCCACTCATCAAATACCACAACACACACTCCATCCACTTATCAAATACCTCAACATAACACAAACTCCATCCACTCATCAAATACCTCAACACAACACAAACTCCATCCACTTGTTAATTATCTTAACACACAACACAAACCTGAACAATTCATCGCAGCACATTTAGCCACGCCTCTCGCTCACGTTGTAGGCCTACCAATATCGATAAACTTATTGATAAGAGATAACCTACGCCAGAGTTCAGAAGAAGTCCCAGATGAGAATGAATGTGATTTACATTTCGATTTGCATCTTCAGTTAGCGGGATAACTAGTAAATAAAAAGCGTCATGTAACTGACCATTATGGAATTATTCTTTTCACATTCTCATACAATTACACATTCTTATACAAATACAAGTCACCTTAGTATGAAGGAGGCACCGCATTCAGAGAAGAAGACGGCTGTACACATCAACAGCGTGCTCAGGAACAATGCAAGCCACATCTGCACGTGGAAGGGTCATTGGTCAGGTTTTGCATTTGAGACGTCTTTTCACAAGACAAGAGTTCATTCAGCCTTTCGACTAAAGATCTTCATCTACATATTCCCGATGAAGAGTCTAAATCGAAATATTAGATAAATAATTTTTTAGTGTTTTAATTCAAGGCCTTCAATAATGCTATGCTAATATTGTCTAATACCAAGTTAATATTGTGACAATAAATTCACATTAGGGATAATCTTATTTCTGTTCTAATGCTATGTTCCAGTACAAAAGTGACACTCTCTCGTACCCTACTTTTAGTAAGAAACTAATCTTACTTGAAGCTTTGCAACATCAGCATAACGTGATAAATATACATACATATATATATATATATATATATATATATATATATATATATATATATATATGTGTGTGTGTGTGTGTGTGTGTGTGTGTGTGTGTGTGTGTGTGTATATATATATATATATATATATATATATATATATATATATATATATATATATATATATATATATATAGAAATGAAACTCAGTGGAACTGAAAACACGAAAGGCAATGTATTGGAGATGTTTCTTTGGATTTGTTTCGGTCAAAAACAGACATGTACAAGATAAAACGCAAGTATCCTCACCGTCAGAGTGAAAGGCTTGACAAAGCCAGCAACATCTGCCTCGGGGGTCGGTCGCTTGAACGACATTCGGTGTTCGTCGACGATAAGAAATTCGCTAAATTCAACGAACTGATAGCGAAAGTAGTCGACCGACATCGGCACCATCGACATGTCCGCTTCCTGGGGGATTTCAGGAGGCCGAGATTCAGAAGGCAAGAAGACATGAATGCCAAACGTGATGTAAATTCAGACAAGTATATGCAGGCAGTACTCTAGCAGATAAAGCAAGAACTGAACGAGATCAAAGGAGGCGAGGCACATAATCTAAACATTCATTGCCATAATCAATCTGTAACAAGAACGATAAAAGAACAACACAGAAAGGAATCCCTCTCCAGCACTACTGACCGACCGGTTGAGCATTCCAATAATTCCGGTGAGAGAGCCGTTGTCCAACTTGGATCCGAAGTCCAGATCTGCGGGCGCATCCACTTCATAACTAGCGGTTGTCAATGAGGTTGTTTTACCATCATAGTTGGGTCATTTAGGAGAGAGGGTAGGTTATTAAGATGAAAGCGGATTAAGTGATATTTAGTCCTTGTTTATCATTATTATTATGATCAATATCATTATCACATTATCATAATAATCAAAATCATTAATCTTTCATAACTCTAATGTGTTATATTTTATATATCATTAATTGATATACCTAATATCGTTGGGTATTATGATCAACATAGCATTAATCTTGTCCCCATTATCATTCTCATGGAAATGTAAACAAATGAACAATTACTCACCATATTCCGAATTTCTTCGCAACTATATCCATCAGTGTCTTTAAGACACCGACGGCCGTTGATGGAGCTTTTTTGTCATCCCATATGACCCACGGACCCCACTGGACAAAGAGAGAGAGAGAATGAGAATGAGAGAGAGAGAGAGAGAGAGAGAGAGAGAGAGAGAGAGAGAGAGAGAGAGAGAGAGAGAGAGAGAGAGAGAGAGAGAATAATTCCAACGAAAAGATGAAGGAGGAGAGAAAGGAAAATATTACGGGGAAGGGAAGGGCATATATAGGAGAGAGGTAATAATTCAGGTGAAAAGAAATAGACATATAGACAGATCTGACACTTGAATACCAATTGTTAAAAGAAACAGTAGTAAACGACTTACAGATAGAATGAGCACCCGCAAACAGCCTCCAGTGCCTGACATTTTCCAAGAACAGGATGTCAGTCAGAACTTTTGAGGTCAGCAATATATCAGCTCTCGTTGTACCGGGCGTAAACTGACAAGGGTAATTAAACCTTTTATTAAATGTATATTAATTAATAAAGGTACATGCCAGCATGAACGGTAAAGCGATAGAAAGAGATGAAAGCCACTTAAAATGTATATTAATTGTACCATCAACTATTCTACGAAAGATATGTCAGTGATTTTCAATATTTATCATTAGCGTTCCACTCGCTTTTATCAAATTTATAATTTATAGTTACCAAGGAACGTGACTACACATCCGTTCTCAGAATGTGTCTCACCTTCAGCTGTAGAGCCTGCCTGTCGATACGGCTGGCAGCACTACAGTAAACCTTTATTCTGCAAGCGCCTGTGTACAACCACGAGATCAGACTTGATCCCGGCCTTTTGTATACGTCATGCGTACGAGGTATGCATTGATTAGTGGTCAGTAAGCAAATACATAAAGGCCAAACGAAATCTTGTCGACCTTTCATTGCGTCAACTAGAGAATATTTTTCCCCTCATGACTATGGGTCCCCGAAGAAATTTTTATTTCATCTCTCTTTACTCCGCTATCTCTCTCTCTCTCTCTCTCTCTCTCTCTCTCTCTCTCTCTCTCTTTCTCTCTCTCTCTCTCTCCCTCTCTTTCTCTCTTCAGTCTACCTCTTTCTCTTTCTCTTCCTATCCCCGCTCTCTATCCCTTTCCCTCTCCCTCTGCATATCTCTCTCTCTCTCTCTCTCCCTCTGTATATCTCTTTCTCTGACTCTCTCTCTCTGACTCACTCTCTCTCTCTCTCTCTCTCTCTCTCTCTCTCTCTCTCTCTTTCTCTCTCACTCTCTCTCTCTCTATCTCTCTCTCCTTCTCTCTCTGCATCTCTCTCTCTCTCTCTCTCTCTCTCTCCTTTCCCCTCTCTCTCTCTCTGCATATCTCTCTCTCCTCCCCCCCCCTTTCCCCTCTCCCTCTGTATCTCTCTCTCTCTCTCTCTTTCTCTCCTACCCTCTTTCCCCTCTCTCTCCCTCTCCTTCTGTATATCTCTCTCTCTCTTCCACTGCATATCTCTCTCCCTTTCCCTCTCTAACCCTTTCTCTCTCTTTCTTTCTCTATTTATCTATCTATCTATCCATCTATCTCTCTATCTCTCTCTCTCTCGTCTTCGAAACAATAACAAACCGCCGCTGCGAGCTCTTCATATTCATGTGATTTTCATTGGATATTTGTGGTCTCCAACCTGAAATTGTTGCGGTGATCAACATAAAGATTCAGTGAATCTTTACACAATAATTAGCTCTACTTTGAGATTGAACTTAGCCAGAAAATTAGAAGAAATTAAGCCCGACCAACGAACATACCTCTAGTCTGGAAGGCTTATATTTAAGCATGCGCAGAGCGCTTGTGACGTCATGAATACGTCATAGGGCATTGAGTTTTATGCTGCCTGGAGCCCTCTGGCCCTGTCTCACTGAAAGACCTTGAGGATGATCTAGAATGAATGATGAAGATGATATGACTGATGCGCTGATCTCGGGAGATGAGATGTTAGTACCGTCTGTCAAGAGGCCCATCTCCTACTCAACAATAATAGTGAACCTTCATCCTCTATTGCCAAGTCCTCCAGTCGAAAGAAATCTGACCCTGAAAACAGCTCTTTCCACATCATGTCTACGAATCAGTTGCTAAGTGCCATTACACCCCCGGCATTCGCCCCAAGGGCTGACTATGCTAAGCTCTTGTTCAAGGACAACCCCTCAGTGGATATAAAGCTTCGATGGCTGTCAGAAATTACACAAGGATTTCATCCTGACCGAGACTAGGTTGAGGTTAAGATGGCTTCGATTCCATCTCCCTTTGTCTACATCTCCCGCCGGCGTTCGGACACCATTGACAGTGTGATAAGAGGAGGGTTGCTCTCTCCACGAGATTCGACTCACCAGAACTGCCACGCAAGTTTCCAACATATCTCCTTACACGCTAACCTATTTGCACTGATCCAGCTTTGCACAAGGAGCTTCCAGGAATTCACAAAGCCCGTCGATTCTTTCAGAATGGAACACCCATCAACCGGCTTGTAATCACTGCAGCCTTCCTAAGCCGCCACCATTTAGTACTGCCTTTACCTTCCTTCCCTGTCAGCCTCTTGCGAGTTTCGTAAAATTAAGGATGACCAACAGTGGTGCTATTGCTCTGTATCAGAATGGTGTGTATACTGCTCTGAGCTACATGACACACAAATGTGCCCTCCCCCAACACCCAGCCTTTCCTCCAAGTCGGAATGTTTTCCGAACAGTGGCGGCTTTAAATAGAATCATAGGGCAAGGTGCGATATGTCAAGATCCGATCCCCCTCATCCCCAAAGCATAGGTCAACCGCGAACTCTCTCTCCGTCAGACCGTAACCAGACATGCAAAATAAGACCAGGCATGAAGCTTCTACACAGGTATCCCCTAAACGAAGCTCCAAGAAGAAACAAAACAAGAAGAACAAGCAAGAACAACTCGATCCCAACCGCCACTGGGAGGAAACAGCTCAGCATCAGATGGAAGGAGCCTCCAGCAGGGCAATCAGTCATAATCAATAATTATGCTGAGAAAACAAGAGTCAATCAAGAAACAACCAAACAAACACAATCTAACCAAGACGACGATAGCGACGAAGGCTATGTCAAAGTCGTGTCAAGGAACAATGACCCACGATTACTACACCAGTTTCACAGTGTCAGCACGGGGAAAGGACATAAAGCCCGATATTTTCATAAACTCAGACGCTTTTCCCGCAAATGTGAAAGTGTTTTTAAACAAAGACAAATGCAAGAGCAACCAAAACGTTTGACCAGGCATCTTCGTCAGCAGTGCCTGTGACCAGATCGCACGATATTATAAAAATAGAAGACATCAACGCACAATCTCTCCTCGGACACTTAGACGAAATTAAATTGGTAATTGAAGAGAGAAACATAAACAGTCTGTGCATCGGTGAAACATGGCTCCACCAGGATATGGTTAGTAATTTCATAACCGTTCCAAATTTCAATATCTATAGGTGCGATGCAGGGCGTGGAGGAGTATGTAAGTATGTACGGGATAACCTGAAATCAACCATGATGTCTCCTACAGCAGTTAATAATACTGCTGTCTGGGTTACCGTACAGAGCAAAATGCTTCCTTTCATTATTATTGGCGTTATCTGTAGGTATCCTCATACAACTTCAGAATCTTTTGAATACATAGAACAAGTCTCTAGAGAAATGTCATTGAAAAATAAACCATTCTTTATCTTAGGTGATACAGATGATGATTTGAATAAATCTAATGCTAAATTAGCTAAGATAACAAAGAAAAAAAATATAGATAAACCTACACGTATTACAGAAAACACCTCATCCTTATTAGATGTAATAATAACTAACAGGTCAGATATTATCCATCATACGGATATCATCCCGTGACATACTGCTGACCATGAACTTCTCACTCACATCAAATATAAAGAAACCAAAGTGACCACCGATAACAAAATCATTTCGTGACCTTATGCATTATAACCTTCAATCATTCATCGAGCTCATCTGATCTAAAGAGACGACGCTCTTAAATATCTTATCAACAGATGATGTAGACAAGCAGGTAATTATCCTTACGGAAGTGATTAAAAGCAGTATTGACGCGTTGGAACCTTATTAAAGCGAACCGCCGGACGTCCCCCTGCTCCATGGATAGATGACATCAAGACGGTTATTAAAGACAGAAATAATGCCCACCATAGTCTCAAAAATAACAGAAATGACGTCGCCCTTCAAGCAGATTATAAAATAAAAAAGAAAAATTTTAAACTTCATACAAAGTGCAAAAACAAAGTATTTCAGAAACAGATTTATAGAATATAAAAACAATTCGGATAAAACATGGAAAATTATTAAATCAATAGTACCTAACAATAAACACCACACTGATAATCGTACAAATTCTACACAAAGCACAGAGCATTTTAACGACTTCTTTTCAAAAATAGGAAAACTAACTTATGAACAAACAAATGCGTCTACATTACAACAAAATATTGATCAGGCTATGCCTACATCTAATATTTTCAGACCACAACCAGTTGATGTGGAGACTATTATCCTAGTAATAAAACACCTTCGTGAAACAAATGCTGAGGGAGCAGACGGTATTGCTTTGCGCTTTATTAAGGATAGTCTACCGGCAACCGCACATTATCTGGCGGTCATAATTAACACTTACCTGGTCACTGGTGTGTTTCCGTCGCTTTGGAAACATAGAATAGTAACACCAATTTTCAAATCGGGAGATATAGACGATGTTAATAATTACCGCTCTATTACAATACTCCCTGTACTGTCTAAAGTTCTTGAGAAAATTGTAGCAAATCAACTAATGAGTTTCCTGGAGGCCAATAACCTATTGTTTAAAAATCCCCACAAAACTCAATGCATATTCATAGGCAGTCGACAGAACATTGCTAAAATTCCCATCGACACAACCATAGAATTTGAAGGCCATCCTATCAAACCAAACATTTCAGTGAAAAATTTAGGAGTACACTTGGACAGATACATGACTTTTGAAACACATGTTGATAACATACACAGGAAAGTAATGGTCACATCAATATTTCAAATCACATAAAAAATCAAATCACTACGGGTACTAAAATTATGGTTGTGCAAACACTAGCTACTAGCATAATAAATTACTGCTCAAATGTTTGGGGTTCAACCAACAAAACCCAAATACAAAAAGTACAAAAATTACAAAACTTTGCTGCAAGAGTTGCGGGTAATGTTTGTAAATTCGATCACATTACCCCACATATACAAAAATTAAAATGGTTAAAAGTTCATCCTAAGTGCAGTTATGATACCTGTCTCTTTACCTACAAATTGATACATGGACTCTATCCACCATGGTTATTCCCCCTGCAAACTGTAGGGAATATAGTTGGCATCCAAACACGCCAGGTAAATTCCCCATTTGTAAAAAGATCAAATACAGAAAAAGGAGCTAGACAGATGCAAATTCGTAGACCGAAAATGTGGAACTTGTTGCCAGATAACATTAAAGACATTAACAACTTTTGTAATTTCAAAACAAAATTGAAAGAACACCTCTTTACTCTTCAAGTGTAAATATATATGTATTTATGTAAGAATAACCATTGTAATTTATGGAATAAAGTGTTTGAATTTGAATTTGAATTCCTCTGATTCGTCCCTCAACAGAGCCAGACACCTAACTCTGGAAATACCCCCGATGTCATCAACTGGGGTCAATGTCTGGCATACTGGCTGCCCATGTCGTAAGGCTGTCATTGCACCCACTGCCACAAGCACAGCTACTCATGTTATAAATTCACCACCACTACCAACACCTCAAAATGTGACATCCTCTTTCTCACTGGTAACTACACTTCATAATGCTTTCACCAACCTCCAGACTCGCGTTGCCTCACTCACAGTCGTTTTGACAAAACTGAAACTCATCTTGATAATATGGTCAACAAGCAAGCTGCATTTGTGACTATTGATGTAATGGCTGAATCCTAAACAGTCATCATCAATTCCATAAACAGAGCTCAACAACATTGCCTCTCACCTCGAGAACCTGACAGCCCTACCTGAGAAGGACTTCTCACAAGGTACAAAGCCCAGTACTCCCTGTATCACCGCTTCCACTTCATTTGGCCATCCTTCCCACATTAAAAAGAAATGTTCGATAAAGTGAAGCTACATATTATCTGGAATGCATGTAGAGATCAAGGGATATATTTTTAATCATCACCCTGACATCATTTTCATCCAGAAAATGCTTTACCCACATAAGAAGCTCCCTCTCTCAGTGCCTCATCACTTATATTCACTCCTCCATCCAACATCGATTCGTCCTAAACTCAGCAGATGATCACACTACCCTCCAACTCATTGAGGGTACTGTTGGATGCGGCAAAATACAATTGTGTAATGTGCACTCTGCCCTAGGCGGTATAGATCCAGCCACCCTTTCAGCCCCCACCACCCGTGGCATGATTTACATGGGGTATTTTGCTGCTTGTCACCTTGCTTTAGGAGATCTTTCCGGTACTGTAAATCGAAATGGAACTCAACTTCTGGAGTACATTCACCTTAATCATATAACTCGCTGGAATATTGCTGGTGCTACACACGCTCAAGGAGGAATTTTAGATCGCATCCTTACATGTGGACTTGTAGCTTCCCAAGTGAAATGTACATCAGTTCCGACACTCTTCTCTGACCATATTGGCCTCAGCATTCAATATATCCGGACTCGCATTGCAATCCCACCAAAATACCATCCTCCATACATCTCTTTCAGGACTAAACTTCATGTTTGATCCCATTACCCTGAAAAATTATATTCCTCACCTGTTGGTGCCACACATGATTTTTACACTCGATATGTCAGCAAGCCACACATCAGGAATTGTGTCAGTGCCTACAGATAGACGCTGGATAATCGTATCACTCAAGCAGAGAGAAAGGCAACAAAAACTGGCCTAGCATTTATAAGACGACCAAATCTTGAGATGCTGCACCACTATCAGTTATCAAGATATGACCTGATTGCTCTACAATTGCCATGTGCAAACAGAGTCATGGCACAAACTGACAAGCAACAATAATAAACAAGCGTTGGGTCGATGTGGCGCATTATAAATAAAGTTGTGAAGAAACCTCCAAGTGCACTCCACCACAGCCCAGCTCAGTATTCACAGGATCTGATTAATGAATGGTCAACAC
>NW_028234424.1:28762066-28764566 GCF_977035675.1 Penaeus japonicus
TCTCTCTCTCTATCTCTCTCTCTCTATATAATATATATATATATATATATATATATATATATATATATATATATATATTATATATATATATGTATATATATATATATTATATATATATATATATATATATATATATATATATATATGTACATATACACTTATGTGTTTGTGTGTGTTTGTTGTGTTGTGTGTGTGGTGTGTGTGTGTGTGTTATATATATATATATATATATATATATATATATATATATATATATATATATATATAATATATATATATATATTATATATATATATATATATATATATATATATATATATATATATATATATGAATATATACATATATTCTTATACATATTTATAAATATTTATATATATACATATGTATATATACACATATATGTATGTATATATGTATATATATATATAAATATATGTGTATATATATATATAAATGTGTGTGTGTGTGTGTGTGTGTGTGTGTGTGTGTGTGTGTGTGTGTGTGATGTATACCTTTCATCAAATAAATTATCCAAAAACGTGTTTTCTTCTAGCCGCATAAACGCGTGTACACATTAACTAACTACTCATGAAACTGGGTCGCGTTGATGGTTTGCAAGATGGCAGTCGCAGGTCCTCAATTCGGCAAACATCCAAAGGAATCAGGGGGGCAGCGCTCCCCAAGAAGACGAGCGCCGTGACATGCTCTTCACGAGAAGCTCTGTCATGAAACCCAACGCTGCGATCACCACACCTGCCAGACGGAAGAGCACTATTGACACTCCGCTCCTAAAAGGTGGAGAGACTAACCCATTCCCAGTGGACGAATAGCTGAGAGAGTGTGGACTTACCTCCTGCGTACAGCAAGAAAATGCCATAGAAGTCGCCCAGTCCAAGAGGCCGCAGTTTCGCCGAAGAGGAGGTGGTGGAGAGCGGGGACTTGCGGCAAATGGTGCCGTTGGGAATCTCTCTTTGCAGGAGGTGCTGCAGGATCCCGAACTCCTTCAGACCACGAATTCTGACAGGGACAGGAAGGATCTCTCTAGCGGCGCTTGTAACATTGGTAATAGTGGTGTATTGGCGATCCTACTAAACCTTTAATATTTTTTGGTTGAGATTTGACCTACGACTTTAACAAAGATGCGCACATGCTAAATGCATGTATACATGTACGCATATATACATGTGTTATATATGTATATATATATATATATATATATATATATATATATATATATATATAGATATACATATGTGTTATATACACACACACACACACACACACACACACACACACACACACACACACATATATATATATATATATATATATATATATATATATATATATATATATATATATATATATACAAGTATGTGTGTGTTTTTGGGTGTGTGTGCTTGTTTGGATCATGTGTGTATATGTGGTACATGTGCGTGCATGTGTGGCACATGTGTGTGTATGTGTGTGCTGGTATTGTGTGTGTGTGTGTGTGTTTACATGTATGTGTGCACGTGTATGTGAGTGAGTGCCCGCCCTGGAAACTCCCATTCTAAAACACGAGTATACATAGAGACTCACATTCTATAGATTACTTCAACTCACATGAAATCAATTTTAGGTTTTAGAAGTGAGCCCTTCGGAAGGCCCACGCCAATGGAAGTGCTGAATATCCCGCCTCGTGTGTTGGCCAGGTGACAGTACCCGCGCTGGCGTTGCGGATACGGCCAAGGGGAAAACATTATGGTAAGTAGACTTCAGTGTAAAGGATCTGTTACGTCACTGGGGTTGAACATTGTCGATATAGGGCAGTATTGCATTTCAATATTATTGTATTAACTGTGGTCATTATTGTAACTGACATATATGAGAAGAGAAAAAAAAAATATATATCCAGCTCACTAGGAATAATTCTACCGAGTGAGGTAGTTTGTTTATTTTTCCTTTTTTCTTTTTAGAACGTATTTGTAATCACATCATTAGACATATGATAATGATAATAATTATAATGAAAATATCAATGGTGATAACAATAGTAGCAATGATATCGACAGTGGCAATAAAAGATGAGATGACCAAAAGCTTACGGCAGAGAAGTCATAGTGTTGAATCGCAGAAATGGCCGACAAAGAGCCCATTCCCGCAGCCCCTCCTTTAAAGACCGTCCTGAGGGATCGAGACACGTCGTGGACGATTTCCGACTTCGCCCGAATCTTCCCCAAGGTGGAATTGGGTTCGGCATTCTGGAGAGGAGTGGCGACGTTAGATATGATACCGCTGCACACAGAAAGGGAGGAATGGGCAGCAGATCTGATCCTATGAAACTTGGAAAGACAAATAAATGCTCTCTCTCTCCCTTGCTAGGTTAAAGCTTGATAAGGCACAATTACAACAGCGGCAGTAGGTGTAGTAGTTTTGTTTCTCAAGAGACTATAGAGACATTCGGGCATATGGTCTCACCTTAGTCGCGATGTCTATTATACCTCCCAAGACGATG
>NW_028234424.1:28769566-28774566 GCF_977035675.1 Penaeus japonicus
TTTTTTTCTGTATTAACTATGTAGCTTAATGTTTTGTTTCATGCTTATAAAGCCGTTTCCTCAATTTGGATCGATCAGTTTAAAAGATAAGACATATATTTTTTTCTGTTCGTTTATTTCACAGAAATTCAAATGAGGTCTTTACGAATATTTCCAGTGCGTTTTTATCGCAATATTACAAAGAAACTTTGCTTTCAATTATACAGCTACGGAGAAATTCTAAAGAACTATTCCTGTAACCTATTCAAGCAGGATAATAATGATAATGATACTACATTACTACTGCTACTACTACTACTACTACCATTATTGCTACTACTACTATTACTACTACTACCATTACTAATACTACTATTACTACTACAGCAGCTACCACTACGTCTTCCTTCAAATGATAAAGGTAGAGATAGTAAGAATTATGATGATATTGACGATGATAATGATGCTACTAATTCTATTACTGCTACTACTTAAAATAATGATCATGATGATATATATATATATATATATATATATATATATATATATATATATATATATATATATAATAGGCCAACTAGTACTGATGATAAAATAATAATGATGATGATGTTAATAATGAGGATGGTAGTGAGCAATAATAAGGATGATGATAGTAATAGCTGTAATTACAATGATTAATCACAATGATAATAATGATGGTGATGATAATGATTAATATAACATTAATGATACTACTTCTGTTGATAATAATAATGATAATAATAATAATAATAATTTTAATAATAATTATAATAATACTAATAATTTTTCAAACGACTGGATGTTGCAGCTGGTACTGCAACACGAAAGTACTAAAAAACTCCATTCCATCTTAAAAGAAGGGGAAAAATTTGAAAGGGAATTTGAAGTTGACCCTATAGTTGAGGAACAGCAATTAGATGCGACTAAAGTTGCAAAGAAAGCTAAGATTAGTGCTAAAAAGAAAGGTCAAGAAATGCTTGCAGAGAGATGGAGCCAGAAACCTCTGCATGGACAGTACCTAACCCGAAGCAAACAAGCTGATATTGATCAAACAGCAACCCATCAGTGGCTACGTGGTTCAGGTCTGAAGGCAGAGACAGAAGGCTTCATCATTGCAGCACAAGATCAGAGTTTATTTACCCGTAATTATCAGGCAAATATCTTGAAAAATGGTGCAGATGCTAAGTGCAGGTTTTGTGACAAGAGTACTGAAACGGTTGACCATCTTATCTCTGGTTGTTCTATATTAGCCCCAAGTGAGTATGTTCGGAGACACGATAGAGTGGGTCAATACCTTCATTGGGGTATTTGTAATCACTATGGAATAGAGACTACTAGCAATTGGTTTCAACACGAACCGAACACAGTAACCAATGGAAAGAATGTTACCATCTTGTGGGATTTTTCTGTACACACGGACAGAACCATACAGGCAAACAGACCGGACATCATTGTGAAGGACCACTCTTTGAAAACATGTCTATTAATTGATATGAGCGTACCCTCAGATAAAAACATTTCAGTAAAAGAATTCGAAAAGCTCAGTAAATATAAAGATTTAGAAATAGAAATTGGAAAGATGTGGAACATGAAAGCATGTACTGTTCCTGTTATTGTTGGAGCACTAGGAATGATAAAGAAGGGTACCAAAAATCACCTAGACAAAATACCTGGTAAACAGTCTCTCCAAGAAATCCAAAAAATCGTCCTTACAAGTACAGCCCATATTTTACGAAAGACTCTATCAACATGATTTTAATTTTTTTTCTTTTTCTTTTTTTTTGGGTTGTATTTATGTTCGTTTAAAGCTCTTGGAATCCTTTCCTTGCCTTAGATCACTGGGGTGACCCGGTTAGCAATTGTAATCAAAGCAAATCAATAGAAAACAGTAACTAATAATAATAATGATAATAATAATAATAATGATGATAATAATGATAATAATAATAATAATAATAATAATAATAACAATAATAATAATAATGATAATAATAATAATAACAATGACAATAATAGTAACAACAACAATAATAAGAGTAATAAGTATTACTACAATTATAATTATCATTGTTTAGTCTGATAGTGGGAAAATACACTGTTAGTAATTTCCCTTTTGTTTCAACAGAAAAATTCGACCTGAAATCCTAATCAGAATTAACACGACGGAAAACTAGTTCCACAATATTTCAAAATGATTAAGATAGGTAACGTTTAATATGTTGAATTTGCATTTGACTGAATGAGAATCCCTTATACACACAATTATACAGCAAGAAAACATCAAGAATTAAAAAGAGAGAGAAAATATATACATATATATGTATCACATATATAGATTATAGAGGCATGATATGAAAGGAATACATAAATGTTCTCATAATCACGATGCTGTTGCAGAAAGAGCTACAACAGATTCAACATTTGATTATTAGATTAATGAATTATAGAAATCAAACATGACATGTATATGCTGAATTATTTCATATAAGAAACTTTACTATTTACTACATTGCATCTCGTATCTGTTATTGGGAGAGCAGTGTTCACTCAATCTTATATTCCTCCATGCCTTTAGTAGACCAAGTCAAATGCCAAATCCAAAATAAGTTTAGTGTTATAATTTTGTATGTATCTGAATTTTGGTACGCATTAAGAATTCAATATATTCAGTCCTGTTCACTTTTAAACACAATATATCAGTGTCGGCAAGATATTGATTTGAAACATCTATCTGTGTATGTGTGTGTGTGTGTGCGTGTATGTGTGTGTGTGTGTGTGTGTGTGTGTGTGTGTGTGTGTGTGTGTGTGTGTGTGTGTGTGTATGAGTGTGTGTGTGTGTGTGTGTGTGTGTGTCTAAATCCCATGTTCAGATTGACAGTCCCTTACCCACAATGCGTCTCGATAATAAATGTGTATCTGTATACGGAGTCCGTCGTGTTACCAATTTGAAATTCCATTTGATAGTATACAGACCATTATTCAAAACCTGATGTTAAGATAAGATTTCAATACAGTTGCTATTGTAATGATAGTAACGTTGATAATGATACTGATAATGATACTATTGATAATAAAAGCTATTCAATGAAAATTATAATATTCAAGAAACTAGTGGTAATTGATGATAATGATAATCATGATAATTTTCTGTTCTTATCATCAATATTGTTTTTGTTATTTTTCCTTCTTGTTATGCTTTTGTTTTTGTTATTTCTCCTTGTTATGCTACTAGTCAGGACAACCACAAACTCAGATTAATATATGGCTGGTCATATCTGAAATTATTTTTCTTTACTTACTTCTTAATTTCTGGTCATCCTTTTTTTTCTCTTTTCCTTTTTTTTCTCTTTTTTAATGGAATGTAATTTTGATATTCATCAAATTATGATATTCATTCCCCAATCATGTACTTTGAATTCTCGCCTGAATTCCAATAGTGTTATGTATTTGTATACCTATCGAAAGGAATATATATATTTTTTATTAATATAATTCAATGCTAATATAACTGAAAATAACGATTGTTACTTTCCATAATGATTATTATATTCATTACAATTGTTTTTTTTATCAACATCATTAGCCTAATAATCATTTTCGTCATCATAATCGGTAATATTATTTTCCGCGGCGTAGCGGGAAGAGGTGAGGTATGGACTGATATTTTGGACTGCACTGGACACTCCCATCGAGATGGAAGTGAGACAGGTAAGTCTGATGGAGAATTGAGATGAAGAAAAGTTAAGAAATGAAGATAAGAAGTAGGCAGGACGGAAGTGGGAGGACGAAACTCCCAGTCTCGAAGGTGATAGATAAGAAGAGGGTGGAGAGGAAGGGGTCCTTGTTGGTCTGAAAATGGAAGAAGTGGTTAAAGGAGCTGTAGAGATAGTGGAAATAAAAATTGGGAGGAGATAAAGTAAAAGTTAGAAAGTTAAGCATCGTTGAAGAAAATATTAGCTTATTTTTTGGGATCCACCAGGAGAAAGAAGTTGGCCCTGGCAGCCAACTTAAATAAAGTACGGAAGTACGGAAAGTAAAGAGGAAGTGGTGGAGGGAGAGTGGAAATGAATTTTGCGAGGAGATCATGCGATAGAAGGAAAGCTCAGAAAGCTGGAGAAAGGAGAAGGTTTCTCACACGTCACCTGTCGTTGAAGGGCATGATGTGCCGTGCTTGACGTTCAATCGGCGCTCTGTGGGCTAGTTTGGGGTATTAATTAAAGTCGTTAAAAATCTTGTGGTTACAGGTCGTCTCCAAATCTTCTTGAGTTGCTAGTAAATGTTCTTCTCTCTTATTTTCTGTCTTCTTGTCTTGCTGGTCTTGTTGCCTCCTTTCGTTTCACCTATGCCTGCTGGCATGAAGGTTCCATCAACTTGCTCCTTTCTGCTCTTCTTTTCTATCTTGTCTTACTGATCTTGTTATTCTACTCTTGACTTGTGCCTCCGCGCCGCTTCACGGCCTCCTATGCCTGATGTTCCAGCGAAGATTGCCTCAACTTCTTCATTGCCATTGATCGTGCTGAGGCTTTTGGGGCCACTAGACATGTCCGTCTTCTGGCCGAGAGTCCAGGCCATTGTAGAGCTCCTCTTGAATTCTTTTCCAGGTTCTTCTTGCTTGCTGGTGGAGCCTCTTGTTGATCGCCTGGGTCCTTAGTCTTGCGTGGATCTCTTTTGCGGTGACTACCTGGGGGAAGCTGGTGTTCAGAATCCATTTGCCTGCTTAGTTCTGAAAAATCTCTAGCTTCATCATCTGACTTTTAGAAGCCATGTGGTTAACACTGGCCGGTATTCCATGGTGGGCCGGATTAGGGCTTAATAAATGTAGAGCTTGGTTTCAGAAGTGTGAAACCTACTGATTTGGGCAAACTGATGTCTTGCTCTCTGCGCTCTTTCATTTATGTGAGGAAGAATTTCTCTTCTGCTAATTGTTAGCCCTGGTATCTTTCCTCCATCACAGTAGTCGATGTCTTTCTTGTCCACTACCAGACCTGATGTCTTGA
>NW_028234424.1:28784566-28789566 GCF_977035675.1 Penaeus japonicus
AGTGGTGGTGATGCTAGTGGGGATGATGGTGGTGGTGGTAGTGGTGATGATAATGATGGTGGTGGTAATGGTACTGGTGATAGTGGTGGTGATGGTAGTGGTGATGATGGTGGTGATGTTAATGGTGATGATGGTGGTGGTGGTAGTGGTGATTATAATAATGGTGGTAGTAATGGTAGTGGTGGTGATGCTAGTGGGGATGATGGTGGTGGTGGTAGTGGTGATGATAATGATGGTGGTGGTAATGGTACTGGTGATAGTGATGGTGATGGTAGTGGTGATGATGGTGATAGTGGTGGTGGTAGTGGTGATGATAATGATGGTGGTGGCGATGGTAGTGGTGATAGTGGTGGTGGTGATGATGGTAGTGGTGATGATGGTGGTGGTGATGATGAAAATGGTAGTGGGAATGATGGTGGTGGTGGTGATGATGATGACGATGATCATGATGATGGTGGTGATGATGAAGATGATGATGACCTGATCTGACCCGGCGATTGCCTCGCTAGTTAGAGTGTGATATTCATATATTCTTTGTAATTGATATATTGAAATTTGGTATCATATATAAACATCCTATATAGCCCTCATATTGCTCGCACACCTACGGAAGAAGTTGTTCTCGACTTGTAAAAATAAATAACATCAAAATAGTAGTCCTGCATGAACAAAAAGTGCGAAAACAAGGAATGAGAGAAATAGCATGCGCCTTTATTATATGTCTCTTTCACCGTAATTGTGAAGATTCAACACCACGGGTGATCGATCATCTTGATTGTGCAACGAAACCCAAGCGGTTGTGTAGGCACGCTGGTCCTCAAGATGGCAGCGTCGGGACATCATTATTGCTAAGCCGTATTGATGGACACACACACAAACAGACACACACACACACACAGACACACACACAGACACACACACACACACACACACACAGACCTGGAATGGGGTTATAGAGTAGTGCCCGATGGATATGTAACAATTACTTTGATGACTGGTAGTGCCAAAATAGCAGGGTGGGAGGTAGAGGGTATTTAGATTTTACATGCTTATAGATATATCAAAATGTCAATTTTAGACAAAAGTGAAGTAATTATGATTAGCTTAACTTGCTTGTTCCCTTCTGCGTCACGTCGACTGATGATGCAGCATGTAGAATAATCGACACATTAGGCATAAAATATGTAGATAACTGACTTCTGCAATTCTGTTAAAGAATGCTAAGAGAGACATAGATTCCATTGCAACACTTGTAACATAAGAAAAGGTGGCGGGAATAAACTCGAAAAAGAAAATTAGTTAACAGATGCAGAGTAAGTGGAAGCAAATTGCAATACGGTGTCGAGATGATGCATGTCACATGTGACCTTTGCTGTAGTAGATCTGAAACATGAAGAGTAAGTATACTACATATAAAGAGTAGATGTCTGGATTTCAGAGAACGCACATGATGTTTTGAACTGTGATGAATAAAAGTTAATTACCAGTGTAAGAAGAGATAAATCACAAAACAAAATTAATTCTTTGTTCATTTGCGAAATTCTAAGAAATCAGGGAAAGAATCAGACTTACCAATAACATATGAAAAGTTATATTTATCAGTACTTACTGATGTGACCATGATGTGGTTGTTACATTTCTCGAGGTGAGTTTTCCAAGGGAGGCGTGACTGCTTGACCTAAAACGTTACCGAGCTGGCGGTATTTCTTCTTGTGACAATGTGATAGGTCTTTTTGCTGCAGGGAGCAGTACTCATGGCTCTGTGTTAGAAGAAAGGAAGGTGGTAAACATCGTCCTACCGGGTTACTAAATATTCGTTTTATGCCATGATATCCTAGTTGCTGTGTCAAGCGTGTTTGAGAACACAAATGTGAGATGAGTTAATGAAAAAAGAGTGCGGAAGGTGAAGGAAGATGCGTATATACATTGAGTAAAGTGTGTGTGTGTGTTTCGCAAAAGGTAATTAATCGCATTTAATCATGAACAGCTATGTAATCAAGAAAAGAATAACATCGCGATTTACGCGATATCCGAAACACGATTTTCTATTATACGATTACTTGGCTAACTATATAGAAAGTAATGATAGAATGATAATAAAAGATGGATTGGGAACAACATTTGATTACGACTTAAAGTTGTATGTAAGGACGCTATAAAGATGGTAATAATTACGAATATAGAATGATTCACAGATAAAGTATATCGACACACACACAAATGTTGTAAATATATATATATATATATATATATATATATAAATATATATATATATATAATATATATATATATAGATATAATAATAAATATAATATATATATATATGTGTGTGTGTGTGTGTGTGTGTGTGTGTGGTGTGTGTGTGTGAGTGGGTGAATTGATAACTAGAACACATTGTCTGATCATGGCTATATATTTATATAAAAAAAAAATTAATGAGTCATGAACGACCGCGAATGATCTTGCTAGAAATGAAAGGACCTAGTCAAGTGACATAGTTTTATGTCTTTTTTGATACTTCCAATATATATACATATATATATATATATATATATATATATATATATATGATATATATATATATTATGTACATACATATGTATATACATACATACAATATATATATAAATCTATTATATATATATATAAAATATAAAATAAATATTATATATATATTATATATACAGTATATGTAAATATATATATACAGTATCTAATATAATAAATATAAATAAAACAATACTATATATATATATCATATATGATATATATATATATTTATATACATAAATACATACATACATATATATCGTATATAAATATATAATAGTATATAATATAAATAATAATATAATTATGTATATCTTATATACCATGACATACAGAATACATACACACACACACACACACACACCTTATATCTATATATATATATTAATATATAATATATAAAATATATATATATTATATATATATATACAGAATATGTAAATAAATATATACATATATATACATATCTACATACAATTATATATATATATATATATAAATATATATATATATTATATATATATACATACAATACATATATAATATATATATATATAAATATATATATATATATATATATTTTATGTATATATGAATATGTATATATATATAATATATATAATAATTATGTACATAACATATATATATATACATATATATAGATATATATATATATATATATATATATATATATATATATATATATATATATATACATATATATATAAAGTAAGTATATGCTAAAAATAAATTGCTAAAGATATAATATATTTTTTAAAAAACGTGATTACGTCAAGTTCGCCCTTCAAGGATGAGTTCAGCTAATATTTTGTTGTTCGTAATACTTTGCAAGTCGAGGACGACTTGGTTAATAGGCAGCCGAGCAATATGCGATATATCCTTCAAATGGAAGACGAGGAAAGTGTCAGACATGGAAACTTATTTTAAAGTTCTAACCTAGCTTCACTTCACTCTCAAGGGACATCCTACAAGCCATTGCTACCCAAATATTCACCACAATATCATCTGTGCCGTTATCCATCAATAAAGGAATTAACAAGCACACACACACACACACACACACACACACACACACACACATACACACACACACACCACAACGACACACACGACACACACCACAAAAATATAGTATAAATAATAATATAAATATATATATATATAAATATATATAGACTTATATATATACATGCCATATATGTATGAAAATATATAATAAAATATATAAATAAAGTACATATATATATATATAATATATGATATATAATATATATGTACTATGATATGAATAAAATATATAATATATACATATATAAATATAATATTATATTATGATGAGTACAATAGAGATATAGATCATATATATATATTATTATAGTATAATATATAATATATATATATTATATATAAATATTACAAATATATTAGTATATATATATATATATATATATACAATGATATTAATATATATATATATATATATATATGTTTGTTTGTGTGTGGTTATGTGTGTGTGTGTGTGTGTGTAATATATATATACATATATATATATAAACATAAAAATATATATATATATATAATATATATAAAAATATATATATAAATAACTATAAATACACACACACACACACAGACGACACACACACTAGCACACACCCACACACCAGCACATAGCTTATATATATATATAAATTATATATATATATATATAGTATAAATATATATAAATATATATAATTATATAAAAGTGTGTGTAGTGTGTGTGTTGTGTGTGTGTGTGTGTATAATATGTATATATATATATATATATATATTGATATAATATACTCATATATATATGTATGTAGATATATTTATATATATATATGTGTGATTGTAACATGTGGTGGGGTATTTTATATATAGATATATATAATATATATATTATATAAATATATAATAAATATGTATATATATATATAAGTATATTTATATAATACATATATTATACATATATATACAGTATATATATATATATAGTATGGATATATATATATATAAAAGATATATTTACGGTAAGATAACACACACATATTTATAGATATACATACATATGGTGTGTGTGTGGTGTGTGTGTGCATATAAATATTTATATATCTATATATATATATATATATATATATATTAAATATAATATATAGTATACATATATATATTTATATATATATATATATAATATATATATATATATATATTGATATATTTACATATGTATAAACAATAAAAGTAGATAGATAATATATATATATAAATAAATATTTAAATATATATATATATACATAATATATCGCATATGTATAATACAGTATATAAATATAATATATTATATAAATAAATAAAAATATATTTAATATAAATTGTATATAATATATATATAAAAATATATATAT
>NW_028234424.1:28799566-28804566 GCF_977035675.1 Penaeus japonicus
GTGATGTCAAATGATATTTAGGGGAAGACTGATGTCGTTTATGTGTATTGTTTGCTATATGTTTATCTAAGCACGCATAGCCTTTTACTGGAGAATTCATATTTCTAGAAAAATAGAACCGCCATTACCACCGAAACCTTAATATTCACCCCATTACGGATAACCTCCCCCTCCTCCCCCAACCCTTACCCTAGATCAAACCCAACCCCAATCTCAATCCCACTCAATCTAACGGATCACAATTGCTCAAAGACAATCAAAGTACAATCATTCGATCCCTCAACTCATCTCTTCACAGAGGAAGTAGCTGACACCACCCACCACCGCCCGCCCGCCCGCCTCGTGCATATAGTCCGGGCGAAGCGACGTCCTGGCAGATCTCTCTGAACTGAACTCAACTGAACGTAACTACTACTCGCTGGAAGATGTACGTGACGGATCGTGAAGGCGGCTGCATCAGGGTGCTTTTACTACGTGTGAGTTTTCTAATTACTAGTCTCATCAGTGTAACGTCTTCCTTTGATTCATTCACTTTTTTTTTTTTTTTTTTTTTTTTTTTTTTTTTTTTTTTTTTTTTTTTTAATGAATGGGAAGTTATTGTCTTTGTGAAGAACTGTGTAACAATCCTTTGTCTTAGACCAAGATGTAATTTTCCCTTTGCTTATAAAAATCGGAGTCTGATTCATAATGGATGTAATCATCAATATATACTACTATCTATTAGTCATTATCATTATTAGTTATCGTTATCATTATCATCATTATTATCTATTATCCTTATATATTATTATCATTATCATTATTATTATTATTATTATTACTATTATTATCATTAATATTATTATTTCATTATTATCATCATTATCTATCATCATTGTTAGCAGTATCATTACTATCATTATTATCATTATCATCGTTATCACGCTTTTATCATTATGACTATTCATTTCCAATATCATTATAAATCACCATCATCATCAGAATCCTATTTATTATATCGTCCTTTATATTTCCCCTTCCATCTATTCCCTTTCTGCTGCTAGTGGGATCCTTGGGTGTCGTGGAGGATGCCTCATCCTGCATCCTCGGCCACGGGCGTTATGAGAACAGTCATGAACATCTTTGCAGAGAAAATTGGATTCTGGTTGGTGAACGTTCGTGTACTCTTCTTGCATTTTGCATCTTTTGCATTTCGTCTTCATTTCCAGTCGATTTTTTCTTTGCTTCTCTTTACTTTTTTTTTTTTTTTTTTTTTTTTTTTTTTACCTTTTTTATGTGCATTCTTCCATCTTTATAAATCATTTTCTTTTTCTTGGTTGATATACTTTATTCTACAAAATGTATATTCTTATCAAATACTATTGAAATATTATCATCAATGCAGAAATTCCACAATTAACATTTACATGATAGGCAAATTACTAATCCGTATTCATTCACTATGTTTGGATTATCGTTGAATTAGACGCAGTGATCTGTATCATATTATTCGTATTGTCATCCACCATCAACAATAAATGAGCAGTATCAATAGTGACAGCTACTTCGCCACCAAAATATATATGGATGAATCCGTGTGTGTGTGTGTGTTTGTGTATATATACATACATACATATATATATATATATATATATATATATATATATATATATATATATATATATATATATATATATATATATATATATATATATATATTTAGATATACATATATACACATACATATACATAAACATATATATATGTGTGTGTGTGTGTAAACAAATGCACACACACACACACACACACACACACACATACACACACACACACACACACATATATATATATATATATTATATATATATATATATATATATATATATATATATATATATAGATATATAGATATATATATATATATATATATATATATATATATATATATATATATATATATATATATATATATATATATATATATATAAAACACACACACACACACACACACACACACACACACACACACACACACACACACACACACACACACACACATATATATATATATATATATATATGTATATATATATATATACACATATGTATATACAAGTCTATATACTAATGCTACCAATCTGACCCAGCTACAAGGAAGACCTCCCAATCGGATTAGACTTTGGAGTGCAACTGGAGAACGGGTCTTTCTCCGGGCTCATTGGAGAGCTGAATCGCGGGGTGAGTTATACAGTGTATACATTCATCGGATATAGGAAATCAAAGTTATATAGTGAGTTATACATTACACATTTATCGGATATAGGAAATCAAAGATCTGCGGATGCGAATCTGTATGTGGATATTATGTCTGCGTATTTAGCGGATGCGAATGTCAGGTTCTAAGTAACGGTGGATGTGGATGCGGATATGAGACTAGGAGATCCTCACGGTGTGGATGTGGATGTGGATGCTGATATTTTTAGGATATTGTTATAAACCGCGAATTACTACTAATTGTCAGCTATTCACTGACTATAGTTAGTACGTGGCTACTTTTATGCGTATGTATGTAACCTCTGTATCATTTCGCCTTTTCTTCTTCCCTCCTTCTCCCTCCTCTCTCCTTACTTCTTAGTATCCCTCCCCTCCCTTCATTCCCTCTTCTCCCCTCTTCCTTCTCCTATCTCTTTTCCTCCCAACCTCTCTCTCCTTTCCCTTCCTTCCCTCTCATCCCCTTCTCCCCTCTAACTTCTCCTCTCTTCTTTCTTCCTAAACTCTCTTTCCTTTCCCTTCCTTTCCTCTCATTCTCTTCTCCCCTCTTCTCTCTCCTCTCTCCTTTCCTTTCCTTTCCTCTCATCCCCTTCTCCCCTCTAACTTCTCCTCTCTTCTTTCATCCTATTTTCTCTTTCCTTTTCCTTCCTTTCCTTTCATTCCCTTCTCCCCTCTTCCTTCTCCTCTCTTTTTTCCTCCTAACCTTCTCTCTCCTTTCCCTTCCTTTCCTCTCATCCCCTTCTCCCCTCTTCCTTCTCTCTTTTCCTCCTAACCTCTCTCTCCTCTCCCTTCATTTTCTCTCATTCTCTTCTCCCCTCTTCCTTCTCCTCTCTCCTTTCCTTTTCTCTCACCCCCTTCTCCCCTCTTCCTTCTCCTCTCTCCTTTCCTTTCCTCTCACCCCCTTCTCCCCTCTTCCTTCTCCTCTCTCCTCTCTTCCTAAGCTCTCTCTCCTTTTCCTTCTCACCTCTTCATTCTCTCCTTTCCTCCTAACCTCTCTCTCTTTTTCCTTCCTTTCCTCTCATTCCCTTCTCCCCTCTCCTCTCCTCCTTACCTCCCTCTGCTTTCCCTTCCTTTCCTCTCATTCCCTTCTCCCCTTTTCCTTTTCCTCTCTCCTTCCCTCTCTTTCTCCTGCCTATAAATGTCCGATATATTTAGTAACGGTAACAGAGCATTAGATGTGATAGCAATGGCTTTACTCTAGAAAAAAGGAACTTCATGCATTTCACATCACACAAAATATTAAAATTACTAGATAAAATTCCCCCAGGTCGTGTTTTTTCACTCTCATATTCAAGCATTGTACATGAGCCATATTTTCTTTGTGAGGGGTGTGGATGCGGATATTTATCCAGTTGCGAATTATTATGTTTTATTAATCACAAGCGAATGCGGATAACTAAACTTTTTCTTGGATATGTTTTTTTTTTTTTATCTTATTTGATAAACGGTTTTTCAAGTCTCATTTTGTGATGGAAATGATTAATATCAGTATTCTTCAAACGCCGGAACAGCTATGCACTACTCAAGTAAACCTTGGAATTCATATCCAAGATGCCGTTGTACTTGATGTGACTGGAGGATCGGAATATATATATATATATATATATATATATATATATATATATATATATATATATATATATATATAATATATATATATATATATATATATATAATATATATATATATATATATACATACATACATATTGCGAGTCGTTTTAAATCATCTTTGGGACAAAATTCAAGTCACTCTAACTGACCAGGTAAAAAATAAAACTAGAGACCTGACTTGCATTATCAGGTACTAATATATGAGCGTTACGGTTTACTCCTGAACTTCCATGGTGCAATAAGGTACAGCTGTAGTGGCAGAGTGACATGTTTCCCAGGTGAGATCTCTAAAAGGAATCAAAGAGACTCCCTCTTGCCTGGTCTAAGAATTCAGGAGTTATTTAAGCCCCCGTACGTGTCACTTCGAAATTAGCAGTTTTGGATAAGGGTTTATCAAAGTCATCAGGTTAAGAGATAACCTTTCAATTTTGGTATCACCCATAAAAGCAAGGAACGGTCATCTCATCCCCTCACCCCCAACAAGGTTACTAAAAAGGTGTTTGTTGGGGGCATAATGGCACTCAGTTGGCATAGGGTCATTAGAAAGTATAGACTATCACCTCCTAATACTGTTGTCAGTTGCAAAGCATGTAGTGTTTACTGTGCAATGTCCACTTGAACCTAGTCCTGAAAGACCAGTCAACTGAAGTGGCAAAGCCTAGATCAAATAGCACATTCAACAGGAATAGAGGACCAAAAGGTGAACCGTTAACTGCAGGACACAGTGTACAGCATCGCTCAATGCCCATGACCTCAAGACCCCCCCCCCTTTATAAATGCAGGAATTGTAGTGTCTGTATGTATGTTGAGTTTTTTCTCGTATAATTATGGTGTCACGCCCTTGCATGTGAGCTTCTTTTGTGCTCTGGAATTCTCCCTCTGGTATTTTGATAATTTGAAAAGACTTCCGAGGGTGAGTTCACCATTAAGGAATGTATTTTATTTCATCGGGTGGTTCGACAAAGTAGAAAGTGTTAGATAAGTCTTCTATAGGCAGTCAATAGACTATTGATTGGTGGGCCAAAATGCAAAATATAAAGGACATCTAAATAAGTTTGTCTATAATGACATGGCCAGCGGCTGAGATATATAGATGTTACATGTAACATTGACGAATCGTAAACTCTTGACAAGATA
>NW_028234424.1:28812066-28814566 GCF_977035675.1 Penaeus japonicus
TTCGGAAAATACTCCACAGTCGCACAAGCGTTCGTAATAATCTGTTCTCGTTCAACTTTTCCCACTCAGTGGAGAGGGATTGAACACCATCACGTCTCCATGTTTCTCCAATCATTCCATATGCTTCTTTTTAAGGGCGGTAGTATTCTATCATGCTCAGTGGCAGTGCATCATTTCCTCTGCGGCGACGGGCCGCATGCGGAAACCAAGCACTCCTAGTGAGAACGGTAGGAAACTACAGCCCGGAACTTTCACGGGGAGAAGAAACCTTTCTTTTTAACCGTGAAAGTGATGAGCGGAGACCCCTGGCTGATGTCCACTGTGTAGTTCACTTTGCGCAGCGATTTCTGCAGCACGGCCTGGACGTCAGGGTACAAACCGAAGAACTTGAGCTCGAATTTGTTTGTCGCGTTCCAGTGGTCGTGGAAGCAAGTACCCAGGCGCTGCGCTGTGTCGCGGTCAAACTCCATCTTGTCGATTCGGTACTTGCAGAGCGAGAGCTCGGAGAGACGAGGGAGATTGTGCACTATGTTGTGCAAGAAGGTCATTCGGCACGGCAGAGGTGACAACCCTGATCTAACTTCGCTGGCCTCGTCAAGGTTAAGTTTCCTCAGTTCCCTGCAAGAACGCACGTGCTGACCAACAACTTTACATGTTTCCTCGTAGTGTTCAAACTTGAACTCCCAGCTTCCGAGAGACAGCTCTTGCAGCTTTTTGAAATAGGTTCCCAAGAGCTGGAAGAATTTGCAAGTGGCCTTATCGTCGAGGGATGTGGAGTTAGACTGTGACACAGACAGATCAAGATGTGTTAAACTGTAAAGTAAAGAAAAATATATATATATTATTTATCAATCGCCCCCTTAATTAAGAATAATATGTGAATTAATAACCACAATAAAACACAATACAAATAGAACATCGAGAAAAGCTACACCAGTCCTAACCTAAGCCAAGATCAGAGACATAAACACATGAACATACTTTGGACAGCTTCTCAGCACAGGCAACAGAAGGTGTCCACTGCGCAGAAAGCCCAAAGGCTCCATCAGCTTGACGTTAGCGAGTCTCAGCATCCTGATGCTCGACCAGCTTTGCACGGGCCCCATCACGGGAATGAGGATGGGCGGGGGGAGGAACGCAGGCTTTAGGGACTGGCCGATGTCGATGGAACAGTGGTCGAGATTAAGGTCGTGGACCTTCCACGAGCTGAGCAGATCCGTGAAGTAACGTGCCGCTAGAGCCTTGTCCTAAAACAGATGGGAATATTGAGGGGGAATCTTTACACTCAGGTTCTCCATACAAGCATAAAGAGAGAGAGGAAGCGAAAGAACAAGAAGCACAAGAAAGAGAGAAATTGAGAGAATGGGAGCAGGAGAGAAAATTACCAAAAGAAGGAGGGGAAAGGAGAGCAACAGAAGGAACACATAATAGAGTGAGAGAGAGTGTAACCATCTTAGGTACATGAACAACTCACACTTATAATACTTATTCATGATATCATCTATAACCATCGAATATACACACAATGGTAATAAATATCCTAATTACTAGCGGGATGAAAGGCAAAAACGGGAAAATAAGGCAGATAAGAAAACAGCACAACAAATCCAAAATCCAAAAACAAATATTTCGACATACACACCATCAGAGAGAGATCATCAAGAGACGAAAAAAAAAAAATACAACACATTCTATTCCATCATATCCTCCCTTTCTTAATTAAACGACCTTACAAATCCTTTTTTTGATAATCCTACCTGAATATTAAAGGCCCAGCGTGCCAGAGAGAGCGTTTTGAGTGTGGTGTTATTCCTCAGGGCCGTGCAAGCGAGGAAAAAAGCTGTGTCTGAGAGGACCACGTGGCGTGAGTCGAGTTTCACTGTGGTGACTGACTGCGACTGACCCAACCCGAGCAGGACAGGCATGTAGCACTCAACCTGTGGGGTTAGGATATGATAATAAGGATCATGATGATAATGATAATACGATAAAGATTATGATAATGATAATAAGATAAAGATTATGATGATGATAATACGATAAAGATTATGATGATGATAATACGATAAAGATTATGATAATGATAAAAGTAATTATAATAATTATAATAATAATAATAATGATGATGATGATAATAATAATAACAGTAATAATAATAACAATAACAGTAATAATAATAATAATAATAATAATAATAATAATAATAATAATAATTATAACAATAGTAACAATAATGACAATAATAATCATAGTAATAATAATAACAATGATAATATAATAGTAATAATGATAATAATAATAACAATAACAATAATAATGATAATTACAATGACAATAACGATAATAATATTGATGGTAATAACAATATCAATAATGATAACACCAATAACTGTATTCATTAACATGACAAAAGTACATAACAATATTCCTCAAAGCCTGACCTTGTATAACCCTTGGAGATTGAGGCTGTTCAAGTGCTTAGTCTTCCTAATAGCATCCC
>NW_028234424.1:28817066-28819566 GCF_977035675.1 Penaeus japonicus
TTCAAATTGTCTCCCGCTATAGCAACCAGTCAACAGCCGCCTTTTAAATTAACTCCTCCCATGGTAACCAATTAACAACCGTCTTTCAAATTAACTTCCCCATGGTAATCAATCAACAGCCGTCTTTCAAATTAACTTACCCATAGTAACCAATCAACAACGGTCTTTCACATTAACTCCCCCCCCCCACCCCCAATAGTAATCAATCAACAGCCGTTTTTCAAATTAACTTACCCATAGTAACCAATCAACAACGGTCTTTCACATTAACCTCCCCCCCCCCCTCCCAAACAGTAACCAATCAACAGCCGCCTTTCAACCTACCCCTCACGAAACAGAAACCCTTGGCTCCGTGGATGAACTTCACGCCCGTCTTGACAGGATCTTGAAACAGGTAACTCAATTCTTTGGTTGGGTCTGGAAGAGTGCATCCTTCTGGACTTTCTTGGACCTGGGGATAATAGTGAGAAATAGATAATAAAGAAAGGAGCTGCACAATAATGATAATAAATCAATCCATAAGAGCAAAATGCAACTAACTTCATAATCAAATTAAATATGAGACGCAGATTTTTTTTTAATGCACATTAAGTAGAGATTAATTATAGTAAATTAAATAAAATATATTACACAAATACGAATCAAAAATTTCTTTTTGATCACAAATATATCCGAGGAAGACATACACATGCTTCATACTAAATAACTTTTACATTGAGAATGAGACATTGGAACCTATAGGTAGTTTCTTTTTCGATGCGAAGATGCAACAAGTCAAAATAACCGTTGCAATGCAAACAGTCACCGTCACCAAGATAGCAACTTGCTATCAGTTATCACCAACTAAATTAAGTGTATTTTCGCCTCGATTAAAAAACAACAATGAAACAGCAATAAAACCGAATAATAGTAATTCTAGCTAAAATTTTCACTCAATATAAGCCCCTAACAGAAAGCACTATAACCAAACAAATATTCCATACGACCAAAACAAAGACCGTTAGAAAAAAAGTAAAAAACTAGTTCAAAATAACAAAACAAAGTGAATATAGACCACAAAACAGACAAGAAAAAGAAGAAAAAAAAACAACAAAAAAACACGTACACATCAGAAAAAAAAAAAAGATTCTCCAAAAGAACATAAAATCTAATCTGAAAAACCTGACTTACATCTTGATTAAAAGCGGTCTGGCTCTTCCTGTTCGCATACGTTGACATCCGGATTAGTTCCATCTTCATATGCGTCGGGGTGTAATCTCTGCTCATGAAGACACTCGTATCGTGTTGTAGCTGAGCTCTGTTCATTGATACTGAAATGACGATGTTTATTATGTTTTAAAGATATATCGATACTCATATTTATTTACTCCCTCCTTCCGGAAGGGAGAGAACGAAAAAAAGAAATATACATACAAAATTGAAGTATATATATATATATATATATATATATATATATATATATATATATATATATATATATATATATATTGTCTGTATGCGCAGACAAATAAATAGAGAGATAAACAGAAAGTTAGACGAATATACAACCAGCATACATATATACCACACTGACTTACTGTGCAGCTTGTGTAGATTCTTATTTTTCTTCAGCAGCTCGACTAAACTTTTGAAGCCTTGGCGCCCGTGGACGAGGCCCGTGAGCTGCAGTTCCCTCAGCTTCGGAGAGACGTTCCTCAGGCGGTCGCAGAGGTTGTGAAGGGCGGTGTCGTCCAGGAACATGTCGAGTCTCAGGACTTCCAAGGACTCTAGGGCTTTCTGTGGCGTTGTGAGGTAATGTTAATGTGGAGTTTCGTATCACTGATTTTTTTTTCTTATCTTACAGGATCGCAACGATGTCTTTGAATGTTCTCATAAACGTAAAGGGACTGAGAAAGAGGGGTCAGGGGATCAGGAGAAAGAGAGAGAAAGAGAGAGCGAGAAAGAAAGAAAAAGAAAGAGAGAGAGAGAGAGTGAGAGTGAGAGAGAGAGAGAGAGAGAGAGAGAGAGAGAGAGAGAGAGAGAGAGAGAGAGAGAGAGAGAGGGAGAGAGAGAGAGAGAGAGAGAGAGAGAGAGAGAGAGAGAGAGAGAGAGAGAGAGAGAGAGAGAGAGAGAGAGAGAGAGAGAGAGAGAGGATGTATTCAACCATAGCTCTTACCCTTTCCGAGTTACAGGTTGCTTCTTCGACTGCTTGTACAAGACTAGACGAGACCTTCACATTGAGAACATTCATATTCAGTTCCTTTATCTCCAGTTCTCTCAAGTTCTCCTTCTCGAGCGCTTCCTTGAAGTGCGAGAAGAACAGGTGGATCTTTTCCTCGGAGAAAGGCTCGCCGTCCTGCGTGGCTCGGACCCTTATCATAGAGATGCTGTTGTTCCTCCGAAGAGCTTTGAAGAATTGCTTGTATTGCTCTGGGCTCGCCTCGTTGAAGGAGCTCTCCTGGTCCGGATTGTTGCTCTTGATGCGCCACACCACTTCGAGGTTCTTGAGCCTGTGGAACTT
>NW_028234424.1:28827066-28829566 GCF_977035675.1 Penaeus japonicus
TTCAAATAATCAGAGAAAAATAAAATGATAATCAGAGATATAACAGCACAGTCTAATATTTGCCTATATAGATTCCTATAGTGGGATCACTGAATAAGTGTTTTCATGACTATGATAATCATTACTTAAATGTTATTCGGCGTCTTTCATCTTGAATTCTCTATCATTAATTAACCTTAATATATTGTAATAATTAAGTCATCCATACTTGATTTACAATTCTTTAATCAGAAGCCAAAGATATGACTAGGAACTACTTCCATTCACAAACCACAACATCACATTAATTAAGATGCTCAGAGTAGATTTCCGCGATAACCCCGCTATAGTACTACCTATATTTAATGGGCGATAATCAAGTAGTTGTAAACACGTTAATTTGCATTTGCCATTTGTAGACGATTTGAATACAAAAACATGGCGGGTACAGGCAAATTATTTTTTTTAATGAAGTATTCTAAATCCTGTTTGAGACGTTGTCTTTTTATATGATGCATTGCCAATACGTATATATGTTTTAAAAAATATATAAAATAAATAAATAAGTAAATAAATAAAAAACATCAGTCATAAACTCCATGGTCATCGTATACTGAACACAAGAACACACGAATTACATATAAGATATATTACATATGAGAGATTATTACTGCACAACTTCAAAAACATTTATTCTGTCTGGAGAATATGAACAAAAATTTCCTACTTCAGGTCCGGAAGTCACCAAGCAAGCAGTTTTCTTGCCATCTTTTTTATACGCGTCATGCACGGGTCTGTAGGTTCGAATTGGCATGCATATTCACATCACCTACTCAAAATTTATTTAACCAAAGATTTAAGACTAAATGGATATCCTTCTAGTCAGTGTTACGTCACACTATGTACATGTAAAGTGTTCTGTAAAAATAAATAAATAAATAAATAAAAATGGTCATTCGATTTAATGGATAGTTGCCATTCATCTCTAGAACTTAGTCTTTCGTATTTACAATGTCTTTCTTCTTTTATGTAGAATATCCATAACAAATCGATGCAGTCATGTGTCTCTACCATCAATTATTTAAAAAAAATAAGACATTGACAGCGGATGTACGACACCAATGACATTTTTTTCTTCTTTTGTTGCGAACAGCTCTCTCATTTCCAAATGTCGGAAGACAGAAATTATATTATGTTTTTAACAGGCTACGAACACATTATTAATAGAGGCAAATGTGATGCAAACTTTTTCGTCTTAGTATGTGTGTCCCTACCCAAGAAGGATGACAATTATGATTATTATTGTTAGGGCTGAATTTATATGTGCGTTGCCAACTTCTACTGAAGGTTACCAGTTAGGTTTAGATCACACACTATCCTTCTTCACCCTTCCACTCCCACTCCCATTACCACTTCTTTTTCTTTCTCCTATCTCTCTCTCTCTCTCTCTCTCTCTTTCTCTCTCTCTCTCTCTCTCTCTCTCTCTCTCTCTCTCTCTCTCTCTCTCTCTCTCTCTCTCTCTCTCTCTCTCTCTCTCTCTCTCTCTCTCTCTCTTTTCTTCATGTTCACCCTGTTTTTCCATTTGTTTTTATCCATCCTAATTATTGCATTTTTATCGCCATTAGTATTATCATTGTTATCATTAATATCCTCCTCCTCCTCCTTCTCCATTTTCTCCTCCTCCTCATCATCATCATCATCATCATCATCGTCATCATCGTCACCATTATGATCGTCATCCGCTTGCTCATCCTCATCCTTATCATTATCCTCATCCTCATCCTTCCTCTTCCTTCTCATCCCCCTCCTCCCTCACTTCCCCCACTTTACCCTCTTCCCCCTCCCCCCACCTCCCCCACCTTACCCTCTTCCCCCTCCCCCCACCTCCTCCTCTTCCCCTCCCCCCCACCTCCTCTTCCCCCTCTGACCAGTCCCCCTCTCTGTAATCATAACGTAGCAGCTTCACGCTTGACAAGTAGACCAGACTCACTGTCTTTTTTTTTTACCCAACAATTCTTATGTAACGTTGATGCGAGTTTTAGAACTAAGGTGACAGAGAGAGAGAGAGAGAGAGAGAGAGAGAGAGAGAGAGAGAGAGAGAGAGAGAGAGAGAGAGGGAGGGAGGGGGAGGGAGGGAGAGAGAGAGAAAGAGAGAGAGAGAGAGAGAGAGAGAGAGAGAGAGAGAAAGAGAGAGAGAGAGAGAGAGAGAGAGAGAGAGAAAGAGAGAGAGAGAGAGAGAGAGAGAGAGAGAGTGACCAAACAGAAAAGATAATAAAAAAAAGAAAGAGAATCAAAACACGAACAAAGATAATAATAATAAAAAAGAAGAGAAAACTAAATACCCATACCTTAAAATTACATAATATACTCACGTTAATAAGAAAGCATCTTTAATTCAAGTCTTGCATTGATCAGGCGCTTGTGGCAAAAACGACACGGGTGGGATTTCAAGTGTGTTCTCTCGTGCTTCAAGAATTACGATTTCGAACACAGCGGCTCAGAAGCGACACTCATGTTACTC
>NW_028234424.1:28834566-28842066 GCF_977035675.1 Penaeus japonicus
GTACGTGTGCTTGCGTGACTATGTATTGCTTGTGGTGCATGTATGCTTCTTTTTTTTTTTTTTGGGGGGGGGTCTGCTTGTTAGTTGGTATTTACTTTTCCTTTCTTTTCTTCTGTTTTTTTTTTCTTCTTCTTCTTCTTCCTTATTTAATTTTCCTCCATTTCCATGTTTTTCTTTTTCTTATTCTCTTTCTTGTAGTTTCTTTTTTATTGTCTTCTGTTTTTTCCCTTTATCTCTTTCTTTCTTTTTTTTCTTATCTTCTTCCACCTCCTTTATATACTGTCATTCTTTCTTATTTTCTTCCATTCCCATTTTCCTTTCTTTTCAATATTATTTCCTTCCACCTTCTTTATCTTTCTTACACACACACACTCACACACACACACACACACACACACACACACACACACACACACACACACACACACACACACACACACACACACACACACACACACTAACACACACACACACACACACTCACACACACACACACACACACACACACACACACACACACACACACACACACTCACACACACACACACACACACACACACACACACACACACACACACACACACACACACACACACACACACACACACACACACACACACACACACTTCTTGCGTGTATCATGAAAAATGAAAGAATAACGAGCTCTTAGAATGTCTCTCAGTCGAGAATCTCTCTTGACAACAAACCTATGAATTATTCAACATCTGGGCTATATCATTATTGTTTATTTTCACTACAGTGTCTTGTAAATATGAGGCTACTTCTTACAAGGCTTTTGTCTTAAAATATTACAGTTATGTTGTCACTTATTAGCATAAGGAATTAAGACTGATTTACAGTTTATGATGACCATGTCTATTTCTCTCATCTTTAATAACACTATTACACAAGACAGTAGTATATTATGAGAAAAAAATACAATTTCAATAAGTATATATTTAAGCCTATATCAATTTCTCTCATCCTTGAAAATACCATTAAACAAGATAAACACAAAAAGAAATACCTAAAGCAATTTCAATAAGTATATATATGTCTCTGATAATCTATTTCATCCTTAATAACGCTATTAGTATGACGTAAAAAAAAAAATAAAAGCAATTTCAATAAGTATATATGTAAGTCTATATGAAAGCCCTGCTTCTGGCGTTTCAACTTACGCAATCCTTATGCAATTTCCACACGCAGGGTCAACAGAAGAAACGCTGAAGGATTATGTACATCACTTTCTCTGCCAATTTCGTACTTGTTCTAAATGAACTTTCGTTTGTATGACCCACTTTTAAATTGGGGTTAATATTATAGGGTTATTGCTGACGTTAATATTGGGAATGGTGGTTGTATTTTTCTTGTTGTTAGTTTGTTAGCAGTTGTAGTTATAATAAGGAAAATTATGTTTGACGATAATGACTTGGTGGTGGTGGTGGTGATGATGATGATGATGATGATGATGATGATGATGATGATGATGATGATGATGATGATGATGATGATGAGGAGGAGGAGGAGGAGGAGGAGGAGGAGGAGGAGGAGGAGGAAGAGATGAAGGAGGATAATGATGATGATAATAACAAGGATAATAACAATAACAATAACTATAATACTAATAATAACAACAACAACAACAATAATAACAATAATAATGATAATGATAATAATAATGGTAATGATAATAATATTAACAATAATGTAAGTAATGATACTATTACTACAACTAAAAACAGCAACAACAAAAATGAGTAAACAATAATGAGTAAACAGTTATACCCCGAGAGAAAGAAAGAAAGAAAGAGAGAGAGAGGGGGGGAAGAAGGGGAGAGAGAGAGAGAGAGAGAGAGAGAGAGAGAGAGAGAGAGAGAGAGAGAGAGAGAGAGAGACAGAGAGAGAAAGAGAGAGAGAGAGAGAGAGAGAGAGAGAGAGAGAGAGAGAGAGAGAGAGAGAGAGAGAGAGAGAGAGAGAGAGAGAGAGAGAGAGAGAGAGAGAGAGAGAGTCGATCTGACGCAGCGAGACCTGAAGGTCAGGGTTGCCGGGCGGGTGAAGGACCTGCCATGCCTCACGCCCTGCCGCCAAACCCAAAGTACTATGACGGTTGCCATTTTCGGGGGGGGGGGGGGGGGATTACTTTTACGCTCGTTTCTCTCCTCTCTGTCTTGTTTATTTTTTTATTTCGGATTTTTCTCTTCTTATACATATGTTATAATAACTTGAGATGAAAATGAACGAAAAAAGGTACTATAACGGTTGTCGTTTCTTGTAGGATTACTTTACGCTCGTCTCTCTCTTGTTTGTTTCATTTTGTTTATTTCGTCTCTTTCTCTTCTTATATGTTCCCCTTTCTCTTTCTTCTCATTATCCTTAAATTTATCTTCCATCTGTACTATTGTCTACAGTGGTTTAATTAACTAATTATTCTGACAATAAAAAATGCAATACTAATTCAAAGCAGATACATTTTTTTGGTTCATTAAGCAATGTGCTGGATTTAAATTACAAACATCATTATTATCTTACCAATATTATTATTATTATCATTATTATCATAATCATTATCCTTATCGTTATTGATATCATCATTTTTACCATAATAATAACTGCATTATTATATTCAATATATATTTAAGCAGTGATTACTTATTATCATGGCTAATATCATTATCCTTATGAGAAGGAAGAGAAGGAGGAATATAATGATAATGATGATAATGATGATGGTGATGATGATGATGATGATGATGATGATGATTATGATTATGATTATGATGATGATGATTATGATTATGATTATGATTATGATGATGATGATGATGATGATGATGAGCCGACAGAGGAGGAGGAGGAGGAGGTAGGAGAGGAGTAAGGAGGAGAGGGGGAGTTAGTAAATATTATAAAATAAATGTAAAAAAAAAAAAAATATGTTCGTAGTAGTATCAAAATCATCATCACTGTTATAATTACTATTCATTCTAGACAGTTCAAAAAAAATAAAAAAATAAAATCTCAATTTTCCTCAATTCCTTCCTGTTTCTACTTTTCTTTGATCATTTGCATGCATGTTGACAAAGAAGAGTCATAACAGTCACGTCACCAGACACTCCATATGTATTCCCGTTAATGCATGAAGACTGTATGACTAAATGCAACAAGCATCCTACTAACACATGCACCAGTACCTGTCGGTTTGAATAAGTATGATCCGGTTTTGAGTAATATTCTTTCCGTGTATTGTCTGCCTTAGACTCCAGGATCTTTTCGACATCATTTTCAGCTGTCTGTGTATTGCTAAATGGGAATACGCAGAAAGAGTAGGGGGTAGTGGAGAGATTGAGAGAGAGGGGGGGGAGGGAGGGAGGGAGGAGGGAAGGCGGGAGGGAGGGGGAGGGAGGGAAGGAGGGAGAGGGGGGAGGGAGGGAGGGAGGGAGGAGGGGGGAGGGGAGGGAGGGAGGGAGGGGGAGGGGGAGAGAAGGAGAGGGGGGAGGGAGGGAAGGAGGGAGGCCGAGAGGGACGAGAGGGAAGAGGGAGGGGAGGGGGGGAAGGGGGAGGGAGAGAGAGGGAGAGAACGAGAGAGAGAGAGAGAGAGAACGAGAGAGAGAGAGAGAGAGAAAGAGAGAAAGAGAGAGAAAGAAAGAAAGAGAGAGAAAAAGTCTTCCACAAGTTTACGAAACACACACACTTCCGCACGAAATCGCCTATTTCCCACACGAAAACAATCTCACCATCCACGCCTCTCTTTCCGTGCCCCCCTCCCCACCTCCCCTCCCGCCCCCCCCATGCAATTAGGGAGCTTCGTGACGTCAGCGAGACTTCCCAACAGGATCCTTGTTTGTTTTTCTTCAAGGTGTGACGTCATACGTAACCCGGCTTGCATGCACCTGTCCTAAAAGGCAATGAGACATACAGTGTAAATGCGGAAGATACAGATCCCTTTTTTTCCAATTTTTTGGATTTAATTGCCTTCCTCTCGTCTTTCTTTCTTTCTTTTTTTCTTATTTTTCTCTTTCTTCTTCTCCTTCTTTTTTTTCTTCTGTTTTTCATTTCTTCATCTTTTTCTTTTTTTTCTTCTGTTTTTCATTTCTTCATTTTTTTCATCTTTTTCTTCATCTTCTCCTTCTTTTTCTTATTCTTCTCCTTCTTCTTTCGCATCTCCCTGTCTTCTTCTTACTCCTATTTCCTTATTATTTTCCCTTTTCTTTTCTTTTTGTATTTTTTTCCTTTTGCTTCCGTTTTCTTTCTCAAATTTCCAATTCTGCCCTTCTTTCTTACAAGACAGACATTCTAAGTGACACAGCTGTTAAAACAAGGTGAACGACAGTGACGTAATAGTTATAAAATAAAAGCAAATCATATTTATATATACATGTGTATATGCTTACACATATGTGTATGTATATATATATGTGTGTGTGTGTGTGTGTGTGTGTGTGTGTGTGTGTGTGTGTGTGTGTGTGTGTGTGTGTGTGTGTGTGTGCGTGTGTACATATATATATATATATATATTATATATATATATATATATATATATATATATATATATATATATACATATATATATATATATATATATAGTATAATACATATACATATATATAAATAGATGAATATATACTGATACACACTCACACACACCACACACACACACACACACACCACACACACACACACACACACACACACAACACACACACACACACATATATATATATCTAATATATATATATATATATATATATATATATATATATATATGTATATATATGAGTGTGTGTGTGGGGGGTGGGGGGTGAATATACACATGATTATGCATTTACTTATATACATATACCCACACATATACGTATTTTCATCTCCGAACGTAAGCATCTGTATCTGTATGTATCTAGGTGCATTCGCATACAATGCACGTCGCAAAGCATCGCCACTCCAATCATACAAATTACACACCAGAACTACACTTACACACAAGCACACATCCACAGGCGAATGCACACAGAAGCTGCGTCAGTCACAGATAAGCACAGACGATGGAGGCACCCCAAGGCCACCGGGAAAATATCATGAATTCATGACAACAACGACATCAAACAGGTCACACGACTCACCTAGAAACTACAGTAATATCAGAATCTAATTCGCTTTCTAATCCACTTCAACCGAGGTAAATCATTCCCTAGTCATAATTTTCACGACACAGGGAAAATAAAAAATAAAAATAAAAAATAAAACGCCAGACTTATAGAGTATTGACAACCGCAATCTTGGCGTTACGTCACTCCCACCCACAAACCCTAACACGCACACGTAACTACGAGTCACGTTGTGGAATTTTGTTGTCGGCGAGACTGGGCGATCATTGGGCAGGAGTTGCCAGGTGTCCCCCGTAAGCTGGCTGGCTTCCGTCTTTGAGGAATTGTCAGTCATGGATAAAGGAGACACTAGCGTTTGGTTTCCTTGCTTTGCAATGGAGTCGAAAGTGTGTGTGTGTGTGTGTGTGTGTGTGTGTGTGTGTGTGTGTGTGTGTGTGTGTGTGTGTGTGTGTGTGTGTGTGTGTGTGTGTGTGTGTGTGTGTGTGTGTGTGTGTGTGTGTGTGTGTGTGTGTGTGTGTGCGTGCGTGCGTGCGTGCGTGCGTGCGTGTGTGTGTGTGTGTGTGTTGTGTAGTGCAGTATAGTGTACGAATATACACACATGTGAATTATATTGCTTTCTGCTAGTCACTACAGTCCTTTTTTGCTGAGGTTTCTCGAGAGTTTCCAGATTGTTTGATTCTCCGTTGCCTGCTGGAGCGTTGAAGTCGCTGAAAATGTTTGAGTTATATCATGATGAAATTTTAGGTTCCCTTCTACTCTCACTCGTTTTTTCCTTGTTATTATTATCTTCATTCAATCAGAATTTCAGAATTATCACTCTCTGGATTTTCTTTTTTTGTATCACTACACTTCTCACGCCCGTCATGGATCACTAAGCTATCATTCCCTTGAGAAACGCGACTTTGCTTTGTATTCCTCGAAAGCTTTGGAGCTCACAGCAACTACAGGCAGAGAGAGAAGGTCACGTGGCTGAACATGCCCGCCTTATGTAAGTTTCTGGCCCTCTGGCGGCAGTTTCAATAACCCTAGCCTAATGATAACACCTTGATTACGATGGCAGGTGAGATGGATAAACATATAATCAAAGAAAACAATGTCAGTGAAATACATCCGTTCGTTTTTTGTTTTTTATTTATTTTTTTCTTATGAATCAGTCAGTTTCATTTCCTCTCCGTTGAAGGACACTATAATTATGGACATCAGAGTGAACAGCATATAGAACGAGCGGTAAGTCCGATGAAAAACAAGTCTCATCGTAGGTGCGTTGTTCAAAACTACGCCCTTCTCCTTCCCTCGAAACGTGGCCACTTTACGCCCACATGCCATCGGTTTCCAATGCCCCCCCCCCCTTTTTCATAGCCTTTTTCCTTTAGACACCATATTGCCTTCATAATACAATCCTTTTACGAACCTCATGCGATTGCACCTTTGCCCTCCACCCTTGCCTCACTCCCTGTCCAAGGAGTGACGAAGCAAAATCGGAGGACACACCCACAGAAGTAGGAGAGCAAGCAAGGTAGGTCCAGACATAAGAATATATACGGCAAACGTCTTGCAAATGTTGATGTCAGATGATATAGTTTACGGCTCCATTAAGTGTTTGTATCGTGCCATGTGAGATGTCTTGAAAGTGAATTAGAGGACAGCTTCACTGTATAAGTTTATCAGAGCATAAAAGATGTGATACAGTACTGGGAATGTACAGGAACTGTCGTCATACTGTAAATCCATCTACTGAAGAAATGACAACACATACTTGTAAGACTCGAAACTTCCTTTCCTATTGCGTCACGGTTACCGAGTGGAATCTGCAGTCTCACAGCCTCCAGGACATGGAAGAATACAACTTTAACCAAGCATTCTTATCCCTTCGAAAACTTGCATAAATGAATAATGACAACGATCATTATCTTCCCTATTTCTGACACCCTTCCCCTCGTCCACCCCACCCCACCCAAATCCATGGTGCCATTGAGCTCCACGGAGGTGAGTGTGCCACCTCAAGGTGCCAGAGACACGCCCAAGGATAACTTTCACTGCCGAGGAGCAAGGGTTGCGGTGACGTCATATCAGTGCCATGACGTCAACAGGTGCCGGGCGGAAGACGGGTGTCCAGAGTGTAGGTGGGTTGACCTTTCTTGATAGATCTTGGCGAGACAATTCTATATTAGTACATAGCGAACACAAAGAAATAATTTTAATACTGTTTATTACTACGGACAATTGCAGTGGCACCTTTCTGACTTGAGATGGCCAGCTGTCACAGTTTACTTACACAAGTAAGTAATGATAATGACATCAAATCAGTCAGGAAAGCAATCTACGTACATAATCGTTTAAAGAATAAGATATCCTTCTAAAAAAATAAATAAATCGGCACTAGTCAGTTGCGATTATA